>NC_064814.1:15123504-15358975 GCF_023721935.1 Panthera uncia
AAAAAAAAAAAAAAAAAAAAAAAAAAAAAAAAAAAAAAGGAAAAGAAAGGCGCCTGGGTGGCTCAGTCAGTTGAGTGTCCAACTTCGGCTCAGGTCAAGATCTCATGGTTTGTGGGTTTGAGCCCTGCGGCAGGCTCTGTGCTGAATGCTTGCTCAGAGCCTGGGGCCTGTTTTGGATTCTGTGTCTCCTTCTCTCTCTGCCCCTCTCCCCTCATGTTCTGTCTCACTCTGTCTCTCAAAAATAAATAAATGTAAAAAAAAATTTTTTTAAAGAAAAGAAAAACAAAAAGATAAATGAAATTAAAGGAAATGCTCGACTCTCTCGCTTTTTAAAAAAGTTTATTTTATTTATTTTGAGAGAGACAGATAGCAGAGAGAGGAAGAGAGAGAATCTCAAGCAGGCTCTGCACTGTCAGCACAGAGCCCAATGTGGGGCTCGAACCCACAACCAGTGAGATCATGACCTGAGCTGAAATCGAGAGTCTGATGCTTAGCCGACTGAGCCACCCAGGCGCCCTCCAACTCTTTCTTTTGAGGATCAAACTTCTTACTAGAATGGTTAGAATAACCTATTTCTTAACCGGAAGGGGACATATGAGATCATCCCATTCAGTGGTTATTTTTAGACTCTTAAACCATAGAATACTTTCTTAGAAAATGATCCTGGGGCCCTGGTACATAAAACACACAGGAGTGCTGCTGGCTGAAATGGCAGGGGGAGCTCCGAACCTGGCCTCTCTGCGTCCTTACAGCCGGAAGCAAGTTAAGGAAGCCTTGGGTGTCTGTTGAAAACTGTTTGAAAGCTTCTGATTATCTCTCATTTTAGAGATAAGCAAGCTGAGGCCCAGAGAGGGGGAGTGGCTGGCAAGGTCAGGGCTAGTGTCTGGGTCTTCCAGCTTCTGGCTTGCAGCCTTCCACCAAACCCCAGGCCCTGTGTCTTCACAAACCCTGCAGCACACCTGGTCCAGGAAGGGGCTGCAGTGGGAGTAGAGGAGGGGAGAGGCTGGGCTTCCACTCTCCTCCTTCCTCCTTATCAACAACCTGGGCCCCCAAGGCCGTGGGGAACGAGGAAGTCAGGGAAGGGACAGACACGGAAAAGGGAAGGGTGCAAGGGGAGGCCCTGGGAAACAGGTAACGCAAAGGAAGAGAAGGTGAGGCAGAAAAGGGGTGGGTGAGGTGAAAGAGCTAGCAGCTGCTTGCTGTCCCAGACGGGACCAGCCCTGGCCTAGGGTTTGCGTTCCCCCTTGGGTGAGTCTGGCCCCTTTTCCTGCCTCAGTTTCCTTTGAAGGCTTCTCTGCTTACCAGTGGTGAAAGCACACCTAGGCTATGGGAGCGGTAGGGTGGGGTAAGAGCGCCACACACCGGGGGCCAGAATTAGCTGGCTCAGCTGTGCCTATAAATAGCTGAACGTCTTGAGGCTGCTTAAAAGTCTCTCTGGGCGTTAGGTTCTTCACCTACAAAACCAGGTAGGATAAGAGCAACTCTAAGGGCCCTTTCGTCTAGGAAAGATCTGGCAAATGGAGCCTGGGCTTGGGGAGCCTGGAGAATGGGCTGGTGCGGGCTCCCGACGCCTGGATTTGCAGGCTTAGGAGCTGGCAGGGAGCCGGTGTTGTGGGAGTCTAGCAATCCTGTTTTATAGGCAAGTCAACCAGACTTTTCTGGTCTCAGCTTGGTCTCTCCTTATCTTCTGAACTGTAGAGTCTTAAAGTTCAGCTGAAAGCAATTCTGTGCGGTGGATGAGTTTTCTGGACACTTTATAGACTTTCAATGTTTTTTACAAAAACAGCACATGCTCGTTATAAAAATTTCCATTAATATAGGAAGTGAAAAAAGTACAAAGCTACAAATTGCCGTCCTGTTCCCTTCCTCAACCCCCTCCCCGCCCCAGGATCCCAGGGGTGTTTCTTCCTACCAGTTTACTGTGTATCCATCCTGAGCTTTCCGATGAACACAAACATATCTGTGTGCGCGCACACCCGTCCCCATAAATGGGATTATGCTATCAATGATTTAAGCATAAACTTTAGAATCGGACACACTTGGGTTGTAATCCAGCTCATAGCTAATTAGCTGAGTGACCCTGTTACCCGACCACTTTTGGTTTCAATCTCCCCAGGTGCAAAAGAGGAGTAATAATATTTATTTTATAGTATTGTGGCAAAGATGTGATGAGATTTTATATGACAGCACTTAACAGTACCTGGTACACAGTAAGCACCACACACACATCTGCACATGCACACACACACAGAGTCCAGGGGCACAGAGCGAGTTAGAGGTGTAGTGACAACAAGACCCAAGTTTTCTGACCTCCAGTCTCGTTGACTTTCAGCCACACCTCCCTGCCTCTCACCTAAGACCCCCCCCCCCCCCCCCAAGCACAAGTTCAGTGCTCAGTACTTGTTGAAGGCATGACTGAGGTTGGTGGGGTGAGGGCAGATAAACCCAGGGACTCGAGATCGGTGCAGCTCCTGGGTTGCCTGCTCTGGAGGATGGAGGGCTTTACCCTGTGGATAGGGAGGGTGTGGGGACAGTGTGGGTTGACTGGACCAGCTGTTGCTTCAGGGCTCCAGCCCGGAGGCAGAGCCGAGGCCCCAGAGTGGCTCTCAGCTTAAAGGAGCCTGGCTTAAAAGGAATGCACAGTGGGCTGCCTCTGCTCAGGAGGGGCTAAAAAAAGCCTTACCCTCCCCTGGGCTTTGTGTGAGGGTTATCAACTGCTCAAGTCAGCTCATCTCTCTGGCTGGACTCTGGCATTTTCGAGAGGGTCTGTTTTCCTGGCCCCTCTGGGTTTCCACTGATTGGCAGGAAGGGATCAGCCTGTCCCAGAGGTGGAGGCCAGGAGGAGTGTGAGGTGTGGAGGGAAGGGGCAGTGGGGGGAGGGGGGCTTGTCGCCCCAAACCTGGTGACAATACACAGTTGTCAGCTGTACCCTGCCGGTGTTTCTTCCTTTTATAGTCAGAACACTTGCTCTTGCTCTTACCCAGCCCCTCTGTGGGGGCTCCTGCCCAGGATAAAAGGGGAGGGAGGCGGCCCGGCCTCCTGTCTCATCTCCCAGGCGCCACATCTCTTGATTCCTTCCTAGCTCCCACCTCCACTGAAGATCCCAGCAAGACAACATGCCTCCCAAGAAGCCTGAGCCTAAGAAGGAAGCAGCCAAGGCCGCCCCAGCCCCAGCCCCTGCCCCAGCTCCTGAACCCCCCAAGGAACCTGCCTTTGACCCCAAGAGTGTAAAGGTGAGTGAGCCTCCGCCACTGGGATGGAGGTGGGGATGAAATTCAGGATCCTGTCTGTCCTGGACCTTAGAGATCTACTTCCTGGAGACTGGACTGGCGTGAGGGCTGTGGCGTCCATGCCCCACATCACAGTGCGTGGGACAAGGGAGCCGGTGTTGGAGCTGGTGAGGGGTATTTGGGGTTGTAGGTCTTTCCCCTCAGCAATGGATTTCTGCTCTGTCACCCCAAATTTACCCAGCAGAGTTGGGAATGGCAGGGAGGTACAGCCAACCGACCATTCAGCCTTAAATTTTAAGGCACTGGGGGAGCCACCATAGCAAAGAAAAAGAGACTGGCCCTTTTCTCAGAGGTAGTAGTACAATATCTTTCTGGAGAAGAGACACATAATGATAACTGCCCGTGCAACTTGGAGTAAGTGATTTAAGCAGTGAGGAAGCAGGGGGTCTGGGAGAGGCTTCGTCTGTAAGACCCTTGCAGTGGGTGGGCGGTGGGGGCAGAGAGGCTCCAGATAAGGGAGAGGAGGCCTGCTTCCCTCTCCCTTCCCCTCCCCTCCCCAGGTGGTTCCCTCCCTCGGTGGCCTCAACCTGGGCTCCTGGCTGGAGTGTGCAGGGAACTGGCCCCTCCCAGGCTGAGAGCCTCCCTCTAACCTGGTGAGGGAGTGGGGCCTGGTTCCCTCTGCTCCCCCGGCCCTCTGCCCTCTCTGCCCTCCCTGCTCCCCCTTGCACTGGAAGGTTCCTCTCCCTGGAGCTGGTGTAGACTCCGCCTGCTGACTCAGTCACTTTAGGCCTCCCAGCTGTCTGGCCCAGCTGCTGAAGGAATGGGACTGGGAGGGGATGGGCAGAGGAGGGAGGAGTCAGAGGCCTCTGGAGAGTGAAGCAGTTCTGAGCCTTGGCACCAGAATGTAAGAGGTCAAGTGCTACTGGTATGAAGAGCTATTAATAACAGGTTGGGAGTGGTGGGCCCCTGGGGATAGCCACTAGGGCAGGTCTGGGGGTGGCGAGGGATTAGATCAAAATAAGAGCTCAGGACTGGGTTCTGTGACGAGGAGGCAGGGAAACTGAAACTCTGGGCTCTAATTTGGATGACCCTCCCTGGCTCTCTCAGTGTTCCTCCCAGCACCCACAGCCCCCCGAGACCTTGCAGTTGTGCCAGGGACCTGAGGTTGATCTATGGTAATCATTACAAGGGTCAGGAGTCAAGCAGAACTGGGTTGGCCAAGAAATGGAGGCAGTTGCACGTCCCTGGGCTTGGTTAGGGTCCACGTGAAGGCAATAGTGTAAGACCTTGAAAGTCCCTGGGTCATTCATTACTCCCACTATGGGCAGAGCCTAGCAAGAAAAGCTGACTATCTCCCACCCCCATCAGGATCCTTTTATTTCTTTACAAAACATTTTTTTTTAAATAAAGAGACAAACAGGGATGATGACTTTATTTTTAGTTTTTGAGAGAGAGAGAGAGCGCACGAGCCCACAAGTGTGAGCAGGGGAGAAGCATAGGGATAGAGAGAGAGAGAGAGAGAGAACCACACTGAGCTTAGAGTGTGACAGGGGCTCCATCCCATGAACCTGGGATCATGACCCCAGCCCAAATCAAGAGTCGGATGCTCAACCGACTGAGCCACCCAGGCCCCCAGGATGCTTTTATTTCTGATTTGTTCTGATAATGCACTACTCCTGTGGGGCAGCCTGGTCCCTGACATCTGCATGGCAGGTGCCTAGTGATCTCAGATCAGAGCCACCCTCCCAGTCTCTCTGGCCTGTCACTTCTCTCCATCTACCCACCTCCCCCAGTTTCTCACCCCTGGTTGAAGTCCTCTTTCCCATGTCTGGAGCTTCCCATCCTGAGGGTTGTTGAAATTGCTTTAAAGTGAAAAAAGAATTTATGTATCCTTCATGAGGACTGTTTCCCCTATTATTGTACTTCTCTGGTTCCTTTGCTTAGAAGACTCTTCACTCAAAGATAGAACGAAAGTAAACTTAAGCCCAAAATGTGTGGTTATATATTCTGATTTTATGTTTTCATACTAATTTCTCTTACACATTTACTCCTGGGGCTTAACGCATTACGATGTGAGGCAACCACACCATTTCCTCAGAAAGTTCGTGCAAAGCATCCTTTACCCTATTTTAGGGGTTCCTTTACCTTCCTGACCACCCCACCTTCGCCAAAGCCCGTTCCTGGTCACAGCCAGTTTCCTTCCCAACCCACTGTAACCCCTCCTCCGCTCTCCTAGCTCCTTCCAGTCACCCCCGGAAGTCCTCATTAATGGAGGTCAGCCTGTAGGGGGCAGAAGTGGGGGGGGGGGACACATCACAAGTGGCAGAGTTAGGACTAGAAATGGCTGTCCTTAAAGATATACCAGGAGTGGTTACCACCGCCACTGGGAGGGTGGTGGTAGATAAGGACGATGAAGTGACACACAAAATCCCAAATTACAATGATGACTCATGCTTGTTCATTGCCATTCATTTTCAGAGCTTCCCACCTGCCTCTTCTGTACTCAGCATCGGATTATCATGAGTTGTGGGGGCGAACCCAAAATTTATTCGTTTGCTCAACAAATAGTCTTTGAGCCTCTACCCTGTGCCAGGCATTTCTGTGAACAGTAGCAGAAATGCCTGCCCCTCGGGAACCCTGGCCTCAAGGGGCCCCCCGCCTGGGGACACCTAGAGGCAGGACCGCAGGTTATGAAACATCAAGGGTCCACCCAAACTAGTCTTGCTGTCCCAGTGCCTAAGAGGGAGAGGTGGGGGTGGAATGGGGCACAGAAAGAGAAGGCGTGATTGGAGGAGGTGGATCGCCAGTGGGAAAGGGAGGCCGAGGGTGAGGAGCGGTGGGCGGTGGGAGAGGGATTGCGGGTGGATTGTGGAGTAGGGATGAAAGTGAGTGTGGTTTCTTGCTGGCTGGGATGAGGAATTATTTACATTTGACCCAAAGAAATTACAATAGGGAGTCAGCATAGGTTCTAACATTATCTAGCATACTTCTCTTTCTCTCTTTCCCTCTCATTGTGAGCCATGGCTTCACAAATGGTCCTGACGGAGCTCTGGTGGCTGCCCTATGTGATAGCCTGTGAGCCGTGGCTCCTAGTCAGGAGGCTGGGTTCTGTGCTCAGTCTCCTGCCCTGCTTATTGGTGACCTGCAGGAGGTGACTCCGACTGCGATGGCGGAGGCCACTTGTGCTTCGGGAGCCTTCGGCAGTCTCAGCCTTCATTCCTGTGTTTCCCTCCCCACAGATAGACTTCTCTGCTGACCAGATCGAAGGTGAGTACTGACAAGCCCACCTCCACCCACACACCCTCTGTTGCACTTTCCTGGAAGAGGAGGAGGAGGAGGAGGAGGAGGAGGAAGGAGAGCAGTAGTTGTAGGTAATAGTAATCACTGTCATCATCATCGATAACCTGTATTTGCCAAAGGTTTTCTGTGTGCCCATTTTCAACTACAACAGATATGTCCTTCCTTCCTTCCTTCCTTCCTTCCTTCCTTCCTTCCTTCCTCTCTCTTTCTCTTTCTTTTTTTTTTTGAGAGAGAGGGAGTGGGGGTGGGGAGGGTCTGAGGGGGTGGGGGGGGAGAGAGAGAGAGAGAGAGAGAGAAAGAGGGAGGGAGGGAGAGATGTAAGCAGGCTCCATGCCCAGCACAGAGCCCCGGGATCATGACCTGAATGGAAACCAAGAGTCAGATGCTCAACCGACTGACCCACCCAGATGCCCCTAAATGTGTTATTTCTTAAGTGTTTTACATGGATTAACTCACTTAACTCTTACAACAACCTGATGAGATAGAGACTGTTACTCCCCCCATTTTACAGTGATAACACTGAGGCACAGAGAGGTTTGGTAGTTTGCCCAGTCTCACACAGGCAGTTGGTAGTGGAGCCAGGATTCAAACTCAGGCAATCTGATTCCAGACCTGAATTCCCACCTGTTCTGCCAGACTGCCTGGAACATATTACATGCACAGCACAAATGTCTTTTTTTCCCCTCCACCCCCAAAACCTACTATTCAAGATATTTAGAACTCCCGTTTCTGTTCCTGGTATTAGAAAGCCCTCCTTAGGTCACTGGCATCCTCTCCCCTCACCCTGTAGCCCACTGAGGTGCTCACTCACTAAAGGGGGAAGGGTCAAGGGTGACTTTGGGGTGCTTAGTCCACCTGTGATCCCCACCACCAATCCTTCTCCATCTTTGATGAAGACATAAAGTTTTATTAAGTACAGCTTCAAGAGAAGCGTCAAGATCTCCTACCCTCCGACCTGATTATTGCCCATCTCCTGTAGGAGTCTGGTGTTTTGGGAATGGAATGTTTCATCATGTGATACCTGCTTTATAGCTGGGGCTCACTGCCATTGCAACTTATCCCTCTGTTTTCCCCACCAGATGCCTCCAGGACATAAAATCATGGGAGCTGGAAGGGACCTTGAAAGGTCCTCTGATCCAACCCCTTGATTTTAAGCACATAACTATATTTTTAAAAAGTAGACTAATACCTGCAAATGGTTAAAAAAAAACATATACTACTTAAAAATAAATAATGAAAAATAAAAATATTTTCCCTTTGCTTTCCTCTGATGCTGATCCCTCTCCCAAATCCACTGTTGATAAGACTACGTGTCCTTTGAGAAAAATATAGTGATATACCAGTATGTATAAAATGTATACATATTGAGTCATGTGATACATACTGTCCTATACCCTTTACTTAACGCATATTTGGATTTACTAATATATAATATATATTACTTGATACTGTATTTTGGTATCTTTTTATAGTTTATACAATTTTTCATTTTTAAAAAGAATTACATTCTTTTCTTTTTAAGTTTATTTATTTATTTTGGGTGGGTAGGGGCAGAGAGAGAGGGAGAGAAAGAATCCCAAGCAGCCTCTGCATTGTCAGTGCAAAGTCCTACTCAGGGCTCGATCTCACAAAGCATGAGCTCATGACCTGAGCCGAAATCAAGAGTTGGATGCTTACCTGACTGAGCCACCCAGGCGCCCTAAGAATTACATTCTCTAAAAAAGAATGGATGCACCTTTTAATTTAATGAGGCTAGCATTGCTAGACCTTTAGGCTGTTTCCAGTTGGGGGGTATCGGCATGGTTTCCCCAGGGGAACTTCCTAGCAGGGGGTCAAAGGATACATGCATTTTAAACTGTAAAAGTTATTGCCAAATTGCCTTTCCAAAAAGTGATGCCAGTTTACCCAAACACAGGGCATGAGAACTAGTGGATGCATTTTGAAACTAGTGGATTGAATCTGACTCTGCTTTTGCAACACCCTGTGGATGCTCACTTTTCAGTCAATAGTCTGGGGTGCAGTGAAATACTTAAAATTGACTTCAGTGTATTTTATTTTATTTACTTTTTACTTTTTATTTATTTTTTAAATTTACATCCAAGTTAGTTAGCATATAGTGCAATGATGATTTCAGGAGTAGATTCCTTAATGCCCCTTACCCATTTAGCCCATCCCCCTTCCCACAACCCCTCCAGTAACTATCTGTTTGTGCTCCATATTTAAGAGTCTCTTGGGGCGCCTGGGTGGCGCAGTCGGTTAAGCGTCCGACTTCAGCCAGGTCACGATCTCGCGGTCCGTGAGTTCGAGCCCCGCGTCAGGCTCTGGGCTGATGGCATGGCTCGGAGCCTGGAGCCTGTTTCCGATTCTGTGTCTCCCTCTCTCTCTGCCCCTCCCCCGTTCATGCTCTGTCTCTCTCTGTCCCAAAAATAAATAAAAAACGTTGAAAAAAAATTAAAAAAAAAAAAGAGTCTCTTATGTTCCCTCCCGCCGTTTTAAAATTATTTTTGCTTTCCTTTCCTTATGTTCATCTGTTTTGTATCTTAAAGTCCTTATAAGAGTGAAGTCATATGATATGTGTCTTTCTCTGACTAATTTTGCTTAGCATAATACCCTCTAGTTCCATCCACGTAGTGTCAAATGGCAAGATTTCATTCTTTTTGATTGCCGAGTAATACTCCATTGTATATATACACCACGTCTTCTTTATCCATTCATCCATCGGTGGACAGTTGGGCTCTTTCCATACTTTGGCTGTTGTTGATAGTGCTGCTATAAACATGGGGGTGCATGTGTCCCTTCAAAATAGCATACCTGTATCCCTGGGATAAATACCTAGTAGTGCAAATTGCTGGGTTGTAGGGTAGTTCTATTTTTAATTTTTTGAGGAACCTCCATACTGTTTTCCAGAGTGGCTGCACCAGTTTGCATTCCCACCAGCAGTGCAGAAGAGATCCTCTTTGTCCACATCCTTGCCAACATCTGTTGTTGCCTGAGTCGTTAATGTTAGCCGTTCTGACAGGTGTGAGGGAGTCTCTCATTGTGGTTTTGATTTGTATGTCCCTGATGGTGAGTGATGTTGAGCATTTTTTCATGTGTCAGTTGGCCGTCTGGGTGTCTTCTTTGGAGAAGTGTCTATTCATGTCTTTTGTCCATTTCTTCACTGAATTATTTGTTTTTTGGGTGTTGAGTTTGATAAGTTCTTTATAGATTTTGGATACTAACCCTCTATCTGATCTGTTGTTTGCAAATATCTTCTCCTATTTCATCAGTTGCCTTTTAGCTTTGCTGATTGTTTCCTTCGCTGTGCAGAAGCTTTTTATCTTGATGAGGTCCCAGTAGTTCATTTTTGCTTTTGTTTCCCTTGCCTCCGGAGACGTGTTGAGTAAGAAGTTGCTGCAGCCAAGATCAAAGAGGTTTTTGCCTGCTTTCTCCTTGAGGATTTTGTTGGTTTCCTGTCTTACACTTAGGTCTTTCATCCATTTTGAGTTTATTTTTGTGTCTGGTGTAAGAAAGTGGTCCAGGTTCATTCTTCTGCATGTCACTGGCCAGTTTTCCCAGCACCATTTGTTGAAGAGACTGTCCTTATTCCATCGGATGTTCTTTCCTGCTTTGTCAAAGATTAGTTGGCCATACGTTTGTGGGTCCATTTCGGGGTTCTCTATTCTGTTCCATTGATCTGAGTGTCTGTTCTTGTGCCAATACCATACTGTCTTGATGATTACAGCTTTGTATTACAACTTGAAGTCCAGAATTATGATGCCTCCTGCTTTGGTTTTCTTTTTCAAGATTGCTTTGGTTATTCGGGGTCTTTTGTGGTTCCATACAAATTTTAGGGTTATTTGTTCTAGTTCTGTGAAGAATGCTGGTGTTATTTGGATAGGTATTGCATTGAATATGTAGATTGCTTTGGGTAGTATCGACATTTTAACAATATTTGTTCTTCGTATCCAGGAGCATAGAATATTTTTCCATTTTTTGGTGTCTTCTTCAATTTCTTTCATAAGCTTTCTATAGTTTTCAGTGTATAGATTTTTCACCTCTTTGGTTAGATTTATTCCTAGGTATTTTATGGGTTTTGGTGCAATTTTAAATGGGATCGACTCCTCTATTTCTCTTTCTGTTGCTTCATTATTGGTGTATAGGAATGCAACCAATTTCTGTGCATTGATTTTATATCCTGTGACTTTGTTGAACTTATGGATCAGTTCTAGCAGTTTTTTGGGGGAATCTTTTGGGTTTTCCATGTAGAGTATCATGTCATCTACGAAGAGTGAAAGTTTGACCTCCTCCTGGCCAATTTGAATGCCTTTTATTTCTTTGTGTTGTCTGATTGCTGAGGCTAAGACTTGCAATACTATGTTGAGCTTTAGTGGATTTTAATTAAGTATATACTTTTGTGTAGACACAAGCATAGTGGTACTCACGAGGACTAGAAAGTCAACTAATGACCACAACTTTTCATTTTCCAAGTGGGAATCATGGTCAAAGCCAAGGGGGACGGCTGGTTGCCTCTTTCCTCTGTGAAGATTTTTAGGACTGTGGCCTAATTCCTTTCAGTCTGTCATCCCTCTGGCCTTGAAGATGTTTCTTATTTTGGATCGGAATTGTTTCTGTTTTAATTTTACTCCTGCTAGCTCTTCATTTGATCTTTGATGAAGCTGAAGATGGTTGTGTTATGCTGGAAATAATGTTATTTGGAATGAAACTTTGGTATTAGCCCTAATTCTGCCACTGTTGGCCATGAGACTTTCGGCAAGTCACTTTTTTGAACCTTAATTTTCTTATTGGCAAAGTAATATTTGGTTCTTTTCAATTCAGAAATTCTGTGACTCTTTTCAGCATGTCTTAGCTTTATATTCTCCAGGTGATATGGCCCCATTAAAAAAAATGTTTATTCATTTTTGAGAGAGGGAGGTGCATGAGCAGGGAAGGGCACAGAGAGAGGGAGACAGAGGATCTGAAGCCAGCTCCACACTGACAGCAGAGAGCCTGATGCGGGGCTAGAACTCACAAACCTAGAGATCATGACATGAGCCAAAATCCGATGCTCAACCGACTGAGCCAATGAGGTGCCCTGGCCCCATTTTTTTATGCTGTTTTTTTTTTTTTTTTTTTTTTTACCATAGGAGTTAGCTTCTAACTCTTGATTTACCAGTCCCTCTCCAGATTTCCATATTCTTGTAGGAAGGAATTACCACCTTTGCTCTTTGCACTAGTAAGCACCTGACTACTACAGACTATTGAGAAAAGGTTTCTTCTGGGCCATGAACATCACCTCTCATGCACCCCGTGATCACGCTGGCTTTGTCTTCTACCTAGTAGCAGCCCTAAACTCCAGTGTTTGGGGTTTCTGTGCATACCAGGACTCTGCAGCAGGCTGGAGTTTAGCAGGTAAAGCAGGTCCTTCCCTCCTCCTCCTCCCTCCTCACTATTTTCTTGGTGCCATGAATCCTTGGTCAGAAGTCATGGGCACACTGGCCTATAAATGAGGGTAACAATACTTGTAGCCTAAGGTTTTTGAAAGATTAATGAGGTAATCCATACAACATTATTAGTGCAGATCTTGGTCCGTTGTAAGTGATCAAATCGCAGGTCATCGTTCTTATTACTTCCCCTGTCAGGTCCCACCCTCCTAATAAGTATCATTATGGTCTTCTTTGATGAGGAGACTCCTTTTATTAAACCTGACCTCACTCTTCTGAATGAACTAGAAGATCAAAAAGTCTGAGTTCAGATTCGGCTAACATACATTCATCGAGCACTGAATTTGTGCCAGAAGCCATGCTCATTGCCTTAAATGTTAAAAAAAAAATTTGTTTTAATCCTTCTAACAAAACTGTGAGGTGGGTGTTATTTCCTTTTGGCAAAGGAGGAAACCAAGGTTCAGTGAGGTTAAGTGACCTGGCCAGGATTGCATAGTTGAGTGGTAGTGAGATAATACTACCTCCATTGTTCGAGCATTTACTATACGCTGGCCATTTTGTTAAGATTTTTAACATACGTTATTGTATTTAATTTGAATGTAATTTAAGAACCCTATGAGGTAGGTGCCATTTATGGAAGAGGAGAGGTTTATGGAGATTAAATATTTACTTGCCCAAGGTCACACAGCTAGTAAGCAATGGAAATGGAATTTGAACTCAATTATTCAGTAATTGCAAGACATATGGTTTTCTATCTTTTTAAATTCTTACAAAGCCCAATAAAGACTTGCAAGTAAACATCTTGGGGAACTTGCTTTGATGTGCAGAATGATTTGTAAATAATCCATAAGCAGCCTCTAAGGAATAAGTGTTTCTAACGTATATGGTGAGGGTTTAAAGCAGCTTTCTTCCTAAGTGGTTCACGCATTCTTTGGTTTACGTTGTTAATCTATCTGCTTAGTAAATCATTTCTTTGCCATTCCCAGTCCAGATTATCCCCAGTAATGAACTGGTTGAATCCAAATTAATGAGGAATTAAGGTTCTTTGCAAAAGGCCCAGGAGTGCCTTAATTCGGCCCTGCCTCTTTGATACCTAACCTGGTACCTTCAGGAATCGAGTCCTAGCTCTGAGCTGGCTCCAGAACTAGGGAATACAATAATAGCCACCATTTGTTAATTCCTTTAAAATGCACTAGACAGCATGCTTGGTGCACTTGGTAATCCGCACAGCAACCCACTCAGGTGGACATTGTATCCCTGCTTAGAGCTAAAAAAAAAAAAAAGAGGGCCGATTAAGGCTAGTAGTTTGCTCAAGGCCACATGCAGGTCAGTGGTAGAGCTGGGGTGGTCTGATGGTCTCTACCAGGTCAGCTTGTCTGGCCTGGGAAAGGCAGTACTGATAGTAGCCAGCTTTTGAACAGGTCTTATCACTTTGCAAAGTGCCTCCACACGCTGCCACCTCCTTTGACACTCACAGTGGAGCCTTACTCCCTGTGTTTGCACAAGGAAACAGTCTTAGCTGGGCTTATTCTAAGCTACCCAGCAGAGCCAAGATGAGAACCCAGGAATCCTGACTTCTGAGCTAGTGCTGTTTTCATTTCCCTGACATTTTCCACAGGCAGGCACCTCCCCTACAGCAGGGAAGGGTGGATGGATGGGAGCCATGGAGCAGGGGAGACATTGAGGTTATATGACCATGACTGATAGATCCCAGGCCCAGTGCTGGAGCAGGTCATGTAGTCTCCAGGATGCCCCTTTGATTGTCAGAAGATGGTGTGGGGTGGCTTCCAAGGAGGGGTTGGAACGATGGCCGAAGGGAAATACTGAAATGTTTTATCAACCACATTGACCTGCTCTTCAGCCTGGGTGGGTGGAGGCTGATCAGCCTTGGCCCAGGGGCCTGCAGTCGGCTCTTCTCTCTGCAGAGTTCAAAGAGGCTTTCTCGTTGTTTGACCGGACGCCAACTGGGGAGATGAAGATTACCTATGGGCAGTGTGGGGACGTGCTGCGGGCCCTGGGCCAGAACCCCACCAACGCCGAGGTGCTGCGTGTCCTGGGCAAGCCTAAGCCTGAAGGTCAGCGTGGGCCTTGTAGCTCACATCCTGGTGTCTGTCCCGCTGGCCCCTGGGGCTCTTTCTCCTCTCCCACTTTAACCCTTCAAGACCAGCCCCCCTCCCCAGGTTAGGAGCTGTTCTTGTTTTCCCTGTGAGGTCGGAGCTCCTGGAGAGCAGGAGTGACATTCTGTTGCTTCAGTGTCTTCCTCTGATGCCCCAGGGTGCAGGGAGGTGAGGCGGGGATCTGACCACGAACCACTTGCCCGTACCCCTGCACCCAGTTGCTCTTAGTTGAGGTGTCACCACCCTGAAATGTCCTGTGACCACTTGTTTCCAATGAGGGTCAGAGCACTAAAGATTGCAAATTACTTGTTTAATAGAAGTTGGAGCAGACTTGAGATGAGCTCTGTAATGATGCCTCTTTCGCTCATTTGCATTCAGTAGGTTTTGGGGGATGAGTTTCGAAAGTGATATAAGGGAATGTGTCCCATTTGTGAATATCACTTGTCATGTATGGGTAGTAAGGTTAACAGCTGCTCCAACACACATGTCCTTCTGAGAGGTGTAGGTACTAAGCGGGGCAGGCAGACCTGGGCAGAGCCCCCAGCCGGGCGGGGGGCTGGGATGCATCTCTAGAGGCTTCCTGGGCTCCATCTGGATCCTTCCCCTCCTCCTCTTGCTGGTGAAGACAACAGTGTGGGGTGAAGGATGTGGGCAGGAAAGGGTCAGAGGACCAGCAGGCCTGCTTAGAGGTTAAAAGATGCTTGGAATTTCCATTTTTGGAGGTTCCTGTGTTGTTATAAAAGAAAGAATTGCCAACATTTGCGGTATTTAAAAATTAAAGCTTTTAACACATGTCAACATGGGAAAAGTGGGTTAGTTACAAAAGGATTGCAAATTTATAAAAATTATTGATTCAGAGTTGTCCCAGGCAATGCGGTCTAGTAATGAGACCCAAAGGGAGAATTTTGCAAAATTCTCTTTTTTTGCAATCCTATTGGTTTACCTCTGTGACATGCCTGTCACATGTCACAAGTCTACCTTGTGAATGTGAGGCCTGGTTCTGTGACCTGTTGGGCCCCCTCAGATCCTGCTGCGGCCACCCTCAGCTCCCCTGCCTAGCTGGCCACCCGGAACTGAGAGGTCTGGCTGGGAGTCATGGCGGCTTTCCCCTTCTACCCCGGTCCTGACCTGGCAGAGCTGGGACCAGGCCCCCTGCTGACCCTCTGCTCCCATCACATTGTTTCCTTCCTGCCTACAGAGATGAATGCCAAGATGCTGGACTTTGAGACATTCCTGCCCATCCTGCAGCACATCTCCCGCAACAAGGAGCAGGGCACCTATGAGGACTTTGTGGAGGGGCTGCGCGTTTTCGACAAGGAGAGCAATGGCACCGTCATGGGTGCTGAGCTTCGCCATGTCCTTGCCACCCTGGGTATGCAGGCCGGTGGTGCCCGAGTGGGAGGAATGGAGGGTGGGAAGTGCCCGGGTGGCATATGTTGGGGGCGTCCAAGGGCCCTTGCGTCCTTAGGATCACATCCTGATTCAGGCCCTGTCTCTCCAGGCCCAAGGTTGTTCCAACCTTCCCCAACTGGGTTTGCTCAGCTGGCTTGGGAGGAGAAGAGAGCAGGTTGGGAGAGCAGACAGGGATGAGGCCTGAGACGTGGGACCCAGGGCCCCTGTCCTTGTCTTTGCTTCAGTCACCGAGGCCCTGGTCTGCTTGCCCAGTGCTGGCTGTAGGGCAAAGGGAGAGGCCTCGGGGAGTAGGAGGGACCTAAGACCCTTGGCTCCCCTTCCAAAGCTTGGATGTCCACCTCCCAGACCTGGGGAGCCTTGGGCCTTGAGACTCAAGGGAGTGCTAGGGTTTTGCCTGTCCCTCCTTGGCCATCTGTAACTCAGAGTCTACTTCTCCGACCCCAGGAGAGAAGATGACCGAGGCTGAAGTGGAACAGCTGTTGGCTGGGCAAGAGGATGCCAATGGCTGCATCAATTACGAAGGTATCGGGTCATGCCTCACTCCCTCGGACACCCGGGCATGGTGGGCACAGTTTGGGCTGGGCGGATCTGCAGAATAGGACGGAACAGATCCAGGGCCTGGAGGCTGTGTGTACCAGATGGGCAATGGTCAGCTCTCGGTGGATGTTCTTTTCCCTCCTTGCAGTGAACAGCATAGTATAATGGAAAGGGCACAGGGTTTGGAGATAGATCTGTGATAGACTGGCCGTGTGACTTGGATCAAGTCACTTACCTTCCCTGAGCCTCAGTTTTCTCATCTGAACAATGGGGTGGTGCTGGTACCTTTCTCAAGGTTGCAGGGATTAGCAGAGAAAACATAGCTCATTTTGTCCATGTCTGAGTGTCAGCGGTGAAGACACAGGGCAGAGGTTCCGTCTCTTCTTCCAGCTGCTCCCCTTCAACCCCAAATAAGAGAAAGAGTCACAGTCTGGAGAAAGGGTGGTGGGGAGGTTGGAAGTCTGGCGGTATATGGGAGGGGAAGAGGTCCTAGGGGCTGGGAGGTGCCAAGTGTGTGACTGATTTCTGTTTTCTTTCCCAGCCTTTGTCAAACACATAATGTCTGGGTGAAGCAGACCCATCTAGGGTGAGTGCGGCCTCTCCCTCCTGGTCCCTTCTGGGGTGTTCCAGGGGCTCCCAAACACCACCACATGCCCTAGAGCTTTTCTGTCCTAATCCTACCCCAGATTAGGGGTAGCGGGAAACTGGAGGGGGTAACCGGAGGGGGTCATGATGGGAGAGCAGCTTTGTCTGTCTACCTATGCTCTCTGTGCTCCTGCCCTTGCTCCCTTCCAGCCTGGCCATGCGCTCTCCCTGGTCTTTGCACCCTATCTCCACCCCCATCAGTCATACCTTATGGCCTCTCTTAGAGGCTCTCAAGGCAAGACCATTTCCTTAGGCCTGGGGTCTCCTGTGCAGGCTCCTGCAGTGAAATCCAGGTCCTGGGTAGAAGAGAGAGTGCTTCTGGCTGGTGCTCTGGACTCTGTTCCTATTCACTCCCCACCCCCTGAGCTCCCCTGGGCTTAGGGCCATCCTGATTGGGGTGTGGGGTTTGTGATAAGGGGCTGGGGTTCATCTAGCACTTTCTTTCAGGTGCCTGGCCCTTGGCCTTAGCCTTTCTGGGGTGAGTTAAGCAAGAGGCCCTGAGTGACTGAGCTGGAACTGGGGTCCTGGACTTAACCGTTGTGCCGCAGCCCCAAGGACTCCCTGTAAATAAACAGTTTGAGCAAGCCTGGGCCAAATTCTCTGATTCCAACCAGTCTCTGAATTTTTTTTTTAAAGTAATTAATTGAGGTGTGTGTGTGTGTGTGTGTGTGTGTACGTGTGCGCGTGCGTATGAGATATGAGGTTTCATGCATATTCCTCAGAGAAATGAGTAGTATCTGGGAGCTGGGAGACAATATACATACAATATAGAATTTCCATCTTAACCATTTTTAGTGTATAGGTCTATGGTGTTAAGTATATTCACACTGTGGTGTAACCAATCTCCAGAACCTTTTCATCTTACAAAGCTGAAAATTCTATGTTCATGAAACACTAGCTCCCCGTTTCCCCCTCCCCTGAGCCCCTGGTGATCACCATCCTACTTTCTGTCTCCATGAATTTGACCGCGTTAGATATCTCGCGTAAGTGGAGTCATCCAGTATTTGTCTTTTTGCATCTGGCTTGTTTCACTTAGCATAGTGGCCTCAAAGTTCATCCGCGATGTTGCCTATGTCAGAATTCCCCTGTTTTTTAATGATGAATGGTATTCCCTTGCAGGTATGTACCACATTTTGTGTATGGTCCTTGTTTCTTGACGTGGGCCCCTGTAGGTGCCTCTTCCGCTGAGTACAAAGCCCCTGGTACCTGATCCAGCCCTGCGTGTCCTGGACATCTCCCTGACTTCGCTGCTCAAACCTTGGGCTCCATACCCAGGACTCCAGCTCAGGGCCCTGGAAAGTGTCAGGGTCAGAGGGAGCACAGACTTCAGCCTGGGAGGGCAGGGGAGCAGTGGAGGGCAAGTGGCAAGAGGAGATGAGAAAACCAGGCTAGGGAAGGAGATGGAGGATGCGATGAAGTTAAAGACACACACCCAAGAGCAGAAACACTGATATGGGAGCTCAGGGACCCCCTTACCCCTGTATGGGTGTCCCTATATCCCTGAGAACTCTCCAGGGTGGATCAGATTCTCCTCTCACAGCCTTTCTGCTGCCCTGCTGGGGCATCCAGCCACAGAACTTTGTGGAACATCTATAAATCCAGCCATTGTTGAAATTCCATGAGCCCAAATGGGAAGATTGTTGTGGGAAGCAGAGAACCGCAAGCCCAAATTTGCCCTTCTCAGAATTTATAGTCTGGCCAGGAAGAGGAGACCAAGGCCCATGTGTAGGCCTTCTTCTTTGAAGAGGGCTCCTGCTTTGGGAGTAAACTGGTTGAATCATAAAACCAGAGATCTTTATGTAGTTGTGAGAGGGGTCGTTGACTCCAGTGGTTTTTAAACTGTTTTAGCTCCAAAGCCTTTTGCTCGAACTAACTTCTATTCTATGGGGAAGCCAATCATGAAGCTGATGGGAACCGAGCTCTCTGGCTGAGACGGCGGGCTGGATTCCAGCTTCTTGGAGTCTCTAATTGGGCTCCTTGGAGCACAACCAGAAGACCAGTGATTGAGCCAGACCTAGTTGTAAAAATAAAAGAAATGGATCAATTGAAGTGAAGTGACTTATCCAAGGTCACAGCTAATAGTAGTCGAGCCCACCTTCCCAGAATCCTATCTTTTCCCCATTTTCAACACCAACCTGCCTTTGAAATTTTTTTTATAAGTTAGGCTCTCAGGAGTCTTTCACTCTTGTTTACTCCCTCCCATTCTGACTGCTCTTTTTTGACCTTATTTATTTCTCCTTTTTGAAAATCACCCTCCCCGGGGCGCCTGGGTGGCGCAGTCGGTTAAGCGTCCGACTTCAGCCAGGTCACGATCTCGCGGTCCGTGAGTTCGAGCCCCGCGTCAGGCTCTGGGCTGATGGCTCGGAGCCTGGAGCCTGTTTCCGATTCTGTGTCTCCCTCTCTCTCTGCCCCTCCCCCGTTCATGCTCTGTCTCTCTCTGTCCCAAAAATAAATAAAAAATGTTGAAAAAAAAAATTAAAAAAAAAAAAAGAAAATCACCCTCCCCAACTTGAAATCTGACATTCTTCCTCCACATTGGGGCCTCATCAGATTTCCTCCCTTCTTTTCTTCATGAAGTGTTTATTGTTCACTATATGCATTTCTGAGGAACTGGGGCTAAGGCTCCCAATGATTACAAAACTGAAAGTGTTTTCCCTGCCAAAGAGTAGCGTATGGTCCAGTTCAGCAATGACAGAAGCATCCAGGGACTAACCAGGAAATGACTGCCCAGTGGCGTAACAGCAGCAGGATGGCTTCATCCTTGCAACTTATGGTGTAAGTCCCAAGAGGCCAGTAAGAAGAGGAACCAGAAAGAAGTGAGGTGTGACAGGGAAGATTTTCCTTGGGAGATGGGCTTGAAGTGAGACCTTAAAGATGCCCCAAGGCTGGTGCTCAGCCCCAGGGAGAAAGAAGGTCTCGAACAGGGATTTTACAAACTCCTTCAATAGACACTTACTGGGTGCCTGCTGTGTGGATGGCACTGGCTTGGGCCTTGGGGATTCACTGCCCAGCCATGGTCCCTGCCCTCATGGAGCCTACAGTCTAACGGGAAGACAGACATTGAATGGTTGTAATCACGTGACAGAGAACAGCCAACATTTTTGGAACACAGTAGCAGTTATGCTTGTATTTGGCTGTGAGTCACGAAGACCAAAAGTGGCTTAAAAGAAACAAAAGTGCATCTTTCCCTCCCGTCGAAGTCCAGAGGCTGGCTGTCCACGGCTGGGATGGCAGCCATTCTGCACAAAGCCCTCCGGACCCAGGCTCCTTGTACCTTATGGCCCCGCCGTGTGTGACCTCTCTTCATGGTCTAACATGGCTGTTCTGGCTCAGCTACCGCTTCTACCGGGGGAGGAGCTCCGGAAGCATTTCCTACTTGGTGAGCCTCCTCGGGCACCAGCACGACCTCTGTGGTGGTGGGCTTGTTCATGCGAAGACAGAAGAAACCCCTGTCCTCTTAGTCACCCCTTCCCTCCCCAGCCTCCCTCCGGCCTGACGCGCCAGTCAGCACTTGCCCCACCAGGGAAGAGGTGTGGGTGAAAAGTGACCTATTTCCAAGTTTTTCTTTGGACTGACTTCCAGGACTTCAAACCATGACCCGGGCCATGTCTTCGTCTGCTCGGGCTGCTGTGACAAAATGCCACAGACCAGGGGGGCTTAAACAACAGGCATTTATGTTTCACAGTTCTGGGGGCTGGAAGTCCGAGATCAGGATGCCAGTCTGCTTGGGTTGGTGAGGACTCTCTTCCTGTCTTCCTGTCTTCCTGTCTTATCCCTAGAGAGGAGAAAAAGTGGGGAGAGAAGGAGAGGGAGAGAAGAAGAGAGGCAGAGGCTAACCCCATATGAGGGCTCTACAATCATGACTTTGCCCAAACACGGTTATCAAAGGCCCCACCTCCAAATACCTTTACATTGGGAGTAGCAAGCTGGGGCTTCAACATATGAATTTGGGGAATTCAATTTGGGAACCGAATTTGGGAACATAATTCAGTTCCGTAGCAGACCATATACTCTATAGGAATAGGACTGAGCCCACTGTGGTCCCTTCCGCCACCCTGAAGGGGGGGCCGACTGTTGACCTAAGAGGGTGGCCCTTCAAGGAGGTCGAATGAAGGTTGGGGGAAGGGCCATCCCAGATCCTGTGCAGATGGGAGGAGGGCTCCGGCCTGGGGCTAGCAATGCCATCGTCCCCGTGGGGTGACGGCCAGTGATGGCACACGGAACAGCTGCTTTTGTGGAAGGATGAAGGTGACTGGATGTGCCCACAGGCCAGACTTCCCGTCTCCCAGCGCCTGGGACAGTAAACACAGACCCTGGTGTAGCTTCCTCACCACCCGAGCCCTGTGGACAGATGCTGCAGAGGAAGCTTCCTGCTCCAGCTCAGAGAGGATGGGCAGCTTCACTGAAAGTTCCCACCATCAGAGGGGATGAACCAAAGCAGGACACAGGGAGGAGATTTAGGGAAGGTTCCTGCTTACACTTTCCCCTGCTCTGCCCCTTCCCCACTGCCCGTCCAAAGGTCATTGTGTGCGTCCTGGCTCCTAAGCCCAGAGCCTGTCCTGCCCCCTGGAGACAAAATGGGGAAGGCAGTCACTAGGGCCCAGGTGATTACGGAATGGGGTCTGCTGAGGCCACAGGCAAATTTCAGAGAGATGACGATAAAGAGCATTATCAACTTAGCGAACACCTACTATGTGCTGGGCGCTGTGCTAAGCACTTCACTTTTTCTCATAGCAGCCTGTGAGATAAGAGTCCTTATCCCTGTTAAGATTTTTAAGACATGACAGAGAATGACAAGCTCTATTCTTTAGTCTCTTAATTTCCCTGCTCCAGTCGAAGGCTGTAGCATGGTATAATATTAATATTCCCAGAACGCCATTTTCATCAAGTTGCTTCCTCAATTAGGACTTCCAAAACCTCCCTAAAAGCTACTGGTCACTCCCAAACTTTTCTGTCAGTTTCTTCCTTTATTTGGCCCTATGCTCCTAGGGACACCACTTGCTGTGGCCAGCTGACCTCTTTCCCCTCAGTTAGCTCCCCCATTCTGCTTCCTCCTCCTCCCCCCTTCCTCCTCCTCCTCGTCTCCCTCCTCCTCCTCCTCCTTGTCTCCCTCCTCCTCCTCCTCCTCGTCTCCCTCCTCCTCCTCGTCTCCCTCCTCCTCCTCCTCGTCTCCCTCCTCCTCCTCCCCGTCTCCCTCCTCCTCCTCTCCGTCTTCCTCCTCCTCCCCGTCTCCCTCCTCCTCCTCCTCGTCTCCCTCCTCGCCTCCACGTCCTCTTGATCCATCTCATTCCTCCCTCCTGATGCGTGCTCTTCTTTCTGCGCAAATGATTCCCACCCTTCAAGACCCAAGTCAGGCTGCCCCCCCGCCCCGCAACCCCAGCTTTCCCCGCTGCCAGAGGTCTGTGCTAATTATCGATGGCCGCAATTTAGTCTCCTTAACACAGCTGTCAAGTTGGAACCCAAGATATCAGAGCTAGAGGAGACCCTGGAGACTTCCAGTGGAGTGTAATCACCCGAGAGCAGCATTTCGCGTAGTGACATCACGTGCCTGGGTGGCGGTCTGTAAAACGTCCTTGGTTACCAGGGCTTTCAGGTGGAAGGTGTGTTGGTGGAGACTGCCGGTGGTGCAATACCCGCCTCACACCGCTAGATGGCAGAATTGCAGCGGCATGCTTCCGCTGGGCGCCCAGGTGTGATCGCACAGCTGGACCCGAGAAGCGGAGGAAGAGGAATTCTCAGGCTGGGCTGGAAGGAACCCTAAGAAGTCACTCAGTCCATCACTATGCCTTCAGGAAAATGGGGGGTTTATTCACTTGCAAAGACACACAACTATTAGCCAGCTTGCTTCAGTAACCCCACAAAATTTTGCAATGAGGGGTCAAAGGGAGGACACTATCCCGGACACGTCCAGTCGGCTCCTAAGTCGCTTCCGTGCTCTTCAGTCCCACAGGTTGCAAAATGAGGATGATAAGCTCATCGTTAATCCCTTGCAGCTTTCTGATACTGACCATTTAGAACTCGACAAACTTCTTGCTATTCAGTTTTAGTCCATTTGCTCTCTTTTCATAGTCATTGTGGTTCTAGAACTTTCAGTGGTAGAAAGCATTCACTCAGAAGAACTATGGAGTGCGCCGTAGTAGGTGCTTTGGGAGATTAACAAAACAAAACAAAGTTTTGAGTTTAAGCTCTCTTGGAGGACAAACAACCTGCATGTGAATAGTTAAACTACGTTAAAAGACAAAATAGAAGAAAGGACACCAGGCAGTATAAGTCTATGGATCAAAGGAGAGGCTTGGGATCCCACAGAGCAGTGGGAGCTCAGAGGAGATGTAGTCAGGGAGGGTTTCCCAAGAGGTGTGGCAAGCTTGGATCTCCACCAACTAGAACCAGTCTCTGTCTTTTAGGACTTGGTAAAAAGAAATAGGGAAGAATGAAAGGACAGGGAGAAAAAGAACTGGAGAATGGGACGAGAGGCGAGCAGAATGGAAGAGAGATAGAGGGGTGAGCAGGGACCACACTCTGGAGTGATGTGCACCAATTCAGAGGTAGAGAAGACATATAAAAACAATCTAAAGGTAAACTGGGAAAGTACTTTCTTTTCTCCCCTAACCTTGTAGAACCACAGAATTATAGACTTCCAGGCTGGGAAGAGACCTCTAGTTCAAACTCTTCCATCAGAGCTTTGTAACATGACTACCCATTGTTCACTCGAATACTTACCGTGATGTGGGACTCGCCACCTCTCAAGGTAACCCATTCCATTTGAGAGAAACTCTGATATTCTTCTTAGTAAGAATCTGATATTTACACTTCTGAGATTTCTATCAAATGGTCCTGGCTTTGTCTTCCAAAGTAACCCAGAAAAGATGTAAGAACATTCCCCATGACAGAAGTTGGCATTTCTTCTTTCCTCAGCTGAGGGCCTACCAGCAGGTGCTTGTTCCAGGCCCAAATCCTTGAATCCATTTAACGTGGCCAGTTGCTTTCTAACTTGTTCTATCTGGGGCTCAGTTCTCTCTCAGCAGTGTACTTGCACACTTAATTTTTTTTTAATGTTTATTTTTGAGAGAGACAGACATGAGTGGGGGAGGGGTAGAGAGAGGGAGACACAGAATCCGAAGGCAGGCTCCAGGCTCTGAGCTGTCAGCACAGAGCCCGACGCGGGGCTTGAACTCACAAACGGCGAGATCATGACCTGAGCCGAAGTCGGACGCTTAACCGACTGAGCCACCCAGGCGCCCTACTTGCACACTTCAGAGTCTGGAAATTAATCTTCTGGACAGAAAAGATGTAATTGAGGTCAAAACTGCCAGCACAAAGGACTGTACTCTTCCCGTTCTTCTTGCTCTGATCATATGCACATCATATTCTTATTGATTCTAACATTAAAAAAATTTCCTCATTTAGGACTTATGCCTTCTTGGCCTTATTCCTCACAGCCCCATGCCCCAAGTTTATGTTCACAATCAGCCCTCAGCTGCCCCTCCTTCCACCTTTACGGATAAGAACCCTCAGAACCTCTTTCCTCAGCTCCATCAGCCTCTTTGGAGCTCCTTCCCCACCTTTTTCCTTATTTAGTTGTTTGTGATTTGCTTTTGAATACCATCCATTCCACTGGTGCTAGGAACAGAGATTTAACCATAAAAGGCCCTTGTGGGCGCATTCATGCTCTTTTTCCAAGAAGATTTATACTTTTCATCATATTTTCAAAGGGGTCAGAGACCCAGAAAAGGTTAATAACCATTGTTTCACAGTCTTTGTGGGATTCTGTTTATCTTTTCCCTCATTGTTCTGACATTGCATCTGGTGTGGCCAGAGTTCCTTCCAGACTACCATGACCTCTAAGATAGCTCACCCCCTTCTCGAAGGACTCTCTTCACTTCTGCCTCTCTCCCAGACATCCCTGAGTCACACTTAGGTTTAAAGAGGCAATTCCACTTCCTCTGTGGCCCCCCTTTGAGCTGACTAAATGTTCCTACCAAGCTGGACCCACGTGGGTGTGCACCACTGCCCCCCTCCCAGCTGGAGCTCGTTGAATTTCTACCGTCACTTCTCTTCCCTTATCACATTCGATGGCTTCCTCTGGGCTTCCAGACAGTGGGTTCCCTGTGGATGTGAGTCTTCTTGGTGGTCAGTATTCTCATGCCTACTCTCCTACCAGTTTCATTTTTCTTAGACAGAGTCCATTGTCAAATGGAGATGAATCCCATCTCATAAATTTTTGGTCATCCCCAAGACAGTATGTGCAATTTCTACAAGAACTTAGTCATTCTGTGTTTATATGAATCTTATCTGGTGCCTCTGGCAACTAAGGGCCACAGTCAGTGTGGAGATAGGGGCTTGGGGTTGTCTGCGTCTCAGTTTTCTCTGTGGCACGTGAGACTTTGGTCCCAGCCTTTGAGGACCGGGAACCGCACATCTGGCTGGGCTGGTCTCAGGGCTCCCTCAGCCTCCTGACCCTCAGGCTTCAAAGGAGATTTAAAGGTAGCCCCCTGGGCCCTACCATCCCTTCTCCCATTCCATCCCAACCCAGGCTCACTCTCTGAACTCAGCTCCTCTGTGCCCTACATGCTATGGAGAAGCCAGGGCTAAACATCCAGGGTTGACAGCACGGTTACCAGTTGGAATGTGAAGAGTTCCACACCGACTTCATGCGTTTTACTGCTAGTACTGCAACTTTTCGTTTGCCTTAGAATTTCGTCTTTGTGACAGTTTGCCAGGGTCTAGTCTCTTGTACTGAAAAAGCTGGCATGGTGCCAGGACTTTGTTGTTTAGGAAATTGAATAGAATCTGGTCCTTGCCCTCAAGGAATATCGAGACTGATGGGTAAGCTAAGACATGTTTTGTGCACAAACACGAAAACATCAAGCAGAAGGCAAAGGCTTGTAAGACTGATACTCGCAAAGAAGTGGGTGTGGGGGGGGAGCTTGAGAGGGAGAAGCAGGCTTATTTCCAGTTAGGAGATCACAGAAAGCTCGTTGGAGGAGGAGGAGCTGGCATTGAAAGAGTAGAGGGGGGGGGGTTGATCCACACCCACAGAAGCGGTAGAGCAGTGGGTTAAGAGTAGAATCTCAAGGGAGTAGATCCCAAGCACTTGGGTCACTCAGTCGGTTGAATGTCCGACTTCAGCTCAGGTCATGATCTCATGGTTTGTGAGTTCGAGCCCCGCATCGGGCGTGTGGCTGTCAACGCAGAGCCCGCTTCGGATCCTCTGTCTCCCTCTCTCTCTCTGCCCCTCCCCTGCGCATGCTCTCCCTCTCAAAAATGAATAAACATTAAAAAAAAAAAAAGAGTATAGTCTCAGGGTCACAATGGGTCTATGCTCAGGAGCGGTGTGACCTCCAGCAAGTTTCTCAACCTCTCTGAGCCTCAATTTCCCAATCTACAAAATGGAGATAACAGTAGTACTGACCTCATTTGGTTATTAGGAGATGGATTAGTGAATGAATACATGTAAAACACTTAAAACACTGTCTGTCACTGTTTGAAGGATTCAGTAACTATTAGCTCTATAGGGGAGAAGAATATTCTAGGAAGAGGGAACAACTCCAGCAAAAGAAGGAAAATGGAAGAACAATTCTTCTTTAAAAAAAAAAATTAATTCCAGTGTAGTTATCATATGGTGTTATATTGGTTTCAGGTGTACAAGATACTGATTCAACAATTCCATATATCACCCAGTGCTCACCATGGCAAGTGCACTCAAGAGCTACTATTCTTTTGGGAATAATAAAATAATGATAAAAGTAATAAATATACCAAAATAATAAAAATACCTTGCAAACAAATGGAGAAGAAATAATGTTCATTAGAATACAATTGCCTTTACTGCATACCTATCCTGTGCTAATTCTCTTCTGTGCTTTCCATGCAATGTTCATTTACTGTTTTTTTTTTAATTAAGTTTTTTTTAAAAAAGTTTATTTTTGAGAGAGAGAGAGAGAGACAGAGTGCACGTGGAGGAGGGGCAGAGAGAGACAGAGACACAGAATCTGAAGCAGGCTCCAGGCTGTGAGCTGTCAGACAGAGAGAGAGAGAGAGAAAGAGAGAGAGAGAATCCTAAGGAGGCTCTGTGCTGTCTGCACAGACCCTGAGGCAGGGCTCGATCTCGCAAACCATGAGCTCCTGACCTGAGCCAAAATCAAGAGTCAGACGCTTAACCGACTGAGCCACCCAGGTGCCCCATTTCTTCTTTCCAGTACTCTTCCTGGGGCAGGCATGATTATCCCCATTCTACAAATGAGGAAACTGAGGCTGATAGAGACTAAGTATCACAAGAGCACTTAGAGAGCGAGCAGAAACTTCAGGAATCAGACCCGCATCCATTTACTGCCTAAGCCTGGGTTGAGTTTCTAGCTATAGTCCCCTTGCCTTCCTTGGATCCCCCTTCCCCACCCGAGTCCTTCACCCCACAGCTTTGCATATACAAACCTGCCAGCAGGTTGAAACAAACAAACAAACAAACAAACAAACAAACCACGGCTACAAACTCCAAAATACCAAGGTGATTTGGAATAAGGAAGTGACCAGAGACCCTTCCCAGGGAGCAGACCTCAAAGGAACCGGGGAATGCTACTCCGGGCTCCAGTTGAGAAAGTGAGAGGAGGGAGGGGACGCCTCCCCGGTGACCCTGTCCCTTTCTTTGTAGCATCTGAGGCGTCTGGTTGAGCTGAATTTGAGGGTTGCTGGGTGGGGGAGATGGGACAGGAAGAGAGTATTCCAGGG
Source organism: Panthera uncia (assembly GCF_023721935.1). NCBI lineage: Eukaryota > Metazoa > Chordata > Mammalia > Carnivora > Felidae > Panthera > Panthera uncia. Next base: position 15,150,895 of record NC_064814.1, read on the forward strand.
CAGAGTCGGAGAGGCAGTGAGTCACTGGTGTGATAAGATCCGCCGCTTGGGTGGATAGGTTACTAAATTTCTTTTTTCCTGCAGGTTTGGACTTGTTAGGAGTAGTCCTGATGCACAATCACTCCAGCATTTATTTGCCTTTTTTTTTTTTTCTATCTCGATAAGAAATACAATTAAAAATTGCTGCAGATAAATAGGGCTGGGACTTATGGCTTAGAGCCTGCGTAGCTCATTTCTTGAATCTTCGGCGAGTTTATCATGTGCTTGTCCTCCATGTGTTGCCACGCTCCAATTAGTTTTTGAGGGACTTTGAAAGTTCTGTCCCCTTGCCTCAAAGGGCACCCATGGTCCCTGCCAGAGTGTCCCAAATGTCCATTATCAACCACTTTTGGCGGGCGTAGGCATTGAAGGGTCCTGGGTGTAGCTTGTTAATTGAATGTTTGGGCTTGGGAGTTGGAATGCCAGGGTTTGACGCTGAGGACTATGGTTTATCAATGAATGAGCTTGGGCGAGTGGACTGTTCCTTTCTGTACTTTATTGTCCTCATCTGAGAAATGGGGATAAAAACAATACTCATCTCGCTGAGGGGTTCTGTGAGGATTTTACAAGGTAACATGTATGAAGCATTTAGCACAGTGGCTGTGACATAATAAAATTGCCCTCAATTGGGGCTCCTGGGTGGCTCAGCTGGTTAAGCGTCCGGCTTCGGCTCAGGTCATGGTCTCACGATTCGTGGGTTCGAGCACTACGTCGGGCTCTGTGCTGACAGCTTGGAGCCTGGAACCTCCTTTGGATTCTATGTCTCCCTCTCTCTCTGCTCCACCCCTGCTCGTGCTCTGTCTCTCTCTGTCTCAAAAATAAATAAGCTTTGAAAAACAACAACAAAATAAACCCTTAATAAATGTTGGCTATGAAGTTGTTACCACTCTGTCATCTTGCCTTATTCAGTGGATTGCCCAGTAACAGTTCTGAGGCAAGAGGAAACATCACATTTTGTGATCCGGGCAAAGGAAAGCTCCAGAAAGAACAGGGCATTCATTAAAGTAGGATGGTTTCAGTTGAAGATTTGATCACGTACAAGTTCCGCTGAGCATTTAAGGGTTGGGGGTGAGGGTGCAAGCTCCTAGGGAAGGACCAAAGAAACAGGATCAGGAGGACAGATGAAAGGTGGTTGGGAGAAACTAGCGAGGGATGGGGAATAAGGCCCTTGGGGTGGTCACAAGTGTGAGCCCCTGAGGGGAGGAGAATGGAGCAAGAGGGGTGGAGAGGAGAGTGGGGGGAGGGAGGGCCAGAGAAGTGGAGGTGTTCTCCTGCCAGGGGTCCTGGTGAGGGTGAAGGAGGCATGACTCTCCCCTTCCACACCTTCCTCAGTTCCTCAGGCCTCGTGGCTTCCAGGTCAGGGCCTAGGACCGCAGGTCTTACTGGGTTGGAAACAACAAGAGCCATGGGGAAGTGAGCCATACTGCTGATCACACTCCCAGCTCACCATCATCCCACTCTTTGTCATTCTTTCAGGGAAAAGCTGAATCCCAGGGGCCCTCTGTTCGGCCCAGACCTTGGTCTAGTGCCCAGGTTTTTCCGGTGTGGCTGCCGTATCTCAGAAGTCAGCCGGGCATGGCTGAGAACTTCTTATAATTGTCAAGACAGGAAGTGGTCAGGACCTGGAAATAGAGCAGTCCTAGGGGGTGGGAGGGTAGGGAGAAGGCTTTTCTGGTGGAAAAAGGCCTTGGGTGCCTCCATGGGCCATAATTCCCTTGCGTAGACTTCCTGGGCTTGACCTGGACTGCAGAGACCCTACGGGTAACTGTTTCTTTGTAGACTTCCCAGTTTTATCTCAGAAGTGGGCAGCGCGAGAATGTTGTATTCCAATAGGAATTTCTCCCATTAACATGGCAATGCCCACCTGAAACATTTGGGGGTGTCTGCCATCCTGTACCCACACTTAGTGTGAGGGAGACAATGGGTTGTAGAATCAGGTCAACCGGTTTTTGTTTTGTTTTTTTTTTTTGTAACGTTCATTTATTTTTGAGAGACAGAGAGAGAAAAAGAGAGAGGGAGAGAGGACAGAGCATGAGTGGGAGAGGGGCAGAAAGAGAGAGAGACACAGGATTCAAAGCAGGCTCCAGGCTCTGAGCTGTCAGCACACAGCCCAGTGCGGGGCTCAAACTCACAAACTGTGAGATCATGACCTGAGCCAAAGTCAGATGCTCCACCGACTGAGCCACCCAGGCACCCCAGATCAACCTGTTCTTCGTTCTAGCTCTACTACCTTCCACCCGGGTGCCTTGACTACTACTGCTACTAATTGCCTCTTTATCCCTCCAAGCCTTACTTTCTGCCTCTTAAAAGTTATTATGCGGTTATTATGAGGATTAAGGAAGATGATCAATATTTGTAAAGAAGGAGGTATACAAAAAGAGGAGGGTATATATGCAATGTACTATTGTATATGTGCCAAAGATCACCCATGGATCGGTACAGGGGCAGGGAATCTGACCTAGGAGCTGTCAGAGGATGCTCAGTTTGACCAGCAACAGCCTCACCCATAGCCTATAATGTCCTCCCACCTTAACTGGGCCAACATTGCCCAGGGGTCTAGCGATAGGAGCAATGAAGAAGCAGATGGGTGTCTTGACTTCTAGGCAGAATCTGGGGATTTTGACTAGGAATCCAGCAGAGATGAGTTGATCCTAAGGTGGAAAAGCTAACTCACATTTATTGACTACTTACTACATGCCAGTGACTGTGCTGTCTTACGTTAATTTTTTTCCCATCTAACTCCCATCTTGCAGATGAGGAAACTGAGGCCGAGTGAAGTTAAGTAACTTGCCCCAGGTTACTAACAAATGGCAGAGCTAGTTTTTGAATCCTGGCCACCGGACTATGGTGAGTTCAATCCTGACATTACTCTCTCTTAAGAGGGGGAGTAAGGAGGGGCGCCTGGGTGGCTCAGTCGGTTGAGCGACCGACTTCGGCTCAGGTCATGATCTCGAGGTCCGTGAGTTCAAGCCCCGCGTCGGGCTCTGTGCTGACAGCTCAGAGCCTGGAGCCTGCTTCCGATTCTGTGTCTTCCTCTCTCTCTGACCCTTCCCTGTTCATGCTCTGTCTCTCTCTGTCTCAAAAATAAAATAAACGTTAAAAAAAAAATTAAAAAAAAAAAAGAGGGGGAGTAAGGAGAGCCTGAAACGGCTAAGACATGTGTCTGGAGCCCAGCTGCAAGCTTGTATTCACTGGAGCAGAGACTCAATGACTGGGGATTTAGAAAGACAAAAAACAGGAATTGGGTGCCAGAAGCCAAGCAGCAGCTCTGTTATCAGAACATGGTGTTACCCTGGCTTCAGGGTTGGTTGGGGAAAGGGCCTGAATTGGTTTCAGATGGAGTGTAAGCAGTTATGCTATGCCTTCTATGGGCATAGAGCCTGAATCCTTGAGTCTTGGCCAGGTGGTACCTTGTATGCTGAGCTGGGATGCAAAGTCCTCGGCTCTCACTTTTTTTTTTTCTCAGCAGAGATAGTCCTGGTTCATGAGAGGATGCACCCCAAGACAGAAGTTGATTGTCTTGGGCCCAACTGGGCTCAAGCCCCAGGAGGGCGGGGCCCTGGTGTTCTTTGCTACTGTATCTCGAGAAGGACCTGGAACATAGCAGGTACTTGATATGTGCTAGGGAATGAATGTAAAATGCCAAGGCTGAGCTCCTCTCTCCCCAACTATCCTGATAAAATCTAGGAGTACTTTCTCAGAGAGCTCCCCGGAGTCTAGACATTCCAAGCTATACCAGTTTTAGTCATTTTGGACTCTAAAAAGTCCATTTTCCTTCAAGCCAAAGGAACAGCTAGGTCAGCCTTTTCTCAATGGACAGAAGGACCTCTGCCAAATGTGTAGGAGGAGAAGATTCTGAGCCAATTTGCGACTCCACACTTAGTCTCCTTAACTACAGGAATGGATTTGCATTGAGAGATCTACAGTCTTTCCACAAATAGTAACAATAATAATTACATATTCCTCTGTGCTTTTCAGAGTCCAAAGGGCTTTCACATCCATGGTCTCATAGAACCTCATAACGATGTGTGTGTGTTGAAGGGCGGGGGTTAGAGTTAGAGTGGGATTGGTGGTGAGGAAAAGGGCAGGGACCAGATGGGTTATTTTTTACAGATACAGGAAATGACTATAGAGAAGATTTGGACTTTTTCAAGATCACGTAACTAGTATGACTTTTAAGGCAAGCATGACTTTTAAGGCAAGAGGTCTAGGGAATGGCCAAAACCTGGTTCCTCCAATGAAGATCTGAACAGGGGTGGGGCTTCCCCAGTGGGGCAGATAACTGGTGAGAGCACAGGTAAAGGATCCCTAGTTTGGTGTCAGCTCAGCTATGGTCAGGCAAGGGGCCAGATAACATGATTTTTGCCTCTTAAAGGGGCAAAAGTCTTGGAGAAGATCTACATGTCATGCCTTCAACACCCCTCCCCTCCATCCACAGACTCTCAAGAAGACCACAGAATGGACGCTCTGTGTCCACCATTGTTGCTCAATTAACATTTTATTTCATTATTTATTTATTTATTTAAAATTTTTAACATTTGTTTATTTTTAAGAGACAGAGCATGAGCAGGGGAGGGGTGGAGAGAGAAGGTGGTGAGGGGGGGGGGGACACAGAATCCGAAACAGGCTCCAGGTTCTGAGCTGTCAGCACAGAGCTCGACGCGGGGCTGGAACTCATGGACCACAAGATCATGACCTGAGCCGAAGTCGGGCGCTTAACCGACTGAGCCCCCCAGGCGCCCCAACATTTTATGAAAATTAGTTAAGAAATTAGTAGAAAGTAATTAGTAGTTAAAATTAGTTGCTAAGAAAGTAAGAAAAAAAAAATAGAAGAGATTCTCTTACATGCTGAGGTCCTACTGGGCAATGTAAAGATAACGAACTACAGTTCCCGCTCTCCAGGAGCTCATTGTTCAGCAGCGATGGAGAGGTGAGCGTGAAAAAACTCATAATCACTGAACTTCTGCTTCTGACTCTGACAAAGTGGTATGGGGCTCTCTCTCCCATGTTAAACAATACATTTAGACAAAATGTTTGAGGAGCTGCTTTGGACGCCGAACTAAAACCACCGAGGGAAGGGAAACACGTGCGGTGAGCCCTATGGCTGCCCCACTTTCGGCTTGGGGGGACTGTCTGGATGGCATTGCCAGGAAGTGAACCTAAGAAGTGCATGGCGGTCTCACCCAAGAGCACAGCTTAGAGCTGGAGGCTGCTGAGGGGGCTGTCATCTGTGGGGCAGGTTCTTGGAGTGGAAGTGGCTGACTGGAGAGGCGCCCCCAGAAGTCTGCATGGGTGTCCTCCGGGGTCTTTGGATGAGGGAGAAGCAGCACATGTACACGGTGAGGTTCTGGAAGTCTTAGCAGAAGGCAGCTGGGAGCTGAACAGAAGTTGCACATCGCCTAGAGACGTTGGAGTTTCAGCTCAGTCGGAGTGCAGAGACCTCACTGAACAACTTGGGTCCCTAGATGATACAGGAGGTCTACACGCTTTAGGAGTAAGGACCGTGTTCTATAGTCAAAGATAAAAACGACTCAAAATTAAAAATATATATAAAAGACTAGTCTTGTAAACGAATAAAACCAAGCTTGACTGCATCAAGATTATTTGCCAGTAATTTAAATGCCTAATAGGACGACACTCAACGCTCTTCGAGGGAAGATCACATAAACTCTAAAATGAATCATCTACAATGTGTAGTATGCAGTCTAATATTACTATATATTTGAAGAAGCAGGAAATTGGGACCCACAGTTTTTAAAAAAAGCAATCAAGTAAAACAGTCCCTGAGAGGAGTCAGAATGAGCAGACAGGCATTTTTAAAGGATTATAAACATGCTTAAGGACATAAAAGGAAACATAGATATAATAACTGAAGATATGGTGAATCTCAGCAGAGAAACTGAAACTATAAAAGAGAAGTGAAGGGAAATTATTCGAACTTAAAAACACAATGTCTGAAAAATTCCCTGGATAGGCTTAGCGGCATATTAGAGACTGAAAAATATAGAATTGAGAGACTTAAAGAGAGATCAATAGTCTAATCTGAAAAACAAAAAGAAAAAAGGGATTAAAAAAAGAATAGTGCCTCAGTGGTCTGTGGGATAATATCTAAATACTTGTAATTATATAAATAATTACAAATCTTTAGATGACATCTAAAATATGTGTAATTGGAATTTCAGAAGGTAAGGAGAGAGAGAATGAGCAGAAAAAATATTTGAAGAAATAATAGCTTAAAAGTTCCTATATTTGGTGATTGGAGTGCCTGGGTGGCTCAGTTGGTTAAGCATCAGACTCTCGATTTTGGCTCAGGTCATGACCTCATGGTTGGTGAGATTGAGCCCTGCATCGGGCTCTGCGCTGACAGAGTGGAGCCTGCTTAGGATTCTCTCTCCCTCTCCCTCTGCCCTTCTCCCCCATGCACACGCTCTGTGTCTCTCTCTCTCAAAATAAAAAAAATATTTTTAAGAAAGTTCCTATATTTGGTGAAAAATAAGCCACTTACATATTCAAAAGACTCATCAGCCCAAAGCAGGATAAATACCAAGAAAACAACACCTATTCGCCTTATAGTCAAGCTGGTAAAAAAAGCAAAGATAAAGAGAAAACTTAAAAGCAACTGGAGACCATCCTGAGACAGTTTGAGCAACAAAATAATGATGGCCCTGCATTAGGACTTGTGGAATAAAATAAATATCCACGAATTCATACTGATATAAGTAAATAACTGAAATTTTATTTTATTTATTAAAATGTTTTTAACATCTTTATTTTTTTTTTAATTTTATTTTTTTTTTCAACGTTTTTTATTTATTTTTCGGACAGAGAGAGACAGAGCATGAACGGGGGAGGGGCAGAGAGAGAGGGAGACACAGAATCGGAAACAGGCTCCAGGCTCCGAGCCATCAGCCCAGAGCCATCAGCCCAGAGCCATCAGCCCAGAGCCCGACGCGGGGCTCGAACTCACGGACCGCGAGATCATGACCTGGCCGAAGTCGGACGCTTAACCGACTGCGCCACCCAGGCGCCCCTTAACATCTTTATTTTTGAGAGAGAGAGAGCATGAGTGGGAGAGGGGCAGAGAGAGACAGAGACACAGAATCCAAAGCAGGCTTTAGGCTCTGAGCTGTCAGCACAAAGCCCAATGCGGAGCTCGAACTCACAAACTGTGAGATCATGACCTGAGCCGAAGTCAGTCGTTTGACTGACTGAAGCACCCAGGCGTCCCAATAATTGAAATTTTAAAATAAGAGAAAAGGGGCAACTCTTCCTTATTGTGGAACTCCAATTGCTAGCAGTGAAAGGAAAAAAAGGAAGTAGAGATCACTCTTAATCAAACACCATGGGACCGATAGCAGTCAAGAACCATTAACAGGTGCTAAAATTATTGAAAGTATGAACAAAAACATATTTGTATAGAATTGAAGTGTCTTTCCACAAAGCATTTATCAATTACAAAAAGGAAAGCAGTAACTTTATGGTGAAGAAGTCTGGCACACACCACCTGAACCATGTGACCGAGGTTAACATTGTGGTTAACATTGACCGAGGTTAACCAATGACCGAGGTTAACATTGTAAGTAACAAGACATACTGTCATCAGGTACCACCTGATATGACGTGTCCACGAGTACATCATTACTGTGGTATTCTGTCTAGAATCCCTCAATACAATCATGAGAAAACATCAGACCAACCCAAACCGGGAAACATACTGTAAAATAACTGGCCTAACAATTGACACAAAAGTGTCAAGGTGAGGAAAGAAATAGGCTGAGAAGATGTCACGTTGGATCCTGGACTGGAAAAAGGACCTTAGTGGGAAGATTGGCAAAATCCAAATACTGTATCTCGATTCGTTAATACTATTGTGTCTATGTTAATTTCCCGCGTCTGATAATTAGGACTTGGTAATAAGATGTGGACATTAGAGGAAACCGGGTGAAGGATTGGAGAGAAGTCTTTAGTATTTTGTAATTTTTCTGTAAATGATTTCAAAACAAATAAACAAAAACCAAAACCAGAGGGAAAAGACAGGGGAACCACAATGTTAGGGGTGGCTGACTGCTCATAAGAAACAGTGGAGGCCAGAAAACAGTGGAACGACATCTTTAAAGTACAAGAAAACCACCTCCCCTACCGCTGTCAACATAGAAATGTAGATCTAAGAAATATTGCAAACGAGCAGGAAACGAATGAATATTGAGCATATTTGTTGCCAGGAGACCTTCACTGCAAGGTTTGTTAAAGGAAGTTTTTCAGGCTGAAGGGGCTGGGGAGTGGGACAGCAGGTTTGTTGAACCTCTGGTGCCAACAGAGCTAGGCTGAGGAGACACCTGGGTGATTGGGAGATTGGTTATAATTGTGGGAATTGAGCAAATAAGTAAATACGTGGGCAGACATGTGACCAGGCCGTGTGATCTGGATTTTGTGCCAGGGCAAGGACAACACTGTGAACATGGTTTAGAGACTCTTCCCCAGCTGAGAGAGGCATGTGCAGCTGGTGTCTCAAACCCCGGGTCAGGAAGCCCAGCTACCCTTTGTGGGCTGGCTCCTCCTCTGTCCCCTTCAACTTGCTAGTGACATTTCTGCTGATGGGTGCTGCTCTTTTGCTGTATCCTAATGTTTAGGAGGTCTGAGGAGGAAGTGCCCACCTCTGCAGAGGGTGGGGCTGGAGGAACGGGCCCAGACAAGCCTACCTGGAAGAGATTACATCGGGGATATTTTGAAAGAGAAGTGCAATTTTCCAGGTGGAAGATTTAGGAAGGTCAGTCAGATGGAAAGCCATGGAGTGTCTGAGAATGCCAAGTTAATTTCCTGGGCTTAGGGTGGGAGATGAGGCTGGAAAGCTGAGTCAGGGCCAGGTTTCAGGTATCTTGCGTGTCTCGAGAGGGCTTAGGGAAGCCCAGGGGCAGGTTGAAAGCCCTTAGGGGAGCCCAGGAGCTGGAGAGACTTCCATATCCTCTTTGATGCATCAGGTTTGGTTTTTATGTCATTAGAGCTACCCATTGCGTCAGGAGCATCAGCCCCAGCCCCTGGCGGTCTGCTGCTCACATCCGCGGCGTTTTGCCCCTCTGAGCCGGCTGATTTCTGGTCTTGGGAAAGACCCAGAGACCCAGGGGAGGGATTGGCGGGGGGGGGGGGGGGGGGGGGGCAGGCAGAGAGTGGGAAGGAAACCTTGGAGGAAAATACGATAAAGCTGCAAAGCCTGTGAGTTTGCGTTTGCAGGAAGTGTATTGGCCCTACGTTGTTGATCACTTTCCATACGCAAGCCAAGTATTTGTAGAGAGAGGCCCTTTATGGACATCATTGCTTACACAAGCTTGAGATGCGGTCTTGTCAAGAGGCTTTCTGGAAAACCAAAGTAACCCAAAAGGGGAAAAACAGTGAATAACGAAGGACTAGACCGGTGCTTGGCATAGAGTAAACATTCAAAAGGTTGTCAAATAAACAAATTAAAGTGTGCATGAATGAAACTCAAGGTACAGAGGGAAAGTGCCCGGGAGTTCAGGTGAAAGAGAAAGCCCTCAGGAGGTGAGACTGGGTCAGGAGACCGGCCACAGGCTCCTGGCTTTTCTAAGCATACCCGGGATCCGGACGCGGACCCCGGGACCAGGATGTCTGCGGAGAACGTGCCCACGACCCCGCTCCGGTCCCAGCCTCGCCTCTCGAGGCGGGTCCCGGCCAGGCAGGGGGAGAGGAGCCGAGGTTTCCCACCACCCCCTTGCCGGCGCAGGGTCCAGAAAAGAGCGGGAGAGGAGGAAGCGCGAGTCGGCGGCCCGCCCCGTTTGTCCCACCCACCGCGTCCGCTCCCCTCCCCTCCCCTCCCGCTGCGGGAAAAGTGGCCGCGGGCGCCGCTACTCGCTGTGGGGCGGGCGCGGCGGCGGCGGCGGCGGACGAGATGCGAGCGCGGCCGCTCTGGGCCGCCGTGCTGGTGCTGGGGGCGCTGGCGGGCGTCGGTGTCGGAGGTGGGTGAGGCTCCCGCGCTGCGGGGACGCGGCTCCCCGGAGATCCGCGCCGCGCATCCTGCCGCCGCGGTGTCTGCGGACTCGGAGCCGGCAAACCCGCGGGCCGCCCCCACGCGTCTGCGCTCCGAGTGCGCGGGGCCAGGCTGGGCCGCCGGAGCCCTCAGCCGGGGAGCTTCCCGACCCCGCGGTAGCAGGGCTCAGAGGCCACCTAGGGGCGGGTCCTCCAGGACGCCGGAGCCCTTAGGGGAGTCGGGCGCCTGCCCCCGGCAGCCTCGGCGCGCGCGCGGGGGGTGGCGGGCGCACCTTCGGGGCGGCGCGCATCGCAGGTGGCCTGGGGCGTGCGGAGGCCGGCTGGCTCGGGTGGGCGCGGCGAGCTGCGTCTTCCCGGGGCTGTTCCCGCGCGCTGTCGAGGGATGTGGTTGTAGCTTGCTCGGGATGAGAGTGTGTGCGCGCGCGGGTGTGCCCGCTCCTGCACATTCCTCTCTCTCCTTGGGTTACACTTTCTCCCAAGTTTTCTTTTCTTCTTTTTCCTTGGTGGCTCCCGGCAGGAGCGGTTCGGAGGAGGGTGAGGGCTCTGGCTCCCACCCTCCTCCTGGGTCCTGGGTTACAGCAGTGCCTCCGCTTCCGGGATCGCCCTCCAGTATATGCGAGGAGCCACACCACGGGTCCCTGTTACTGGCTTCGATCCCTGGCTTTGTCTCTCCTGCTGTTGCACACACCATGCCAAGGCGGTTAGCATTCGATTCGGCCTCATTGGACCTGGGGAGCGGGTGGAGGGGCAGAGATTACAGTCTAGGGATGCTGCCCGTGGTCCTTCCGGAGCCCTAGTGACCTTGCCAGGGAGAACTCTGGCTCCTGGTCCGCTAGGGCGTTCCTCTGCAGAGGACACCCATGTGTACATATATGTACTCTTAATGAAACCAGTAGTACTCCTTGTAAGACCATTTAAATCCTGCAGGAGGTATTTAAAAGAGATAAGTCCATATCAAAGATAGCTCTTCAGAAATACTTTGATGACTGCCTTCAAGATCTTGTGTGTGTGTGTGTGTGTGTGTGTATAAAAGATTATACAGGACAAGGCAACAATATTAAAAAAAAACACTTTAGTGTATGGTTGACATACAAAAAGCTGTATATATTTAATGTATATGACTTGATGAGTTTGTAGATAAATGTACACCCAGGAAACCATCCCCACAATCTGTATGAATGATGTGATGGGGGAGTTACAGATCATTTATAGGGGATTAAGCTGTTTTTGCCGAAGCTTCCCATGCGATAGATGCTCAAACATGTCAACCGATGTCTTCAGCCTACAGTGAGCAGCCTGGTGACCATAGGACAGAAATACGCATCTCCAGCCTTGTGTCCTGGGAGGTGTTAGAGCCGCGGTTCAGATGCTGCCTGGTGTCGACGAGGGCAGTGGGGCTGCCTGCTTCCGTGAACTTAAAACATTTTCTTTTTACGTCTACAGCTTTCTGAATTTCTGAATGATTTCTGAGTCTAATCATTATATTCTTATAGTCTTAGAAGGAAATAAAGTAACCTAAGGTAGAGCCTAGCATCGTGCAGGTGCCAGTATTAGTGAAGATGAGGAGTGTACCTGTCATTTTGGTGTCTCTTCCTCCACCCCTCCCTCCTGGTCTTTTTTGTAGATCTGGTTTACAGAGTTGTAATGATCCATATAGGATACCACCACATTGACATACTTAAGTTTGCATTAAATATCCTTTGGGAGATCTGTTCACAGATTCGTCGTTGATTGGGATCATTCCAGCTGTTGTGATGGGTTGTGCTGAGCCAGCCCCAGACTCCTTCTGAGAGCCAGGGTGGAGAAGTATTTAAGAGCTTGCTCTCTAGAGTCAGACCTCCAAAATAATAGACTCCTGGTAAAAGCAATTTCAATTACGTTTAAATCCCCTACCCCAGGGTTGAATCCCCCGCTGCTGGGTTGCAGGTGTTGTCAGATTCTTGGGGAAGCAGGAGGTTAGGATGAGAGCAGAAGAGGGTTGTTGGTCCACACAGTGTTGAAGGGACACACAGAAAGAGCTGGGTGGTGGCACAGAGAGGCTGTCCCAGAATAGGAGAGTCTGGTATGGGGAGAAGCGAGGTCGTTTGAGGGTAGAATTGAAATTTGGAATTTACATGCAAAGATGATCTTTCTGGCTTCACCCAAGAGGTATTGGGTTTTGTGGCTTCCCGAGTTTAAGTCTTTATTCTAACCTGAGACCTGAGGGATAACTAGTTTTGTTTGCTGTCACCATCTAAGTTGATTAGTTCTGAGCTGAAGTGCTAATTTCTTCTTCTGAGTTTATATCCTGGAAACTCTCCAGATGAAGCTTCTGCAGGAACCTTCAGGGCCTGGAGAGACATGGCAGGAAGGCTTGTTGGCTGGGGAAAGGGACAGCTATGGTTTAAAACCAGCCAGATGCGTGTTTAATTCTTGATTTTGCCTCTTATTGGCTGTGTGACCTTGGGCAAGTTACTTCATCTCTTGGGAATCTCAGTTTCCTCATCTGTAAAGTGGAGAAAACAGTACTTCGATGATTATGCCAATTAAATGAGATAAAGGCACAAAATAAGCATTCAACAAATGGCATTTACTATTTTATTATTATTATCAGTTATTATTTTAGAGAGAGAGAATGTGAGTAGCGGATCGGGCAGAGGGAGAGAGAGAATCAGCACAGAGCCCTACACGGGTCTGGATGTGGGGCTCGATCCCATGACCCTGGGATTATGACCTGAGCCGAATCAAGGGTCAAATGTGCAACTGACTGAGCCACTCAGGCACCCCAAATGGCGTTTACTATTGCCATTATTCCTATCCATGGTACCTACCATGTGTTGGAGACAAGAACTATTACTGCTTCATGCAGGCATGCAACCCAGGCTCCCAGAGTGAGACCGATGGAGTCCCTTATTCCATACCCTTGTGACATTCCGCCATTGGTGGTGTGGCATATCTCAGCCACTCTCACCCAGCAAGAAGCCACAGAAGAGACCAAGGAGGAAAGAGGCCCATCATTTGCTTTATATACTAGAAAACCTTAAGTTCTGTCTCTGGGAAAAGAGGAAAGTGAAAGACATTCACAAGATTTCAGGTGCTGTGAGGAGAAGGACATGTCCGTTTTGTTCAGTGCTGTAGGCCCAGTGACTGGCACCCTGGCAGCCAAAATAAATACCTAGGGAAGGCTAGCAAAAGGCATCTGGAGGTGATGTGCCTCATTGCAAGAAACCCAGTATTTGAATATCTGCACTGATTCACAGAGGAGCCTCCAGTGTTCCATCTGGGCATTCTGGAGATTTTTAGAATACAGCTGAGACCATGAATTCTTTGGGCATTTGGATCTCTGCACTATGGTGCCTTAGACCTCTGTTCTCAGGGGACCATCTGTGGATTGTCTGCTTTTTTCCCCTCTCTCCTGGGAGGAGACACTCAGGAGGGAAGCTTTCTCCTTTACCTCCCTCAAAACCGTGTGAGTGGTAGAGATCTCCTGGGGACAGCATAAGATGGGGTAAGGAGGCGACAGTGAGGAGGGGGAAAATGGATATGACTCTGGAATTTCCTAATAGAAATTCTTCCTCTGTAACTCCCCACCACACTCAGGATCTCTGGTTATCATCCCCTCCCAGCCCTGCGAATCCTTCTGCCTCTGTTGGCAGAAATAGCCAAGAAGCATGCCCACAGGAACCACAACTCATGAATCAGCAGACAGATAATTAACTGGGGGAGTGACTGAGCAGCTTCAGGGATAAACCACTTGGCCTGAGCCAGCCCCCTCTGCTGCCCACAGAGCTGGCCTGCTACTTCACCCCATCGCCTCGCCTCCTTGCCCCTGAGCTCTGCCCGTTCCTAGATGGGAAGATCATTGTGTTTGAAGGAACTCGGTTCCTGAGTGCCAATGCAGGTGGGAGTGGGAGAATGATACTGTCTATTCCTGTGTAAGCTGCTGCTGTTTATTGCAACGTGAAACTATCCAGCAAAAGAAATGTGTAAAATCTGCCTTTTTCCCCCATGTACATAGTGTCTCCGGGAACACTCTTTTTATTATTTATTTATTTTTTAGAGAGAGAGTGTGCACATACAAGCAGGAGGGGGGGCAGGAGGTAGGGAAGGGGCAGAGAGAGAGAGAGAGAGAGAAAGTCTTAAGCAAGCTCCACGCTCAGTACAGAGCCCAATGTGGGGCTTGGCTGGGGGCTCCATCCCATAACCTTGGGATGGTAACCTGAGCCAATATTAAGAGTCAGACACTTAACTGACTGAGCCACCCAGATGCCCCTCCAGGAACACTCTTTTTAAAGTGAGGTTTACTGAAGGGTAATTTACATGCAATAAAATCCATCCTTTTTAGGTATATGGTTTTTTGAATTGTGACACACGTTTAATCAAGTATCCATCACCATGATCAAGATACAGAATATTTCCATCATCCCAAAAGGTTCCCTTGAACTCCTTTGTCATCAGTACCCTATCCCCACCTTTAGTTCCTGGCAACCTCTGATCTGTTTCCCGTCCTTACAGTCCTACCTTTAATGGAACGTCATATAAATGAAGTCATAGCCCATTAAGTCTGGCTTCTTTCACATAGCGTGACACATCTGAGATTCATCCATGTTGTGGAGAACCCCAGAAAGCCCAGGGGTTATCTAGGTCTACTTCATCTTCCTCAGGTGCTGAGGCGGTTACCCTGATGAGGCTCCTGGGTGGCTCAGTCTGTTAAGCGTCCGACTTCAGCTCAGGTCATGATCTCACAGTCCATGAGTTCGAGCCCTGCATCAGGCTCTGTGCTGACAGCTCAGAGCCTGGAGACTGCTTCGGACTCCGTCTCTGTCTCAAAAATAAATAAAAACATTAAAAAAATTAAAAAAGAAAAGAAAGCAGGGGACCATGTGAATGAAACCCAGATGCAACTTTCCATTTCTAAATTTTCTAACGGGATCAATGCCTTTGAGCCATGTATAACCCATTTGATTTCCCCAGTGCTAAGTAGCGATCTCTTCAGGATATTGGAGAGGACTTTGCAGCAACCAGCACTTTTATTATTAGTCTGGAAAGGAATGCGTATTTTGTGGCCAAATATGGTACATCACAATCCTTGTTAAGTAAACCTGGAGCTATTCTACCTTTTAAAATTTTTTTGCGGGGGTGGGGGGCACCTGAGTGGCTCAATTGGTTAAGCGTTGGTCTTCACCTCAGGTCATGATCTTGTGGTTCGTGGGTTGGAGCCCTGGTTGGGCTCTGTGCTGGCAGCTCACAGCCTGGAGCCTGCTTCGGATTCTGTGTCTCCCTCTCTCTCTCTCTGCCCCTCCCCCATTCACACTTTGTCTTTCTTTCTTAAAAATAAATTAAAAAAAAATTAAAAAAATTTTTAAAAATGTTTAAAATTTTTGATAGCATATCTGAAAATAATAAGTCTTCCTTCTGGTTTTTAGTCAGATTGCCAGAAAGAGAGAGAGAGAGAGAGAATCTCAGGCAGGCTCTGCAGGGTCAGCACACAGCCCCAATGCAGGGCTCGGATTCATGAACTGTGTGAGATCATGACCTGAGCAGAAATCAAGAGTCAGACGCTTAACCGACTGATCCGCCCCAGTGCCCCCAGGTGGTGTGCTCGATTCAGATTTTCCTCCATGTATATATAATAATTCTCATGTGTGTTCCTATGCCTCTACCTAAACTTGTGCTATTTCTTTTTTTAAGCTTACAAAAAACACCTCCTTTCATGCAGGAAAAAAAAAAAAAAAGTCAGTGTGAAAAGATCTGCGGGTCGGAAACTGAGAAACCTATATTCGATTCCCAGCTGTGCAAGCTTTTTCATCCGTTTGCTGGGTGACTTTGCACAAGCCATCTTCCCCCTGAGCCTGGTCGGGCTCTTGGTGTCTCAGGGGCTGCAAAATGGAAGGAGATGGAGGGAGAGACTTTGGTTCACACCTGCCCCTCCTCACCTTCAACTGGAGAAGCTTTTCCTTTAACTAATTCATATCATGGAACTCCATGTAAAGATTTCTTTGTGGGGGGCGGGGGGCAGGGAAGAGGGAGATCTACAGTTAAAAACAGGCTTGAAAAATTTCGCACCAGAAGAGAGCTCCAGAGGTTTGGCAAAAGGCACATTCAGTAGCCACTTTAAGAAGTCCCCGTAGTTATGGGGCGCCTGGGTGGCGCAGTCGGTTAAGCGTCCGACTTCAGCCAGGTCACGATCTCGCGGTCTGTGAGTTCGAGCCCCGCGTCGGGCTCTGGGCTGATGGCTCGGAGCCTGGAGCCTGTTTCCGATTCTGTGTCTCCCTCTCTCTCTGCCCCTCCCCCGTTCATGCTCTGTCTCTCTCTGTCCCAAAAATAAATAAAAAAAGTTGAAAAAAAAATTAAAAAAAAAAAAAAGAAGTCCCCGTAGTTAACCTAAATCTCTGTGCTAAATGGGATTCCTGGGTCGAGAAACCCCGGGCCTGTGAGATCCACCCGTGGTTTCAAACCCTTGCTTTAGCCACTACACGAGGTAAGCTCCTCCAGGTTAAACCTCTGCTGGAGCTGCGGGAGGGCGGGTGTGACCACCTCTCTGAGATGAGGGGAACGTGGCTACATATTGAGACTGATGAGCGATCTGGGACTGCTACATATTGAGAACAGACCATACCCTGCTCTCTCCCGGGCGGTTCCTGAAGGGAGTGGGCCAAAGTCTATTCCTGAGTTCCCGCTGGATTTCACAAAGAGGCTAACGGGTGCTGATGCTGCAGATGTCCCGGCTTGTAGGAAGCCTGGCATGCTCTGGGGAGCCTACATGTAGGTGAATGCCAGTGTACAAAATGAGACAGGACTGAGGACATTCAGAATTAGCTCTAATTTTTTTTTTTAGCTTATAAAAGTAATTCCGCTTGTAAAAAAAAAAAAAAAAAGTTGAAGCAGTGCAGAAGTAGGATAATGCAAAGTACCAAGTCCTTTGTAGTCTTGTCCTTAAAGATACCTGCTGTTAATAGTTACTTCAGTTTTTTTCCCCCATGTGTGTCACCATATGCAGTTATTTATTCTTATTGTTATTTCTTTTAAAAAAATTTTAAAACCTGTTTTGAGAGAGAGACAGTACAAGCTGTGCAGGGGCAGAGAGAGAGGGAGGCGTAGAGTCCGAAGCAGGCTCCAGGCTCTGAGCTGTTGGCACAGAGACCGACCCGGCGCTCGAACTCGTGAACTGTGAGATCGTGACATGAGCGGAAGTCAAGACGCTTAACCGACTGAGCCACCCAGGCGCCCCTCGAAGCATGTTTTATGTCAGTTTATATCTTTCCATTATTTATCCTAAGAGATATAATTCTTGCCAGAAGGCATACTGTTATATGGATGTAGCAGAATTTACTTAATGGATTCCCTGCTGGCGGACTTTGGGATCATTCCCATGTATTTGCTACTACAAATAAAGCGGCAGGGAGTCTCCTTGTTCATTGTCTGCACCTTTGTTCAAGTGTTTCTACAGGTTCAATTTCTTGAACCGAAGCTGCTGGGTCAAAGGACATGAATGTTTTACATCTAAATTGTAATAGGTTTTGCTGAGTTGTTTTCCAAAACGGTGGGAATAATTTGCCTTCCTACCAAGACAGGGTGGGGAGGGGAGGGGGTGGGGACCGTGAGGACCATTGCCTGCTATCCGTACCCACCAGACGTGAGCTGGAGGAGGAGGAGGAGTAGCAGAACTGGACAGCTGCATGCCAAGGAGGTCACCAACAGGGCACCGCTGGGCTGGGCCTCAAACAGAGCTTGGTACCAGCTCGCTTCTTCTCTGTGCTGAGTGTGTCACTTGGGAGGTGGGGCCTGTGCTGATAACATTTTCCAGAGCTTGAGATGCAGCATTTGAATCAAGTGTCTGTCAAGCTATTAAGAAGAAATGGGCGTTTGTGCATTGTGTGAGTGGTCTTGGGCCCAGGGATGCTAGGCCTCCTATACTGGGAGTCACTCGTGATGCTTTCTGGCTGGAATATAGACATCCAGTACTGGCGGAACCTTGAAGATCTTCTAACCCAACACTGTTTGCTTTACAGAGAAGGAGAAAGGGAGACCCTGAGCGTTGAAGGGACCGTCCCAAGGTCATACAGCGCGTTTAGTGGCATTGGTAGGCTCTAGCCCTGGGGGCTCTTGTCTCCTGGGCAGCGATTTCTTCAGCATATCCTTTTAGAGGCAGAGGGTCCTGTGAGTCTGACCCTGGGGCAGGGCTGGGGCAGCGGTGGGGATGGCATTCCTAACGCAGGAAGCAGTTAGAGGGAAGGTGAGGAGGAAGGAAGCCAACATTTACTGAGCATCCACCACAGGTGGTTCTTCCACCTAAATTATCTCATTTAATCCTAACAACGCCTGAGATAAGTACTATGTCCATATTTGGGAGCATGGGGAAAGGAAGCAGCCATTTGGGGTCTCCCGTGTTTGACCGACATGGCTGCATTAGGCCCTTTAAATACCAATGAGCAATTACGAGTCCTTGAGTAGAGAATACAAGAGTCACTGTTGTCGGAGCCCCAGGGAGATGAATGGGCCTGTTGGAGGCTACCTAGCCAGCGGAATGGCAAAGAAGTGGCTTTGGACCTGAGATCCCCTGCCTACAGTTCTGCTTGTTTTCCCCACCACGTTCACTGTTACGCAATAATAATGATCATTGATTTTACCACGGCTGCCCTATGGTGTTGCTCAGGGACTGGGTGTTAATGTTATATGACAACCATACAGAAGGTAGGACTCGGTCCGAGGAGGGGCCTTCTGCAGTGTTCTGCACACGGCTACCTCATTAACCCAGTTGGAGATGCAAACCAGGCATGATCTGGCTTTACTTACGAGGGCAGGGCCTACTGGCTGAAGAGTCAGTGAAAGGGTATGGCCGGTGGTGAAAACATTCGAACTTTGTCCAAGCGGGTCCACTTGCTAGGGAGCAAACCTGTCTTTCTACCGTGCCCCACATGTCATCCGGCAGTAAGTCCTTGGAACATGTCTAGGGTCTGACCACACTGTTAACACCATTACTATCCCAATCCAAATCCCTGCCGTCTGTTGCCTGAATTATTGTAATAGCTTCCTAACTGGTTTCTTTTCATCTTGTTCCCCTTAGGTCTGCCTTCCTTTCAGTGGCCAGGAGGACCTTTTCTCTACTCACGTTTGCTCAAATTCCTCTCGTGGCTTTCCATCATATGGAGAATGAAAGCCATACTCCTTACCATGGTTGTAGCTTTCTAGCGTTTTGGTCCCTGACTGCTCCTCCAGCCACTTCTCTGCCTCTTTCCTCCTCCCTCTCTCTTCCTGCTACTTCTTTAACAGGCTGAAGTCCATCTCGCACTTGTGGATTCTTTCTGGAATGCTTGTCCCCTAGATCTTCTCATGACCCACTTGTATCATTTTGAAATGTCAACTCAGAGAGGCCTTTCTTTTTCTCTTTTTCCCCCTTTTCTTAATTGTTTTTTTTATTTGAGTACACTTGACATACATGTTACATTAGTTTCAGGTGTGCAACGTAGTGATTCAACATTTCTATACATTATGCTACATTCCCGAGTGTAGCCGCCCATTGTCCCCATGCGACGCCATTGTAATACCATCGACTGTATTCCCTATTCCCATGACTTACTCATCCCAATGCTGGAAGCCTCTATCTCCCAGTCCCCTTCACCCATTTTGCCCATCCACTTATCCCCTTTTCCCTCTGGCAAACATTGTTTGTTCTCTGTATTTATAGGTCTGATTCTGCTTTTTGTTCGTTCATTAATTTGTTTTCAAGATTCCACATATAAGTGAATCATATAGTATTTGTCTTTCTCAGTCTGACTTATTTCACTTAGCATAATACCCTCTGGGTCCATCCATGTTATCACCAATGGCAAGATCTCATCCTTTTTTATGGCTGTGCAATATTCTAGTGTGTGTGTGTGTGCGTGTGTGTGTGTGTGTGTGTGTATTACATCTTCTTTATCCACTTATCTATTGATGGACACTTAAGTTGCTTCCAAAGTTGGGTATTATAGATAATGCTTCAGTAAACATAGGGGTGCATGTATCTTTTTGAATTAGTGTTTTTGTTTTCTTTGGGTAAATACCCAGTAGTGGAATTATTGGATCATATGATGTTTCTGTTCTTAATTTTTGAGGAACCTCCCTACTGTTTTCCATAGTGGCTGCACCAACTTACATTCCTACCAACAGTGAATGAGGGTTCCTTTTTCTCCACATCCTCATCAACACGTGTTATTTCTTGTCTTTTTGATTTTAGCCATTCTGACAGGTGTGAGGTGATATCTTATTGTAGTTTTGATTTGCATTTCCTTGATAATGAGTGATGTTGAGCACCTTTTCATGTGTCTGTTGGCCATCTGTAGGTCTCTGGAAAAATGCTTATTCAGGTCCAGAGAAGCCTTTCTTGACCATGTTCTCTAGAAGAGACTTCTTCCCCTCATTGATGTTATTCTTTTATTCTCCTTTTGTTTTTTTTAAAAGCATTTGCCACTGGTTGAAATTGTCCATTTTTGTTGTAAGTTTTTGTTTTTGTTTTTGCACTAAAATTTGAGCTCCACAAGACTAGGGGGCTTGTTTCGTTCCACAATATGTCTCCAGTGCCTAGGAGAGCGCCAGGCATAGGTAGGTGCTTCATGAATAGTTGTTGAGTAAATGAATGAATGAACACCAACACCACTGATGTGTATTAGTATAAAAGTATAAAGCTGAAGTGGCCATGTTCCTATTATCTATAGATGGATTAACCATAGCAAAATTTTCATTCCAGAATGGCTTTTTTTTTTCTCAATCACATAAAGTATTTAAGGGCAGTGTTTCTCGAAATCGTGTCATATATGCTATAGAAATGCAAAACCTTTTTGTATTATCTTCTTAGGGGTGCTACAACTGTGGGGCTTAACGCAATGAACTTTATTCTAGTCTCCCTGGAGGCTAGAAAACTGGAGGCAAGGTATCAGCAGGGCCCTGCTTTCTCAGAGACTCTGGATAGAATCCTTCCCTGCTGCTTCCTGTCTCCTGGTGGTTGTTGGTACTCTGGCATTCCTTCCCTTCCAGTTGGATCACTCCGATCTCTGCCTCTGTCATCACATGGCATTTTCTCTGTATGTTTGTCTTCACATGGTGTTTTCCCCCTGCAAGGATATCAGTCAGGCTGGGTTAGGCCTCCCCTAAGGACCTTATCTTGATTATATCTGCAAAGATCTTGTTTCCAAATAAGGTCACAGTGGTAGGCACTGGGGGTTAGGACGTCAGCATATTTTTCTGGGGGCACAGAATTCAACCCATAACACATTTTAATATTGGTAGAGGCAAATTATACACAAATGCCTTCTGATGTCACATGCCATATTTAACGAACTGTGATGCACTTTTTTTAATCTCTGAAATTATGGTACATCCTACATCCATAGTCTTAGATATGGTGAAACGTGGAAATTTGGATTTCCTGCCATTTTGGGTGATGCTTCCTGGAGCTTTATGCTCAGAGGTGCGTGTTACCTTGAACTTCACTTTTCCCTTCCCCTTCCCCTTCCTTAGATTACTGAGCTGCTGCTACATGTAATGAAGGAACAAAAATAAAATAAACTTTCTTAGCAGATTGCTCTAAGAAAGCTCTAGAGAAACTTGTGGATCCATATGGCAGTTAGCATGAGATGTTTTGTTCTTGGATGACTCACTCAGCCAGGTGACTGCAATGGAAGATCAGGCCCCACCAAGTCAGCCGGTGTCCCCGTGGACCTAATTGGGAAGTGACTAGTCAAAGGTCAGTGGCAGGGCTGGAGAGCCAGGCCAGACCTCCTTTCTGGCAGATAGCAAGACAGTCCGTGGTGTATGCAGTGTGGATCACCCTCCCTTCCCACTAAACACCTCTCCTTTTGACTTAGCCCTTTCCTGAAGCACCCTGGCTTCACTAGGGTGGCCCATTCCTGCATTCTGGCATCCTGGCTCATTGGACAGTGTGTCCTCAAAATAGCTCTCATTGACGCATTATGACTTCCACTTGTTCCAACTCCCTTCCTAGTTCCTCTTTTTTCCCCCATTTTCCCCATCCTTTGTCTCTCTTCTGGTTTTGTGAATTGGGCTGACGTGCCAAACCACAGCCTTTCCTTCCACTGCTTTTCAGGCAAACTTCTTGGCGGTCTTGTCTATATTTTCTTTTCTTTCTTTTTTAATGTTTATTTACTGAGAGAGAGAGAGAGAGAGAGAGAGAGAGAGAGAGAGATTGAATCCTAAGCAGGCTCCAAGCCACCAGCACAGAGCATGACGTGGGGCTCGATCTCACGAACGGTGAGATCATGACCTGAGCTGAAATCAAGAGTTGGACGCTTCACCGGCTGAGCCACCCAGGCGCCCCTCTCTCTATTTTCTACTTGGCATTCTCCTCTTGGCCATCCCTCCTGGACTGGATTTTCGAACACTAATATTCCTGACTCCATTTAGAAGTTAGATCTGACAACTGATCGTTTTACTGTAGTCTGATGCTTTCTGGCTCTGTGCTCCCACCACCCCCCTGTTCAGGGCATGCTCAGCTGTGTGTCTAGTGTCATGTAGAAGAGTGGCTTCAGGGAAAAAGTAAGAAGAAAGTAAAACATTCACCTGCCTCAAACAGCTTGGGACTCAGGATGAAAACAGCAAGGACAAAAACGACAGCCACTGTAGCAGCAGCAGCAGCCTTTAGGGAGTGCTTCCTGTGTGCCAGCCCTTTGTGCTCAGAGTTTGACAGGGACTTGTTTCGTTTAATCCTTACAGCCACCCTGTGAGGACCAGGGCCCTGTTTGCTTGCTCTGGCTAAACCATCAGAGGAAATGGGTGGTGGGGTTGCTGATTGTTTTTAGCGACAAAGTTCTGATGAAGATTGCCACTTCTCTGGCAGGGCTGAGTCTGGGCCCTTGAGGCTGAGCAAGAACACAGGCCTTATGAATGGCTGGAAACAGAGGCCCAAACTCCTTCCACATGTTCAGGAGGGAGGGGTGGTCTCAGAGCTGAAGCTTATTGAATCAGCGTGGCCCAGGCGCAGAAACTTCTGATGAGTCAGTCACTTTTAGCCACGGCGATCCGGGGAACCTGCCTTTGGTGGTAGGTCTTGGTGGGGGGTATTGTGGGGGGAATCACTGGTTCTCATGAAATCAACCTATGATTCACTAAGAGAGGAAAGGGGAACGGGCTCTCATGACTCCCCGGGCATGACTTCCTAAAGAACAGATCCCAGCGGCTTGTCTCGTCCTCTGGGGTCATGGGCTGCCCATTCACCGGGAGGGGGCCTGCTGTTATTTATTTCCCATCTGGCAAGGCTTTCTATTGTGGCTACGAGAGTCAAGGGCTCCTAGGCAAATACATGCTAATTTGAGAGTGAATGGGTGGAAAAATGGATAGCCTGGGGAGAGTTTTCAAAAATAATTGGAGGTGCCCACACCTCCCATGGTCCTCTTCTCTAGTCTCACTCTTCCCGAGGTCTCCCCCTGCCTCTTCCCCCAACCCCAGTGAAAACCGATGGCATTTATGTCTGGAATTACCCCCCTCGATGCTGATTCCCATGGAAACTTTGAGGAGGGAGACAGAGACCTAAAACATTTTGAGCTATGCTTCCAGTAAGGCAGTAAAGGTGGGGGGGGGGGGCGGCGGGAGGTGTGTGCTCACATCTGGCCAGGGAAAGAGCCACCACGAGCTGAGACATGGCCAGGCAGTCCTCGCAAGGGGAGGCCTCCTGGTTGCCTCGTGGATTCTGAACTGTGAGGTCCTCTGAGGCCAGCAGCTCCTGGCTACCTTCCTTCCATTATAGACAATGCGTGGCTGAGGGCTGCCCCAACTCAGAGGTGGCCTTGGTAGCTCAGGGCCAGGCCGGGAGCCACTGCTGTGATTCCCACGACACGGTCCTCCCGCTCGCTCGGTGAGAGTGTCAGTCAAGTCAGAGCCTGGGGCCCAGAGGTTCCTCATGGGTTGGTAGCGGCACCCCACTTGGGGAACTGTGGATTTGGGAAAAGCCTTTGAAAGTTAGACTCGAGCTCTGAGGAAGTCTGGGGCTTCCAGGATTCCACATGTGATGCTGGTGTTTTTAGGAGAACAGTGGAAGTTTAAATTGTCACAGGCACTGTCTCAATGCATTTGCATGTTTTATAATGGAACTCAATGCATAATTTGGAGACGTGAGCTCGGTTGCTTAAAAATACAAAATATAACTGATCCAGGCCAGTGCCTTTCAATGTGCTCCACTGTATATCTATGGAGCATCTCCTGTGAGCAAGGATTGGGGCTGGATGGGGCTGGTTGGGGCTGGACGGGGCTGGACGGGACTGGATGGGGCTGGACGGGGCAAGCCTCAAGAGGCTTATTAAAATCTATCGGGTGGCAGTGTTGTTAAGATAGATAGATGAACAATTGTAACGTTAGGAGTTACAAGTGAAGAAACAGGCTAAGAGGAGATGCATACTCTCCCAAGGCCACGTTAGCAGTGGTGACTCAACGAGGACCGCAGTCCACTGATTGCACGCTTCCCTCTTCTGTTAGCTCCCTCCGCCCCCTGGTGAGGCCCTGAGATGGATATCGGTAAAACGTAATTTTTTAAAGAGGTAAAAGTACGTTACCATACAAGTGTAACACGCACATGTGCCAAAGATTTTATTCAGCTTAATTAATGAGGGAGTCAGGTTAAGTCAAAAGAAAATTCAGGGAAGGGAGGGGCGCCTGGCTGGCTCAGGGCATAGGACATGCGACTCTTGATCTCAGGGTTGTAAGTTCAAACCCCATGTTGGGTGGAGAGATTAATTAAAAATAGTTTAAAACAATCTTTAGAAAATTCAGGGAAGGGAGATTTATAGTTGGTAGTTGAAAGGAATGCTGAAATCAATTACCTAATATTTTCGAAATTGGTTAAAGGCAATAAAACCAGACAAATCATTTGCATCGCTGTTGGATAAGAATCATATACACTGTTATTATCAAGAATCATTTCTTTTTGTTTGTTTATTTTTATTTATTTTGGGAAAGATACAGAGAGCAAGCAGGGGAGGGGCAGAAAGAGAAGGAGACAGAATCCCAAGCAGGCTCCATGCTGTCAGCGCAGTGCCCCGTGCGGGGCTTGAACTCACAAACCATGAGATCGTGACCTGAGCTGAAATCAAGAGTCAGACACTTAACCGACTGAGCTACCTGGGCACCCCAAGAATCATTTCTATTGTTACTGGTTTTCTATAAGTTAACCTCTACTTTTATAGAGTTCTAAAATGTCCTAATCAATAGAAGTCAAACAAAGGTATGCACTCCTAGAAAATCAGATAATCCCTAAGTATGGTGGGTCTACTTGTCAACACTGGATACAACAGATAACAATGGATAATTTTTCTTGACAATATTCTGTGTGTGTGTGTGTGTGTGTGTGTGTGTGTGTGTGTGTATACACATTTTCTGGGTATGTTTTGTCTAGGTGTTGGAAGGGAGTTCACACACGTTATAATAAAATAGACTTGAGACATTCAGCTTGATAGGAAGTTTTGGGGGCACTGGGAAAAAAAAACAATCTTTTTTTGATCAGGCTGATTTCCCTAAAAATAGATTTGCTGGTCTTACCAGCTGGGAGCAAAGGGACTACTTTAGGAACTTGGATGAAGGACCTGGGTCATGGAGAGGAATGTATCTTCCTCAGTATGTTCCTTACATTGGAAAAAGCCTTCCTGGGGACCACTGCGGAAGGGAGGAGGTTTACCTGGCTGAGCCCAGAAAGGCTGAACTAGGGGAAGCAGGGAGGATGAGAGCTTCCGCCCAAGCCAATGCCCGCGGTTTGCTTCCTGGCTAGGCTTCTCTGGGTTATTTCGGTCTCTGTGGTGGCCTCTGCTCTTCCCCCTCCCTCCCCACACCCCAGGCTTTTCTCTGTCCCATGACAATGTGAAAACTGTTCACACTCGAATGGCCTTTTGTCATGTGCTGAGTGCTTCTCCTTCACCTTCCTGAATTCTTTGCACAAATCCTGTGAGGTGGGTGTTACCATTTCATAAAGGTTAACTGAGCAGCTCAGTTAGTCCTGGTACAGCTAGTAAAAGGAGCATTCAGAATTCAAATACAGGGGTGCCTGGGTTGCTCAGTGGGTTAA
Source organism: Panthera uncia (assembly GCF_023721935.1). Lineage (NCBI taxonomy): Eukaryota > Metazoa > Chordata > Mammalia > Carnivora > Felidae > Panthera > Panthera uncia. The sequence goes on from NC_064814.1 coordinate 15,176,957, forward strand.
GTGTCCGACTCTTGATTTCAGCTCAGGTCATGATCTCGTGGTTCATGGGTTCAAGCCCCACATCGGGCTCTGCTCTGACAGCTCTGACATCGGGCTCTCCCTGCTTGGGATTCTCTCTCTCCCTTTCTCTTTGCCCCTCCCCTGCTGTCTGTCTCTCTCTCTCTTTCAAGATAAATACATAAAAACTTTTTTTATATGTTTATTTGTTTATTTATTTATTTATTTATTTATTTATTTATTTTGAAGGAGAGTGAGAGAGACAGAGCACAAGCGTGGGAGGGGTGGAGAGAGAGGGAGACACAGAATCCAAAGCAGGCTCCAGGCTCTGAGCTGTCAGCACAGAGCCTGATGCAGGGCTCGAACCCACGGAGTGGGAGATCACGACCTGAGCTGAAGTCAGATGCTCAGCCGACTGAGCCACCCAGGTGCCCCTGAATATGAAAACTTAAAAATTAAAAAATAATTCAAATACAGGCCTTCCAACTCCAATTCCTGCTCTTCCAGCTTATCTCACTCAGCCTTTTCTGACATTTCTGGCATTCTCCCTGGACCATTCTACACCCTGACACCTTGATATATGTATTGGGAGTCTTGAGAGGGCTTCAGAAGATTTGCTTTGTCCTGGAAGGCCAGTGGAACACTGCCTGGCAGTGACCCCCACCACTGCCCCCCACCATATTTAGGCTGTGTGTTAATGTTAGTGCATCAGGGCCTGGGATCCCCATGTAGTGGCTGTGAATCCGTCGCACGAATAATTGGAGAGAGGGCACACTGCATTGCTCTGGGCCTCAGATTTTCCTGTGCACAATGTGGGTGTCAAACCAGTTGTTAATGAAAGCCTTTCCATCTGTTATGATCTGACACTGTGGGTCCATCTTGCTCCAAAGCTTGTCATCACTGGGGCCTCATCAGTGAGGGTGGCGATGAGTTTCTCCTGACCTTTCTCGTTCTCTTTCCTCCTTACGAAACAGCCTGTGTTTGGTGAAGGTCTATGGTATGGTCAGACCTGCTGTGTGCATCTGAGAGCTATACATCTGAGCATTTGGGGAAGTTGGGAAGGATGGGGCAGGCCAGTTACCCTGTCAGGCCAAGTCGGTTGCTAACGCCTTTGTCTCCTTTGCAGTGTCCAACATCTGTACCACACGAGGCATCCACTCCTGCCAGGAGTGTCTGGCTGTGAGTCCTGCGTGTGCCTGGTGCTCAGATGAGGTAAGGAGAGGACATCTGACCTTCCTTGTTAACCCAGGCTTCGCTGCTTTTGTGCAGGAATGGACCCATAGGGTTATCTCCTCCCTGCTAAATACACAAGCCCCCGTGTCCCTTCTGAGCAGAACTAGAAGGAAGCCTTCAAACTGGTAGATGTCAACGTGAGCTGTCATGGGGTTGTTGCCGGGAACGCCGTCCAGACTCTGCGGTGTGACCCCCAGCACGAGCCAATGTGGTTAGGCTCCTGGCGTCACTGTAGCCATTGTCTCCCTTTGCCACACTTTGATTGCTTTTTTGTTGGGGTGGAGCACCCCGGGAAAGCAGGGTATCAAAAAGAGAGGCAGCAGAGGGTTATTGGAATAGAGGGGATGCTGGCATACAAACATCCTAGAGTTTTTAAAAGACCGGTAAAAGAAGAATCTTACACTTAACATGGCAGGGGTGGGGGACGTTCAGTCAGAAGATCTTTTCTCTTCCCTTTTCCTCTGTGATGTCTGGACCCCCGCAGCTTTACCTGCTCCTCTCTCTCTTATTTTCCTCCTTCCTTCCCTCGCTTAGGTGTCAATGAGGGAAGGCGCTGGGCCCATTTGGTGAGGATACGAGGGTGACAGGAAAGGGTTAGCTGTGTCTAGGCAGAGGGTTTGTTGTGTCTGGGGCCCTAGGGAATGAGTGTGTCTGAGGGAATGGCTATGTTTGTGGCTGGGACGGGAATTTGGAGCTGGTGAGAGCTGGGGGGTGAGTGTGGCTGGAGGGAGTCCAGTGATTACAGACCGAGACTGAGTCATTGGCCTGGCCCCCGGCAGGTGTTTACCTGAACTCCTGGCCTGGCTGCTTCCCCACTACCTGAGGCGCCCTCTCTGTCACCACAGCACCTCTCTGCCCTCTGCAGTTTTCTGACTGCTCTAACCCAGCCTCCTCGTCCCTTTGCTTCTCTTCCTGATCTGCTGAGTTTCCTAAAAAGGCAACCTCCCTGGCAGGCTGGTGGGGGTGTGGGGAGAGAGAGTGGGAGCTGGGAGGCTGTGTTTATCCTTAGACAGGAGGACTGCCAGAGCTGCAGGGGCCAGCCCAACACACTACTTTGCCTCTGTACAGTTCAGCACAGGAACTGCTTCCAGAGGCAGCTGCCCAACATCTGGGCCACATTGACTTCATTTAGCAAACGAAACATTCCCTGGGGCTGGGAGGGAGAGGTGGGGAGGGGGCGGGTGAATCCATCCTCCCTCCCCCCACCCCCATAGGTTCTCCACCCCTCTGGGCTGAGCTGGCTGCTCCAGTGTGATGGGGCCTCCTCCCTTGTCCTTTGCCATGTCCTCCTTCCCTTGGTTGCCATCATAATATCACTCAGCCGCTCTTGTAAGGAAGTTGGAATTCTGCAACAGAAGAAGGGAGAGCTGGATGGGGCGGATGCCTCCTTCTTGGATTGGATGGCCTGAAGCTGGCTGGAGCAGATGGGTAGCCAGGGGAGAAGCCCTAGTGTCACTCAAAGGATGCTCCCATCCCCTTTCCCTCCTTTTCAACCCAAAGTGAGAGAAAATGCAGGCAACTGTGGCCAAGAGGCATCTGGGGAAAAAGAAAACATATTCTTGGAGTGTCCGTCACCCCTTTTGCTCTGCATAAGGACATGCCCTGTAGCTGAGGTATGTTGAGGCCGAACCAGACAAAGCCCGTAGGTCATGTGACCAGATTTTGGAAATGCAAGTGCAGAATATTTATGGATGACCGTGGTGAATTTTGTCTCCTGGGGCAGACCAGGGGAGGATGGGGGGAGCGGGAAGGTGAGGGTAGGATCAAAGCGTAAGGTAGGACCTGCCTAGGAATGGTGGTGGTGGTGGTGGGGGATGGGGTGAGTCAGAGAGGAAATGAGTGTATCAAGGACCAAAGAAAACTAATGAGTAGAAGTAGAAGGTCCAATAAGATATTCTCTGGGAGAATGGAATATAAACAGGAAAGTGGGGGAGGCCAAGGGGTTAGAGAATGACTACAACTATCTCTGAGAAAGGGGGAGGAGGGGAGGAGAGATAGCGGAGGAGCCCAGTATGAGGCAAAGTGTGTCAGCCAGGGAGGAGTGGGGGGGTGGGAATCCCAGCCTGTAACCTGAACATGACTGCTGGTGGTGGTTGTTTTTTTTTTTTTGTTTTTTGTTTTTGCCCGAGGGCTTCCCCTACACAGACCAAGTTTAACTGCTGAAAGTGTCTTGGCTGTCGGCTTAAAAACCCAGAAGTGAACCATCTGGGCCATTTTGTATGCGACTTGTTGAATAATTGACCCTAGAGGGCCCTCTGCCTCTGCCTCCCTTACCTTAGCCATTGCAGGAAGGGTTGGCAGTGCCTGGAAAAACAACTGGTTGGGCTCAGCTTTCCCTTGGTCCTAGAGGACAGCAGCTCTGGGTGTGTATCACAAGTGTTTGGCCGGGTAATAGGAAAACATAGCCAAAGTGGATGAGTGCAGTTTTGGGTCCATCTGCACAGGGTGTGTTCCTGGAGGATTGGATACTGATACGGGTGGGGGCGGTGTACTGTCTCTGGGATGTGAATGTAACAAAGAGGCCAAGCTCCCCCAGAGATTCAACTCATGGTCTCGGCCTCCGTGGCGCCATGTTGGAATCTAGAACCTTCCAAACTTGCCTCGTTGTAAGAACCACCTGGGGTGCTTTTTAAATATCAAGGTTCCCCGGATGGATCCTGGACCTTTTGCACCAGCATGGGTTCTTATAGTAGCAAGTTTGGCAAATACTCCTGATCAAAGGGGCTGATCACTGGGGTCATGGTCGGTGGAGGTGGAGTTAAGGCAGCCAGCTAAAATTCAAGACACCCAGTAAAATTAGAATTAAATAACAAATAATTTTTAATGTAAGTATGTCCCAGATATTTGCTACATTTGGCAACTCTAAGTAGAGGGGAGGTACTAGAAATTCTTCTGTAGTCCTGAGTTTGCATCAGAAGGTGGACCAGCTGACACTCAGCCTGACAACCGAGGATGAAAGAAGAGGAATGGGTTTGGGTTTAGCTAAGTAGAAGACTCCAGTAGAGGTGACTTATTTTCTTCTCTGCATCTATCGGGGAAAGGTTTGAGGCTACTATTGAATTCTTTTTCAGTCGCATTATAATTTTGTTCTCACTTCTCTGCTGCTTTTTCTTTCTAGTTTTCTTTTAATCTGGAGGGTAAATGTTCATCTTGAGAGTTTTGCTAAATGTGTTATTGTAAAAATAAAGGTATAATATTGAAAGTGTTCCTCTTCCCATAAACAATGGGGTATGGATACCAATAACCATAAACTAAAGTGCTTTTCTTTTCCTCTCCTTCTTTCTGTCCCTTCCACACTTTTGTCGCTGTATGGTCAAGCGATTTCTTGTCCTCACTGGATGTCAATCAAGAAAACAATGTTAATTTATTTGGGTTGGAGGCATTTGGTAGAAAAGAGTCACCCTCTTTTTTTTTTTTAACTTTATTTGAGAGAGAGAAAGAGAGCGAGAGAGACATTGTGCGTAGGGGAGGGGTAGGGAGCGAGAAAATCCCAAGCAAGCTCTGCTCTGCCAACGCAGAGCCTGACGTGGGGCTTGAACTCGTGAAACTATGAGATCATGATCTGAGCCAGAGCCAAGAGTTGGATGCTTAACCAACTGAGCCGCCCAGGTGCCCCCCAAACAGTCACCTTCTATTTGCATTTACTGGTTTATATCATATCAAAAGAATTTGAGTATATTTGACTTCTGTTGAGATTTTTCATATTTTGAAAGCATTTCGTGCTCACAGTCTTATTTTATCCCCTGACCAAGCCTGTGAGAGAGGTAGGATAATGAGAGTTATTCATGCTGTACTTTTGCAGTTTCCAAATCAGGATGAATGGAGAATAGGACTAATAGCATGCATCAGTCTCCCAGGAGAGGGAGGGGATTCAGCTCACACAGCATGTGGGCTGGAACCTCCCACCCCTGTGCTCAGGATCTTCCCCTGGGTCTTGGTTATTTCTGTCCTTTTTGTGTCACATCCGATTTCACCAGGAACTGGAACTTTAACCTTCATCCTCCCTCCTTTCAGTTTTTTTCTCTGAGTAACCTAGAGACGTTCCTTCTACCTTCCTAATCTGGGTTATTAAGAAAGGGAATGTTGCCCAAGTGTGTTGAGGTCACCACCTTGGTATCCTCCCGGGACAGGAGGCTCTCTGGGAGAGCGTGGCTGAAGGGCCCGCCTGTTATGTTCCTGACCTCTGATGTCAGTGACCGCAGAAGGAGGGAGGGAGACAGTTTTTGTTTGTCAGTGTTTCTATTTCTAAGGAAATTCATAACAAACCATAAGGACTATCAGCAGGGCTTAGTACTTCAAACCTTCTCGTAATAAGCACTGTCATATTGGGAAATGGGCACTCAAGAAACCCCGCCTTCAAGGGTGTAGCTTAAAGACCCACGAAGGCCTTGCTGCTCTCCTTCAGTTCCCTGGTCTCCCCTTTGCTCTCTCCTTTGGCAAATGTCTTAGTACTGGAAAGGGTCAGCTCCTCCGTGCATCTTGGTCTCTCCAGTCATTGCCTTTTTTGGAAGGTTTTCTCCCTGGGGCTTTGTGGGTAGCTGGGCTCAGAGATAAGGTAGGGAGCACTATGAGCAGGAGGATGTTTCCTGGGGGAGAGGGGTTGGGAGAGATGTGCAGGGGCAGCCAGAGAAGATTGGGCACAAAAACTCCAAGTGCCCCTAAGTTCACTCCGCCATCTGTCCTTGGCCAGGGCTGGGAGCGGAGAGGACATTTTCATCTATCCCAGAGATTTGGAGGATCTGTGATGTCCCCGTTGGAATCTTTTGGGCCAAGAAGGTTAAGTCCTTTGCACTGTTTCCCACTGCTGATGTCATTTAATCACCTCATACTCATGAAGCTGAGAGGGAAAGAAGGAAGCTGCCAACTTCCAGAAGCTTTTTCCACTTTTTGCCTGGGCCAGGATGGTCCTCATTCCGTTTCTCTTAGTCTATTCAGGCAGCTATAACAAAAATACCATAGGGGGCCTGGGTGGCTCAGTCAGTTAAGCGTCCCTTGGTTTTGGCTCAGGTCATGATCTCACGGTTTGTGAGATCGAGCCCTGCATCAGGGCTCTCTCTCTCTTTCTCTGCTCCTCTGCCCACCCCCCCCCCCCATGCTAACTCTTTCTTTCTCTCTCGAAATAAATAAATAAACTTAAAATACCACAGGCTGGATGGCTTGAGAACATTTATTTCCCATAATTCTGGAGGCTGAGAAGTCCAAGATCAAGGTACCAGCAAATTTTGTGTCATAGTGGCTGTCTTTTTGCTATGACATGGCAGAAGGGGCCAGGGAGCTCTCTGGGACCTTTTTTCTTAAAAAAAAAATTTTTTTTTAATGTTTTATTTATTTTTGAGAGAGAGAGAGAGTGTGTGGGGGGCACAAAGAGAGGGAGACACAGAATCCGAAGCAGGCTCTAGGCTCTGAGCTGTCAGCACAGAGCCCGACACGGGACTCGAACTCACGAACCATGAGACCATGACATGAGCCAAAGTCAGATGCTTAACTGACAGAGCCACCCAGGTGCCCCATGGGGCCTTTTTTCTAAGGGTACTACTCCCATCATGAGGGCTCCACCTCAAGACCTAATCACCTCTCAAGGCCCAACCTCCTAATACCTTGGGGGTTAGGGTTTAACATGTGAGTTCTGGGGGGGATACAGGCATTCAGTCTATAGCATTATTGGTTTCATGTTTCCCTCCACATGGGGAAGACTTTCAGTCTATCAGGCAAGGGCTGGGCATGAGAGGGAGAGAGACTTCAAGCATCAGGAGGAGTTTTAGGCTACAGAGTCCTGATTTTTTGAGTATGGATGGTTCCTTGTGGCCACATCCCTCCCTTGGCAATATGGCTACTAGTCACCTGCAGGGGCTAAGGAGGCAGAACATTATCTATCCTTCCCACACCAGCCACATCCCCATCCTGCATTCTGTTCCCTACCCGGGCCTTCTCATGTGTGACTCTTCCCAGGACCGTCGCTTCCACACTCCTGTTTCTCTGCCTTGTTCCTCACTCTATACAGAATTTAATACAAACTACCACTTTAAGAGGATAATTACAGTCAGATAATCTAGTTAGACCTTTCTTCTGCCATTCTTAGCTCTGTAACTTTGGGCAAGTTACTTAACTTCTCCAAGCCTTAGATGTCTTTCCTGCAAGATCGGGTTCCTCATATGTGAAGCCTCCGGGCCTCAGGTTTTTCACTTAGAAAATAACAACAGTTCCAGCACGAGGGAACTGTAACTAGAGCTGTGTCCACATAAAGTGCGTGTCGCTGTGCGGGATATGCGGTGAGTTCTCAGTAAATGTTAACACCAGTTTTTCTGGGATATTGGTGCGGGCTGTTCAGCTGACTTCTGGAAATGGTTGTGAGAGGGAGTGGGTAGGGATGGGGGTGAGGATTGAGGGCCTGAAGGCCTAAATATTGTGAAATAGGTCCAGGGAAGGGCTTTCCGGCTTTCCGGCCAGTTCTCCCAACCTGGCAAGGAGCCCTCCTGGATCTGTGCCCACACAGTGCTGGCTAAATGTGCTGGACGTCAGGGCAGGAAGGAACTGAAAACACTATGTCACCTGACCCCCTCGTCCCACAGGTGAGGAAACTGAGGCTCAAAGGCGTGAAATGACTTATCTCGGGTCACGTGCTCATTAGTGGTAGACCTAGGATTGAGCCTGTTTCCTGATTTCTTTCCAGTGCAGCATGCCCCCCACTCAGTACTCCAGTGTAGACACACACAGAGCTTCCGAGGGCCGTGGGATATACGCCAGGGTTTTTGGAAGGGCGCTCAATGCCCTGTGTCCAGGGTAAGGGAGGAAGCTTAAAGTGATAGGGGAGGCTCTGGTCAGTGCCTGGCATCATGGGATTTGCCCCAGCTTGTGGAGTTTATTTATAACCGACTTATCCAGGAACTATTTATAGAGCATCTCATAACAATAGCTACCTTTTATTGAGCACTTATCCTCAGGCAGGCACTATACTCTGTGTTTCATGTGCATTGTCTTATTTAGTCCTGCATAACATCCCTGTGTGGGGGGCTATTATTATCTTCACATGACAGCTGAGGAATCGAGGCATGGAGAGCTTCCGTGACTCGCCCTCGGAGCCAGCTAGTAAGAGGCAGTGCTGAAGAGTCTCTGCCAGTCTACTCCTGTGCTCTGTACTTTATTTAATACATTGATGGTTGAGATCCTCTACATTGATTTCTGGGACTCACGTGCGGGTTGCATTTCTGTTTGAAAACTGCTGGTCTAGCAGGCATCCTACTCTACTGGCCCTCTTCCTAGCTATCAATCCACCAACAGGCGCTCACCCAGCATTTCCGGTACCTCAATTTCCCCCTTCTGTACAATGGGCTCTCTTAGGAGGGACCACCCGAGTTCATTTATGCTGGTTTAGCTCCGGAGTGCTGGGTAAACTCTAGGCTGTTGGGAGTTGGCAAAGCCTGGAGGACGCAGAGAGCCACATGGCTCTGACCACAGGGCCTCACCTTGGGCTCTTGTCTTACAGGCCCTCCCTCTGGGCTCGCCCCGCTGTAACCTGAAAGAGAATCTGCTGAAGGATAACTGTGCGTTGGAGTCCATCGAGTTCCCCGTCAGTGAGGCCCGCATCTTAGAGGCCAGGCCCCTCAGCGACAAGGGCTCTGGAGACAGCTCCCAGATTACTCAAGTCAGCCCCCAGAGGATTGCGCTCCGGCTCCGGCCAGGTAGGGATGGGGCTCTTTCTGGGGAGAGATCCCGGACAGATGGGCACAGGGTACAAGGTGGAGGCCTGAACTTTGGGGATGTAGCTCACAATGGAAATGGGGTGGGAAGAGAAGGATGTTGGGGGTGGTATGGGCAGGAGAACAGAAGAAAATGAAAGGTATTGGGACTTCAAATCAGAAAGATCTGAGTTTGAATCTTGACTGCCCCATATATTAGCTATCTGACCTTGCGCAAGTTACTTAACTCTTCTAAGATAGTAGGAACTGGAAAAAATGTTTATTTCTTCTTTTCCCAATGCTTGTTTTACCTAACTTATAGCTTTGTGTTGAGGCTCCGATGAGATACAAAATGAGAAAGTAATCTGTAATTGTAAGCCCCCTTTCCAGGTAAGATTAGGGCAAAGGCATGGCAGCAGATAAAATAGGGGCAGGAGACTTTCGGGGGACAAGGATTAGGCTGAGACAGGCTTTTTGAAGCATTGATTTAGACTCTCCAATTACATCAAGAAGAATTTTACCAAGTACCCTCTTCATGCAAGGCATGTGTTAGGTGCTAGGGGGTTCAGAGGAGGGTGGGACATAGTTCGTGCCTTTTACAGAGTTGAAAGTGTTGTGACTGCCAAAACCTCTGTGACCCTTGGGACCTAGAGGGTTAGACAGATGGGCATTTAGAAAGGGTGGAGAATTTTAGGTGGAAAAAAAAAAAGAGGTTAAAATAAGAGGATTGGGGTGCCTGGGTGGCTCAGTTGGTTAAGGATCCCACTCTTGATTTTGGCACAGCTCGTGATCTCACGGTTGTGGGATCAAGCCCCGTGTTTGGCTCAGCGTGAAACATGGAGCCTGCTTGGGTCTCTCTCTCGCTCACTCTCTCTCTCTTTCTCTCTCCCTCTGCCCCTCCCCTGCTCATTCTCTAAATAAATAAATAAATAAATAAATAAATAAATAAAATAAGAGGATCAAGAATTGTAAGAGGAATAGAATTAGGGGGAGAAGAGAAAGGACCAGGGCTTTCCAGTCTGGTTTGATCAAGAAGTTACTCAATCCCAACTGTGTCCAAATCCACTTATTAAGTCTTAGAGCGGGAAAAGGAGAAAAACAAACATCCTCTTGCCTTCCAGATGATTCGAAGATTTTCTCCGTCCAAGTCCGGCAGGTGGAGGATTACCCTGTGGACATCTACTACTTGATGGACCTGTCTTACTCCATGAAGGATGATCTGTGGAGCATCCAGAACCTGGGCACCAAGCTGGCCTCCCAGATGCGCAAGCTCACCAGTAACTTGCGGATTGGCTTTGGGGCTTTTGTGGACAAGCCTGTGTCACCATACATGTATATCTCCCCACCAGAGGCCCTCAAAAACCCCTGCTATGAGTAAGTCCCTCTCCGAGAAGCCAGGGCAGCATCACTTGCCTTTGTCTCAGGCAGGTGCAAGTCCTGTTGCCTGTTTCTAGCTCTGGGGTAGATTCGTTGGCTGCCGTCTGGCCAAATCCTGTCTGTTTTCTACCTTGGTCTTCCTGTCTGGCAAGTGAGCTGGCCTGTTGATCCGGAGCATTGTGGCAGTAGAATCCAAGGCTGTTTGGAGTGTAGTAACTGCCAAAATCTTTGTGACTCTTGGGAAGAGGATTAGACAGATGGGCATTTAGAAAGGGTGGAGAATTGGGGCGCCTGGGTGGCTCAGTCGGTTGAGTGTCCAACTTTGGCTCAGGTCATGATCTCACAGTTTGTGGGTCTGAGTCCTGTGTCGGGCTCTGTGCTGATAGCTCAGGGCCTGGAGCCTGCTACGGATTCTGTGTCTCCCTCTCTCTCTGCCCCTCCCTGGCTCGCACTCTGTCTCTTTCTCTCTCTCTCAAAAATAAAACATTAAAAAAAATTCAAAAAAAAAAAAAAGAAAGGGTGGAGAATTTCCAGAAAGAAAACTCATCAGCTTCTTGGTCTTGTTACAAAGAAGTAGGAGACAAGAGAAAACGAGAGGGAAAGGAGATAAAAAAGTAGAGAGACATTTATGGATGAATAAATAGAGGAATTATAATTTCGGAAGGATTGATTCCATTGTCTCCTCATCATCAAGGTTATGAGTACTACAGAGTTAATATGCAAGGGGGATTAAGTCCTGGAGGAATATAAAAAGAGTGGAAATGATATTTACTGACCTCTCTAATAGTCTGAAAATTGATATGTGTGTTTCTGTTGACACTTTGGCTTATAACTGAATGGCTTATTTAATTGGTAAAGACTCTGAACATCCATGGAGTGTAATCATTTCAAAGGATGGTTACTGAGCCAGACAATGGATGAATTTACCTTTTCGTTTTCAGAGTTATACGAGGTACCCTTTTGACTTTCTGTCTGGGTTGTTAAGTTCCCCAGTAAAGATGTCAGCCATCAGTTAAACTGTTGGTTGGTTTAGTCTGCTGCAGATCTATCAATTTGTTGGTGGTTCACGGATATGAAGTTGTTGATGAGCTTTTGCTTTATTGTTGTGTCAGTGTTACCTTGGAGAGGTGTTAAGTCCAACGTGATGGTAACAACTGGAGCCTCACTCTGATATAAGCGCTTTCCATGAGTCAACTCATGGAAGCCTCACAATAACTCTTAGGAGATATGACCTATCATTTTGACCCTCTCATTTTGACCTATCATATGACAGTCTCATGGCTAGTAAGTGGAGGAGCTGGGACTTGAACCCAGGCAGACTGGTTCCATAGCTCACTATCTTATCTTGGAGGCCAGCTGGAGGCAAAGCCACCATGATGACTTGGGTCATTAGAGGGGTTTGGAGTCTGAACAGTCTGGGTAGTGGCGGTTGTATGGAATCGGCCTGGGCCTTGTGCTACCCATGCTTGTCTCCCCCTTTCTCCCTCTTACTCCTCATGCAGCCTTTTCCAGTTAGGGTTTCTGCTTCAATTATCTCCCTCCCTCCACCAGTATGAAGAACACCTGCTTGCCTATGTTTGGCTACAAACATGTGCTGACACTAACTGACCAGGTGACCCGCTTCAATGAGGAAGTGAAGAAGCAGAGTGTGTCGCGGAACCGAGATGCCCCAGAGGGTGGCTTTGATGCCATCATGCAGGCTACAGTCTGTGATGTGAGTTTGGACGGCAGGGAGTGGCGGGTGTGGTTGGCGTAGATTAAAATGGGGAAGAAGGTGGTCCAACTGTGGGGGTTTCTGTGCGAAATAAGAGAGAGGAACAAAGAGTTTTGTATAGTATGAGCAGCACATTTCTCCTGTTATGCAGCCTTTGTTTGTATCGTTCCCTGGCCAGAGCAGACGTTTTTCTGAACCTCAGTGATCCCAGATGTTTTCTGGGAAGAGCATCTTCCCACCTTTTCTAGAAGGGTGTCAGAGTCAAGGCTGGATGAACCTTAGCAAAGCGGGCAGGTGTTCAGTTGGGATTTCTCTAGCCCAGCCCGGGCTCGTACTTGCCGGTGGCTTTCTAGATGGGCCATGTGATTATCACTGGAAAAGTTATATTTGGAGTTGAAGTAGGTGTCTTTCAGCTGCCTGAACTAATCAGCTGAGACTCTTTTCCTAAGAGACAGAAACCTTCAACTTGGAAAAGCTCTGGCTTGTGTTCTGAGGACTGGGACTGAGGCCCCTCTCCGAGACGACTTGTTCAGCCCTTCACGTGTGGAAGTCCTTGGATCTTTGTTTTCTACCAATGATGTGGCTTAAGTTGTTTTCTCTCTTTTGCTTTTTTTTTTTTTTTTTAACAGGAGAAGATTGGCTGGAGGAATGATGCCTCCCACTTGCTGGTGTTTACCACTGATGCCAAGACCCATATTGCGCTGGATGGAAGGCTGGCAGGCATTGTCCAGCCCAATGATGGGCAGTGCCACGTTGGCAGTGACAACCATTACTCTGCCTCCACTACCATGGTGAGATTCTTGGTACCACCTATGGTCCCAATTCACTCTGGCCAAGGCTGCCCTAACCCAGGCAGAGTCTTTGTGTGAATGTGGAAATGGCGGCACTTCCCCTGGGCAGGGTGCAAGGCTTGTTTCAGCCTGTCCTCCTGCTGCCCCCCATACCAACTGGACACCCTCACCCCCGGTACGGCCTGCACAGCCATTATAAGTGGTCCTGGCTGTGGCATTGTCGCCACCACCTCCCCTGCCTCCAGCAGCAGAAGCAACAGCAGCAGCAGCAGCATGGCATCCAGAATGGACCCAAAGGACTTTTGCAGGTCCAGCTGGGAAGCGGGCCTTCCTGTCTACTGTGCACAGATTAGCCTCTTCTTGGAATACCACGCTCACTTGTGATTATTGGAAGAAGACAGAGGAAAAAGAGACAAAGATCATCTGAAGAATGGCGATCTGTTCCTGTGAGGAAAGGTTAAAGGGACAAAAAGGAAGAAGGTGAAAGGATGATGTAGCTGATACAGAAGACGACTTCTTCTAAGTTGTTTTCTATGGCCTTAGTAGGTCAAGTAACAGGAGAGGAGTTAAGTGGCTGTAAGCCAGGAAGAAATGTAAGACCCTCAGAATACTGATACCTGGGCATCTGGGGGGAGGTGTGAACTCTACGTCTCTTAAAGACAGTATAGCCCCTCCTTGTCTATCCCCCCGCGCCCCCGCCCCCAAGCTGGATGATCTCATGAGTTCTCTGCAAGGTCTAGGATCCCAGGGACATGTTCGCAGTTCATCAGCATCCCCATTGTGGCTTGGGTTCTTTGGTGTCAGCCATGTCCAAGTGGGCAGGACCGGGCACTGGGTGAGTCAGTAATCATTGACACCTAATGTATGCAAGGCACCTTACCAGGGGCTGAGGGGGATAAAGGGACTACGTAAGGTCCTACCCTTTTTGGTTTAGTTGAGGAGACGTGCTACCAAGAATACAAGATGCATGATTGATTAGTGTGCAGTGGGGTAGCACGCTCAATAAGGGCTTTAGGTATTCAAAGGGGGAAAGCTCATCATGAACTGGGATAGTCAAGGAAGGACTCCCAGAGAAGGTGGGACCTGAGCTGGGTCCTAAGGAAGGAGGAGAGTTACCAGAAAGAAGGCCAGCCCATGGCGGGGAGGGGGGGGGCGCCAGCTCAGTGGTCAGCAGAAGAGGGAGAGAGGTGTATGCCGTGTGGACCAGAAGGCTGAGACCACGTTGGGGAGGATTACGCACGCCAGTCTGAGGCGTTTGTCAGTAGTTGCAAAACAAGAAGAAGCTTCAAAATGGGGCTTGACACATGCTGGATGGAGAGCAGTGGGTAGGGAGACTCGGAGTTCTGCCTTGCAGCTCCCTCCTTCCTTCCCGCTCGTCACCCGCCCCTCTCTCCTCAGAGCCCCAACATTCCCTTGCGATGCCCCTCTCTGCACTTCGCTTTGTGTCGTATGTACCTGGCTTCGGCACTAGACTCTGAGCTCCTTGGCAGCAGAGACTGTAATATGTGTATCATTCAATAAATGTTTGTTAAGCGAATTAGTGGGGGGAAAAAACGAGGCCTGACAACTAACTGGTGTGAATGCATCAAAGTCCAGTAGGAAGAAAGATGCTTGGTTTCCTTTCTTCCTTTCTTTCTTTCTATGCTTATTTATTTTATTAAAAAAAATTTTTTTTAATGTTTATTTATTTTTGAAGGAGAGAGAGACAGTGTGAGCGGGGGAGGAGCAGAGAGAGAGAGAGACAGAATCGGAAGCAGGCTCCAGGCTCTGAGCTGTCAGCACAGAGCCCGATGCGGGGCTCGAACTCACGGACCGTGAGATCATGACCTGAGCCGAAGTCGGACGCTCAACCGACTGAGCCACCCAGGCACCCCTATGCTTATTTATTTTAAATGTTTTATTTATTTTTGAGAGAGAGAGGGAGAGAGAGCGCGCACGTGCTCATGCATGGGTGGGGTAGGGGCAGAAAGACGGAGACAGAGGATCAGAAGTGGGCTCTGTGCAGACAGCAGCAAGCCTGATGAGGGCCTTGAACTCACAAACCGTGAGATCATGACCCCGTCAACCAACTGAGCCACCTGGGTTCTCTTTAATGCTTATTTATTTATTTTGAGAGAAAGAGAGAGCACACGCAGTGTGCAGGGAGGGGCAGAGAGGGGGGGAGGGAGTGAGAATCCCAAGTAGGCTCCACGCTGTCAGTGCAGAGCCTGATGCGGGGATCAGTCTCATGAACTGTGAGATCATGACCTAAGCCAAAATCAAGAGTCAGACACTCAACCAACTGAGCCAGCCAGGTGCCCTGAGATGCTTGGCTTTGACCAGCCTTTGCCTCTTCATCTGTCCCTGGAGTTCACAACTGGGTTTGTGTTGCCACTTAGTCCATTGCCTCACACTGATCATGGCGTGAAAAGGTTTCAGCACCACCACCGTCTGGGCCACAGCCCAAATCAGCCAAGTTCTAAGGTGTAGAATTCAGGTGAATTCTTAACTGACTTCCACATCCTCCCATTTTACAGGATTATCCCTCTCTGGGGCTGATGACCGAGAAGCTATCCCAGAAAAACATCAATTTGATCTTTGCTGTAACGGAAAATGTAGTCAGTCTCTACCAGGTGACTCTGCCTTCAGGGATTTCGGGAGTGGGGTCTGTATTGGGTGGAGCCGTCTCTGGGAACCCAGGCACACTAGCACGGGCCATGCTTCCCAACCAGGAAAGCCCCTCCTCCAGCCTATTCCCAGGGGCAAATGGTTCCTTTTTATGGTCTCTCTCCTCCAACCTTGAACCTCACGGGATGGGTGTGTTGGTGTTTGTGGTGCTGGAGGGGAGTAATTTATTGGGGGAGAGGGGTGTGAGAAGTTCTTTATAATTTTTCTCAGGGCTGCAAAACTGCTAGGTTTGTTCCTGGAAGTGACAAGTAAAATATCCCATCCTTCCCTCAATCTTCGTTTCAAGACCCTCATTCTGATTTGGGGAGGGCTTTTGAGATCACCCTCTTCATTTAGTCAGCCTTGCACATCTCTCTGTCTTACCTTCTAGAACTATAGCGAGCTCATCCCAGGGACGACAGTGGGGGTTCTGTCTGCCAATTCCAGCAACGTCCTTCAGCTCATTGTTGATGCTTATGGGGTAAGTGTCTCGCACTGGAGTTGGGTCTGCTGAGAATCCACCTCACTCGGCATTCCCCAGGAGGGAACGCAGATTTTGGAGTCCTGGATGTGAGTCCACGATGCAGCCTTCACTGCCTTCCTCTTATTCTTCTAGAGGCTGGCTGATGGCCAGCACTGGGAGGAATGCAGCCTTCTGAGAGGGAAATGGCTCAGAAAGAAATGCCAGGGAGTATCAGGAGCAGTGGGTGGAAGAGCTTAGAGAAGGTGGAAAGGAAAGAGAGGTTGGGGATGGTGGTGAGGAAGGACAGGGTGAGGGATAGGGCTCCAACAATAGAGAGAAGAGGGAGCTGAGCCAAGGGGAAGATGAGGTCGGTTAAAAATTAGGTAAAAAAAGCTACTATCCAAGGTGACCAGTGCTAGCCCTCCCTTTTTGCATGTCTCTGAGGCTTGCAGGAGGGTGTGGCTGGTTTAGATTTTACCCAGATTCAACTAGACACCAGGGGGGACAGAGAGAGAGAGGAGCAGGCCTTGGGCAGGAAATATTATAAGAAATAGGCTCCTAAGGATGCTCTCCTCTGGCAGCTTCTAAGCAAACCCCAGCACCCAGCACTGCCGCGGTGAGTCCGTGGCCACCCGATATTTTACTTGGGGTGGAATTGGTTCCTATCTACTTCCTCTCAGCTCATCTCCTTAACCTTCTTTTGCCCCCTTTCTGCTCAGAAAATCCGCTCTAAAGTAGAGCTGGAAGTGCGGGACCTCCCCGAGGAGCTGTCTCTATCCTTCAACGCCACCTGTCTCAACAACGAGGTCATCCCTGGCCTCAAGTCTTGTGTCGGACTCAAGATTGGAGACACGGTGAGGTGGACTGGGCTGGGCAGGGGCTGAAGCTTCAGCTCTGACCCTGGCCTTTGCCCCTGAGCGTCTGTGGGCACCCTTCCATTCCTCCCCTGCACCTTCTTCCCGAAGGTCATTACAAGTTGGATATAATGGAGCTGCCAACCTTTTCCTCTGAGACTCCTGTTGTCTAAACTTCTCCACTATGCGGAGATTTTTAAAAAACTTGCGTTTAGCTTACCTCTGTTTGTTTACGCACAGCTGATTGCAAATGAAAATATTTCTTACCTTTGGCCCAGTCTCCAGCCTCCCCTACGGTAATACCTGTCTTTCCTCTACAATGTGAAATGGCAGTCACATCTACCGATAGTTGCTGAGCGCCAACTTTGTGCCAGGCATCATTCGCTGCTGGAGATTCAACAGCAAATGGAACAGGCAAAAATACCAAATACCCACTGTCATAGACTTCCAGAACGCAAATGTTCATTTTGCCCCTCAGGTCCCTCTGTGGCCTCTATGGCTTTCTTTCCTTACTGGTTCTCTTCTGCTTCTGCCGATGGGGGGAGGGGTTGGTGAAGAGGGAGGGAAGCAGAAAGGGGGATAGCTATATCTCTATCACCGGTATCATCTGTATCTCTATCATTTCTGTATCTAGGTCCATCCATCTGTCCGTACACCTATCTATATTCTAGAACATGTGCACATATCCTGTCTAAGAAATATTGGCCGGAAAGGTGTTTGACTGCACAAGTGATGATGTACTATATGGAAATTAAACAGTAGATCCTGAGCCTTTGGTCACTGTGTGGCATCGTGTGGTGCCGTATAGTGCTTTGTGTGTCTGGCTGACTGACCTTGTGTATAATCAGTCCAGCTGGCTTCGTTGGCCAGAGAAGAATTTTTAT
Source organism: Panthera uncia (assembly GCF_023721935.1). Classification (NCBI taxonomy): domain Eukaryota; kingdom Metazoa; phylum Chordata; class Mammalia; order Carnivora; family Felidae; genus Panthera; species Panthera uncia. The sequence continues at coordinate 15,194,592 of NC_064814.1, forward strand.
AAGATCACAGGTTCTGTTCTGCTTGAGCTGGCTTATTTCACAGGTGGAATTAAAACACACACACACACACACACACACACACACACACACATATATCCAGGGGCACCTGGGTGGCTCAGTTGGTTGAGCATCCAACTTCAGCTCAGGTCATAATCTTGTAGTTCGTGAGTTCGAGCCCCACCTCAGGCTCACTGCTGTCAGTCTGTCAGCGCAGAGCCTGCTTCAGATCCTCTGTCCTTCTCTCTGCCCTTCCCCCACTTGCAGTCTCCCAAAAAATAAATATATATTTAAAAAAAAACAAAACCAACCTCTCTCCTGACTGTAAATTATGTCTGTGCACCCAACCAGATATAACTGGACAACTGTCCCCAGGCTTTTCTTTTTGCTTTGCAGACCTTGGTCATTTGGAGGCTGAGGAACTCCAGGTTGCTGGGGGATGAGACACCCAGTTTGGATATTCCCGGGCAGGGCAGGGCAGGGCGGGGCAGGGCGGGGCTTCTTTCCCTCCAGGGCTGGAGTGATAACAGGGTGCGCCTGTGTTTGAATGCGGTCTTCCTTTCCACCCAGGTGAGCTTCAGCATTGAGGCCAAGGTGCGAGGCTGCCCGCAGGAGAGGGAGAAGTCCTTCACCATCAAGCCTGTAGGCTTCAAAGACAGCCTCACCGTTCAGGTCACCTTCGACTGTGACTGTGCGTGCCAGGCCCATGCTGAGCCTTACAGCCGCCGCTGCAACAATGGCAACGGGACCTTTGAGTGTGGGGTGTGCCGCTGCGGGCCCGGGTGGCTGGGGTCCCAGTGCGAGTGCTCCGAAGAGGACTACCGCCCCTCGCAGCAGGAAGAGTGCAGCCCCCGGGAGGGCCAGCCCGCCTGCAGCCAGCGGGGCGAGTGCCTGTGTGGCCAGTGCGTCTGCCACAGCAGTGACTTTGGCAAGATCACGGGCAAGTACTGCGAGTGTGATGACTTCTCCTGCGTCCGCTATAAGGGGGAGATGTGCTCAGGTGAGTGAAACTGCACACCCTCCCGCCCCTGTACCCGTGCACGCTCGCTCGCACATCCACAGCCTCTGGAAACTTAGGCCGGGGCTTAGGTGGGCACAGGAAGGCCCAGCAGGCAGAGCCGAGTGGATGGTCCTTCCACTCCAACGGCAGAAGACAGGAAGGAGGTTCTCTGTAATTCCGCTCTGCTCCCCGCGTCGTTGCTCCTGGGGTACACAGAAGGGAGCCTCTGCTCTCCTGGAGCATGGGAACGAGTGGGGGAGCCTGAAGGTGAAGACCGTTATTTTCTTTTCTTCCACCTGCCATCCTGCTAATACTTTAAATCACTGGCTCTTGATCATTTCAAGGATGCGGAACAACTCCCTTTTTAGGTTAAAAAAAAAAATCTCTGGCTGCTGGTAATTAATTTTTAGTAGTTACAGATTCGGAAACTGCATGGTATCAGAATACGTAGTAAAGTTGGTAGTAATTATTTTACATGAATTTGTCTTTTCATGACAAGACTTGGAAAATAGTAAAAAAGCAAGGCAATGGAGCACGTTTAACAGCCAATACACTCGGAACAATGAGTGGAAAATCATAAGCTCTTTTTACATGCTGGCACTATTTTGTTATCGCTATTGGCACTATAACGTTTTGGATTCTAGATCTGTGCTGTCAGATATAGTAGCCCCGTGTGGCTGTTTATTTGTAAATTAGTCACATTGAATTATAACTTAAATAAAATTTAAATAAATTTAAGTTAAATGAAAAATGAGGGGCGCTTGGGTGGCTCAGTAGGTTAAAGCCCTGACTGCACTGCCAGGGTGTTGACTGCATAGAGCCCGCTTGGGATTCTCTCTCTCTCTGCCCCTCCCCCATTGGAGGTTTTTTTTTTTTTCCTCTCTCTCAAATGAACTTAAAAAAATTAAAAAAATAAATGAAAAATGAAAAATTCATTTCCTCTGTTGCTCAGGAGCTCCACGTGGCTCGTGGCATGCTGGACAGCACAGACATGGGAAAGGATTGCCATTGAGAGGCCCAGCCTGCAAACTGGGGCTTACGATTTTGGCTCCTTCTACCTGCAGGATACTTTTTGTCCTTCTCATTACAAAATTCAGTAAAGTCTTGAGGCCCACGGAAAATCTCAACCTGGTCTTTCCTTGCCCTAAAGACTGCTCCTAGGCTACTTCCCCAGCTAGACCAAGTGGAACTAATGTGAATGTCGTCTGTATGTGCTGACAATACTTGCAGAGGCAACTAGGCAGCCTGAGTAGTTCCTGGGGCACTGGGGATAGGTTTTCGCTGGATTATGGTCTCTGAGGCTTGATTCCTCTTGTGACAGAGAGATCAAAGACATTTGCAAGTTGTTTAGGATTGGTTTATGGGTGTATCGTGTGGTTAATTAACACAGATTATAATTGGCTTCTTTGGTGATCAAATCTATGGTGCAGATTGGCTTCCTTTGCAATGGGGCTTAAAGGAGCCGAACTAATCCAACCAGATGTTCACTTTAACATCTGTCTTTAAGAAAGCTTGATTAGAAAGGGCTGCCAGTGTGGTTCAGATGGTTAACTGACTCTTGATTTCGGCTCAGGTCACAATCTCAGGGTTTGTGAGTTTAAGCCCCACGATGGGCTCCTCGCTGACACTGTGGAGCTTGCTTAGGATTCTCTCTCCCTCTCTCTCTGCCCCTCTCCTGCTTGAGCTCGCTCTCTCTCTCAAATAAATAAACTTTAAAATTTATATATATATATATATATACATACATATATATATATATGTATATGAAAACTTGATTAGAAAGGTAAATCTATGTCATTCTTTTAAAAAAAAATTAAAAAGGGGGCACCTGGTGGCTCAGTTGGTTAAGCATCCTACTTCAGCTCGGGTCATGATCTTGCAGTTTGTGAGTTTCAGCCCTGCGTCGGGCTCTGTGCTGACTGCTCAGAGCCTGGAGCCTGCTTCAGATTCTGTGTCTCCCTCTCTCTTTGCTCCTCCTGTGCCCATGCTCTGTCTCTGTTTCTCAATAAGAAATGTTAAAAAAACAATTTGATTCTAAAAAAACTTTAAAAAAATTTTTTAATGTTTATTTATTCTTGAGAGAGAGACAGACAGAGCATGAGTGAGGGAGGGGCAGAGAGAGAGAGAGGAAGACACAGAATCTGAAGTGGGCTCCAGGTTCTAAGCTGTCAGCACAGAGCCCGACATGGGGCTCGAACTCACAAACCATAAGATCATGACCTGAGCTGAAGTCGGAGGCTTAACTGACTGAGCCACCCAGGTGCCCCATAAATCTATGTCATTCTAAAGCATGCCCAAGTCACATAAAAAAGACTTCTTTTTATTATCTACAACATTGTTTCCTTTATTCATGTCAGCAAAATTTGACAGAGATTGGAAAAAAATGGTAGCAGGGAGATTAGGGGAGAAAGAGATCAGGCACGGACCCCCCAACAGCAGTTTGAATTAGAGGGTGAGGGAGGCATTTCAGCTCATTTTACTAGTGAATAGTACTTACATCATATTCAGAGTACCAAAAGGAATGGTAAGTTTGATGTGGGAGACCACGGGGAGTAGGGTGGGGCTGAGGGGAAGAGGGTTGTCCTACGTGAGGCCTACAGATAGCCCCTTGGGGGCACCAGGGACAGAGGGAGGGCCACTTCTCCAAGCCTCCTGGTTCCTGGTCTGGTATGAGGCAGGGTGGGAGGGACCGCGGGCAGAGTGTGTTTCCTTCAGCTGCTGGCCCCACCGATGCTGCGAAACAAAGCCATCGGGTTCAGCAGCCTGCTTCCTGCCTCTCACTGGTGCAAGCACAGCTCGTCAGCAATGCGCTCCACCCAATTCACGAGGGAACCCCAGGCAGCCGCTCAGAGGCCTCCCTCCCCCACTGCCAGCCCGGGTGTTGTGTGCCTACTGGCTGCAGGTCTGGATCCTGTGGTGCTGCCGTCACACTCCCCAGTGACGGATGCTCAGGGACACACACTTATTGAGCACCTGTTCTGTGCCAGGCGCTCAGTCCACACGGGTGAACAGGGGGCATGCGTGATTCCTGACCACTCCGTTTATAGACCAGTTCACCATTGTCTCTTCCCTGGGCTGCTGGCCTGGTCTGTTCTTTGCTGCAAGCAGTGGCTCACGAGGGGGGCATGCTATGACTTAGCCATTTCCCCAGCCTCTGGCCTTCCCCCTCCCCGCTGGAGGCATGGTCTTTTGTGGTCATCTGTTATCAGCACTTCCGTCGGAAACATCAGGGAGTGCATCCTTCTCCCCGAGGGACTCCCCGAGGGACTCATCCTTCTCCCCGAGGGACATCCATGAGCATAGATTGATCAGACACCCCTGAGCCAGGTTCTGTGCTGTAGTGTTGTGGGATAGGGAGGCGTGAATAAGACAGTTTTGCCCTTAATTAACTTACCTGAGGATAATTCACAACATGAGGCAGAACGTGCCAGATCTTAGAAGTGAGGCGTCCTTGGGGCGCCTCGGTGGCTCAGTTGGTTAAGCGTCCAACTTCGGCTCAGGTCATGATCTCGCGGTTTGTGAGTTTGAGCCCCGCGTCGGGCTCTGTGTTGACATCTCAGAGCCTGGAGCCTGCTTCCGATTCTGTGTCTTCCCCTCTCTCTGCCCCTCCACCCACTCTCACTCTGTCTCTCAAAAATAAATAAAACATTTTTAAAAAATTAAAGAAAAGAAGTGAGTTGTCCCTGGGGAATGTTATAGGAGTCTCCTGGAGAGAGACCCAGTGTGAACAGAGGAGGCCTGGGTGGCTTCATGGAGGAAGTAGGATGTCAGACAAAGGGTCGGCTCATAAGGCAGAGAGGAGTGGGGCTGAGCATCGGCCTGGGAGTCGCGCTCTATAGGGAGAGGTCATTCCCTCTGACCTAAAATACTTGCTCCTCCCTTACCCCTCCCCCGCTGCCTTCTTTTCTATTTCCCTCCTCTTTCTTACACTCTCTCTTCATTTCTCACCCTCCTCCTCTGACTTTGCTGTGAACCCAGGCTCAGCCACCCTTTTGCTGGAGGGATGCCAGTCCCGTGACATCACCGCACTGTAGCTTCCTTCTGAGGGCTGACCCTGCCCGGGCTCGGGCTCGGCCTGCCGGCTCCGGCCGCCACTCCACTTCCAGCCTCGCTCCGTGGCTGGCCTGGCAGACCATCTTCTCAAAGGTTACTTTGTTTGGCCTCACAAAGGAGACACCATGGGACAAGGGTTTCTGAGGAGGCGGAGGCCTCCGGGTGCTGCCAGACCTCTGTGGCGTCTGCCTTTCCCTGTTCGGGAGCCATCACCGAAAGCTGCTTGTAGTAGACACTGTGGGGCCCCTCCAGCTGCTGTTAGGGCTGCTGATAACAGCTCACAGCTGCCCCTTCCTTGGAATTATCTTCAGCTGACAGGAGCTGTCTTGCCCTCAGACCTGGGCCAATGACTGGTGGACAAAGGTTACACAAGACCATTCCCTCTGCCTCCGGGTGGAGCGGGCTCTACTCTCCAGATATTTGGAGCTGGGGCAGCTGACCTTATGTTTGCCATCCAGAAAGAAGCGGACATCTCTTTCCAAGGCAGCGAAGGTGTGTCTGAGTCTTGAATAGAGGATGGTGCTAGGATCACTGGCAGAGAGACTCATTGACCAAGGGCCTCTAGTCAGACCCCCTGGGGTCCCTGGGGAGCAGAAGATGCCAGCTAGTGTCTGTTTGAGCCTATGCACCTCGCTCTCCTCCACCATCTTGGGGCCCATCCGCTCACACAGTGACATGATTTTGAGACCCGTTGAGGTTACTTCCCCTTGGCTCCCTGCCTTTCCTCTGATTAACAGTCAGATTTTTATTATTCATCCACTTCTTCCTGATTCGGAATCCTTGAGAATGAGTCACCCTTTCTTCTGAGTTTGGGAGAGCCAAGTTTTCAAGCCTTGTTAAGTGATTAGGGGGATGTAGCACTGAGAGTTAACACCTGCGTTTAACCAATCTACCCCCTACCCCAATCTCTCTTTCCCATTCCTACATTCGTGCAGTAAAGTGAGTAGGTCTTTCCTACTAGGGCTGATGGCTCTCTGCAGTACTGTGATGATACAACACAGGGCACATGCTGGTGAATGTGTGTGTGGTTCCCAGGATTTTTTTTTCTTTTTTAATGTTTATTTACTTATTTTGTGTGTGAGAGAGAGAGAGAGAGAGGGAGAGAGAGAATCCCAAGCAGGCTCCAGGCTGTCAGCCCAGAGCCTGATGCAGGGCTTGACCTCACTAACCAAACCGTGAGATCATGACCTGAGCTGAAATCAAGAGTCAGATGCTTAACCAACTGAGCCACCAGGCACCCTACCCAGGAACTTAACTAGGACATAAGCTCCACGGTAATAGGGACCTTTCCTGTCTCATTCACTGCCGAATCTCCAGTGCCCAGTGTGAGCTCAATAAATATTTGTTGCATAAATGGATAAAGAAACATTAATTGCATGCCTACTGTATTTCAGACGTTACGCTAATCCCTGCCGACGGACAAATTGATATGTCCTCTCTCACTGTGGAGCTCAAAATCTAGAAAGAGAAACAGATAGGCAAGCAAATGGGCTGGTCATGAGGGTTAAAATAGAGGTATATGTAAGTGCTGGGAGAACACGTAGTAGACAATTTGCTCCGGGGAGGTCAGAAAAAGTTATGGAGGGGAAGGAACTTTTGAGTTGAGCTTCGAAAGGTAAGTGGGAGTTTGGTAGTGATCACAGGACGAGAGGGCGTCAAGGCAGAGCTAGCAGCATGAGGCTAGAAGGATAGAAGGTGGTGACGCTTCCGTGGGGTGTTAATGAGTGGCCGTGGGAGGAGGGTGGATGAGGGTAAAGCTGGAGAGCAGGCTGAGCCACGGGTTGGGGCCCCTCACCTGCTGCCCGCCCCCTCGGGCTGTGTGCTTTCAGGTCACGGCCAGTGCAGCTGTGGGGACTGTCTGTGTGACTCCGACTGGACCGGCTTCTACTGCAACTGTACCACGCGCACCGACACCTGCATGTCCAGCAACGGGCTGCTGTGCAGCGGCCGGGGCGAGTGTAAGTGCGGCAGCTGCAAGTGCATCCAGCCCGGCTCCTACGGGGACACCTGTGAGAAGTGCCCCACCTGCCCTGACGCCTGCACCTTTAAGAAGTGAGTGGGCAGAGAAGTGAGTTGGAGCCAGTCGGGTGCTAGAAGGAGGGAGGGGGTCCCCCAGGCTAGAATCCCCAACCCTCCAGGTTCTTACTCACCAAAGCTTCAGGAGGAGGCGTCCGCTGCAGCTAAGAGGCTAGCTTTCCTCTTCCCACGGAAAAGTTTGGGCAAAGATGGAGGGAGAGCCAACCATGCAGGGGCCAAAGTAGCACCCGCTGGACTCCAGTTGGAGAAACCCCTCTCCTGGGATGGCATCCTGAATCCCTGAGTTGGGAGGAAGGCTAAACCAGGGAACTTCTGGGGAACGTTCTCATGTTCCGATCCTGTGGGAGAGTTGGGCTGGAGTTATGAAGGATTCTGTGAAACAGGAGATGTTCGCTAGTACAAACTCCACTCATCTGGGGTCAGGGGAAGCTCCTGCCATTTCTCTTGCCACTTTCAGCAGGGCTGGGCTCATAGGCATGCAACCTGTGCATTTGTACAGAGCCCTGTGCTTAGAAGGGCCCCATGCTTGGTTTACCGCTCTGCCGGCACTGTCTTGTAATGCTTAGGGATTTTTGAACAAGGGGCCTGACATCTTCTTTTGTGCCGGGTCCCCAGATTACATGACCGGTTCTGCCTTTAAGGCTCCTCGAAGTGGCACACGCCTCACCTCCTGTCACACTCTCAGATGGGACATGAAGAAGTTTAATGAGGGGACTGGGGCCTTCTGCCTGCCAGGCCCTGCCTCTGGGTGAGGAGGAACTCCCACCCCTGAACTCCAGACCCGACCCTCTGGGTCCCCCAGAATTGTCTTACAGGGGTTTTTGTTTCGGTGTTTGTTTTCCGAGGTGGGGCAGCTTTCTGGTGTGTGGACGTCAGAGCTGGACTGACACACACGTAGGTTTGCTCCTCTCTCGTCTTTTTTGTTTGTTTATTTTTGAGAGAGAGAGAGAGAGAGACAGAGTGCAATTGGGGAGGGGCAGAGAGAGGGGCACATAGAATCTCAAACAGACTCCAGACTCTGAGCTGTCAGCGCAGAGCCTGACGCGGGGCTCGAACTCACGGGGCTCGAACTCGAAGACGGCGAGATCATGACCTGAGCCGAAGTCGGATGCTTAACTGACTGAGCCACCCAGGCGTCCCTCTCCTCCCTTGTCTTAATCTCTGTGTCGTCTCTCTTTTAGGAAGTGTGTGGAGTGTAAGAAATTTGACCGAGGAGACCTACATAAAGAAAATACCTGCAGCCGGTACTGTCGTGATGAGATTGAGCCTGTGAAGGAGCTCAGTAAGTTCAGCATGTCTTAGAATTGCGCACATATGCGGCTGCTGAAGTTTTCAGTTGATCCCAAAACGTGTCTATGTCTCATCAGTAAAATGGAAGAGTAATCCCTGCCTCAAAGGCATGTTGTACAGACCTGATGCACACTAGGCACTTAATAAAGGCCAGCTTCCCTGAGTCCTCTTGTGCCCTCTGCTAATTTGTTCCACAGTCCCTCCCCATTCTGCTGCTTCCCGGCACCCACAGACTCAGCAAGACCCTACAGATAACTTTTAAAGTATGTAGAAATCAACCCTAACTTGACCTCCCCAGGGAGAGGAAGACAATGCATCCCATTTTACGGATGAAGAAACCTAGGCTAGGTGACGTCAGTTTAGGAGGCTAGTAACCATTTACTGAGTTTACTTAACTGAGAGTGTTCAGCAATGCCCAGGCATACTGCTCTGCTGGTTTGGAGGGAAACCTTCACCCTTATGGATTTTAGCTAAAATCATAATGCTGTAGCCTTTTTTGGCTCTCTGGAGCCCTTCCTAGAATAAGACAGATAAAAATACAGTGGTGAGCAAAACTCTTGCCTGCAGTCATTGTAGTTTGAATTTCACCTTGACCGAAAAGGGGATAATCTTTGTTGCTGTCAGCACATCTGATGTTATCTGGGTCAGCTAGGCATTGGTTGGTCTAGGGAGATGGCAATCTCTCCTGAGATAGCTGTCTCTCACGAAGGCAGGAAACATGTTTTCAGTGAGAGCCACAGTGAGACACAGCCAGTCAGTCGGCTTCTGGCTGGGGGTGTTACAGAAAAGGGTCAGCTCTCTGGATCCTTTGGCTAATATCAGAAGTGGGGCTGGTGGGGGGGGGGGTGAGGGGCGTGATTTGGGGATTGAGTTTGAAGAGACGGCTTTTCCTCCTGAGGAGAATCGGTATGCTGTGATTAGCTCAGGCGGGCGAGACTGCTGAGAGAGATGTGAGATGTTTTTATTACCTAGACCAGAGGGGAATCTCAGGTTAGTTGAAAGTATTTCTCTTACCCCCTACCCCCGTGCCATGATAATCATAAAGATAAATGCTTGTTTGTATGGAATTGTGTAACTTATAAAAGTTAGGCAAGTATCTTTTCATACACATGATCTTGTCTTTTTCTCAGCCACCTAGTAGAGTAGAACTGTGGTACTGTTGTTATCTTCATTTTGCAGATGAGGAAACTGAATCTCAGGAAAGCTACATAACTTGCCCGAACAAGTTAAGCTTAGAATGAATCTGGAAATCCTTACTCTTTCCACTGTACTCTTATACCACTAGTTTTCGGGCGGCTCATTGAGTTCAAGTCTGATACTACACTTGATCTTAGCCAAAAGGCCGAGAAGCAATCATTGAGTTCAAGTCTGGTGTGCTCTGAGACTCCTGTTTTAGTTCTGTCCCATCACGTACTTGTGTTGACCTTGGTGCATTTGCTTAATGTCATCGTGTGTCAGTTTTACCTGTCTGGTTGCATCACTATAGGACGTGGTGCAAATGATAGAGGGGCACCTATAGTTTCCCTGTCAGAATAAGAGGCTTCAGAATTAGAAGGGGTGAAGCCTACAAAAAAGTGATGGGAGTCAGAGAAGAGAGGCTGGCTCTGGAGAGGAACACTGGATCAGACGCAGAAACGGAAGAAATGTAAGGGCTTTGCCAACAAACTATTGAGAATAGTTGAGCCAGGAGGGAAAGGAAAGAGAGGGAAGGGAACACCCTTCTGTATTAGGTACTGTTCACTTGACGTCATTTAGTTCTCTACCAGTGTTGTGAGGTGGGTTATCCTTTTCCTTTCATAGATGAAGAAAGAGCCAGTGAGGTCAAGTAACTTCCCCAATATTACGCAGCTGACAGGTGGTAGAGCCAGGCTTTGAATCACACTGTGTCATGTGTTCTGTCATGTCCCTTCCAAGGGAAGGAATACGAACCAAAAAGGGTCTGGGAGGGACAAAATTCAGCAGCGAGGGTCATCTAGAGGCAATTGCCAGGCACAACAGCCATCTCAAGTCTAGGCATCTTGCCTAATGTCAGGCATAGGGTTTCCTGTTGCATACTTTCTCAGAAGTCCCATGACTGGGGTTTGGGGATGGCCCCGTCTTCCAGGAATTGCCTTGTTTTTCACTCTCCCATATTTTCCCCTTCCTCAGAGGATACTGGCAAGGATGCAGTGAACTGCACGTACAAGAATGAAGATGACTGTGTTGTCAGATTCCAGTACTATGAAGACTCCAGTGGAAAGTCCATTCTCTATGTGGTAGAGGAGCCAGGTGCGTGAACCGCCAGGGCCCCTGACGCTGCACCTATAGGGAGCGGGAGAGCCACGTTAGGCAGCAATTTCCACCCATTACGCCTCTTACACAGAACAGCCAAGTTAAGACTACCTTACAAGTGGTAAGTTAGGGCCTGTCATCTGGGGGTGGGAGATATTTAAATACCAATCTTTGTGAGAAAGTGACTTGCTAATTGAGGAGGCAGAAAAAGAAGGTGGGTAAGGAAAGGAAGAAGGTAGATATGGATCCCACGAAGGGACAAAATACATCCTGGCATTTTTTTGAGGTGACAGTATTAAGAAGTGAGGAATTTAAAGTCTGGGACTCTTCAGCATCCGCTCCACTTAAGGTCAGGTGGTTGCCAAGGGCAACCTGTTCGCTGCTTCAGAGGAAGGCCTGATGCTTTGAGGTGTTGACCTTACCAGGGTCACCATGAGACACAGTACTGGCTTTGAGGCACCAAGCCAAGGTGTTCTGAGCACTGAAAAGTTAGTGCTTGCTCTCACAGCCTTCTGGAAGCAGGAGGAGCTCATCCGTCATACACAGACCAACCACAGGTTTGTCGCCATCCAGTGTAGTAGATTAGCTCGCTTCCCCTTACCACCCCCGTCTCCTTCCTTTCTCTTACACAACAGATGAAGCGATGAATCACTAGAAAATATTTTCGAGTACTTATTGTATATCAGCCAGTAGACTAGGTGCTGGGAATATAACAATAAATCAAGCAGATGTGGCACTCACAGGCCAGGGGGAGAGGGACATGTAAATTGATAGTGATACTGCTGAGGGACAAGGGCTGTGCCAAGGCGGGGGGTGGACAGGAGCTTCTATGAGTGAAGGAACAATGTCTGAAGGCAGAGACTAAGTCAGTTGGTTGCTCGTCAGTTGATTCCTACAGCTGTAGAAATTTCTTCAAATCCTCCTTCAGACCAGGGTCCAGCAAATACTTTCTGTTCAGGGCCAGGGGTTAAATATTTTAGGCTTGGGCGGCACTTGGGCGGCTCAGTTGGTTAGGTGTCTGACTCCTGATTTCAGCTCAGGTCATGATCTCACGGTTCATCGGTTTGAGCCCCACATTGTGCTCCGCACTGACAGTGTGGAGCCTGCTTGGGTTTCTCTCTCTCTCTCTCTCTCTCTCTCTGCCCCTCACCCACTCATGCTTTCTCTCTCTCAAAATAAATATTGTAGGCTTTGTGGGCCTTGTGGTCTCTGCCATGACTACTCTGCCATTGTAACAGGAAGGCAGCCATAGTCTATATTTAATGCACAAGCCTAAGTATATTTAGAAAGACAGGTGGCAAGCCACATTTGGCTCCCAGACAATAGCTTGCTGGCCCCTGCTTTAGGAAAGTGGGTCTCAAACTTTTCTATGTTCCCCTCGCTAAAAAATCGAGAGTCCTGAGCCCCATGCTGCTTCCATGAGCCTCTATGTTCTTTTTATTTGATTTTTTATTACATTTTTAAATGTTTATTCATTTTTTGAGAGAAAGATGGAGCACGAGTCGAGAGAAAGATGGGAGGGGCAGAGGGAGAGGGAGACACAGAATCCGAAGCAGGCTCCAGGCTCTGAGCCCAACGCAGGGCTCGAACCCATGAACTGTGAGATCATGACCTGAGCCAAAGTCAGACACTTAACAGACTGAGCCACCCAGGTGTCCCCAGCCTCTGTGTTCTTGAATAGTGCTCCTGGCAGTTGTGAGACGCCCCAATATTTGAGTGCCTCTGCTTTGGACACATCACTTCCCCTAGTGAGCCTTCTCAGACCGCCTCCATCATCCTTTCTTCTGATTCGGTTGGGTGCTCCTGTTTGAGTCCCAGAGCAGCTGTGTTTCCCTTAGATGGGCCTTCATTCCACCATTAACTTGCTTCTTTAATCACCCATCTCCCTCAGTAGATCACGTGCCCCACGAACACACGAACCATCTGTCTTATCTATCGTTATATCTCCATACTTGGCTCAGTCATCTACAGAGAAGATACTTAGTAAACGGGTTTTGAATGAGTTACTAGGACTGATTATTCGAGTTGACAGGCAGGCTTGCATACATGTTGATAACCTGCTCGGAGAACTTTGGCTGCTTGGAGAAGGAAGCGGGTGACAGTGGAAAGAAGCTCTACTACATCCGGGTCAGCCAGGGTGTTGCTGGCTGCATGGGTACCGGAGAGCATGGCGCCCCCTACCGTGATATTGTTCACCTGCCTTTCCCAGGGCTCTCACCCTTCAGAAGGGAGAAGGAAGGTAAAGGAAAGGGTATGACCTTAATTTTATTTAGCGACTCAAGGGAAAGCTGACATGGGAAGGGGAGAGGGCAGAGTCTGGGTATGTATCTGTGGGGGAGCACATGTGGATTATTTGGCCATGACCCCTCACACTTTCCCGCCCACCTGTGTTAACACGTTTCATGGATTTTTCCACACCCGCCCTATTTGCACCTTTGTGCTTTCTCATTTTTGAAGGGCAGTACGTTCTTGCTTTGGGGTTTAACGTTACTTCATCTCTGCTATAACAATCCTTGCAGGTGATTCTGCTGTAACACCAAAATCTTTTGGCTTGATATTCTTAGATGGAATCCACTACCTGGAATTATGGGGCAGAAAGATGGTGATAACCTGAGCTGGTACAAATAACCCCCCAGGGTGGGGGGTGGAGTAGCTTTTCTGATGTAGATTCCATCCTCCACATGAGGAGATGGGACCCCAGACCCATATTCCCTATCTTGTTGCCCTGGAATTCTGAATTTGACCTCTCTTCTCACCTACCGCCCCCAACTATTTTCAGGGGTTCTGGCTTTGTGCAGAATGTGTCATCTGAGGTCCCAGAGCACAGGAGGGGATTATTCTCATTCTCTTCCCCAACTCATGCCTTTGCGGATGGTCTCCCTGAAGGGCTGGGCCACTGCAAGGCAGTAGAGACAGCACTGCCAAAGGGCTTGGCCTTGACTGGGTGGTGTTCAGCCTACTATGTGGAGTGGGCTCCACTGAGCTGGGTCCTTATCACTCCCAGATAGAGTTGCCTCGTCGAATACAATATGTCCCATTCAACATTTAGTACCTACTTAGGCTGAAAAATTATTGTTTATCTGAAATTCAAGTTTAACTGGATTTCCTGTGCTTTTGTCAAACCTGCCAGCCCTGCCCAGTCTTTCCTGACCTTGGGTCTCCACGATGGGTCCTCATCACCATGGCTGAGAGAGCTCTCTAGAGACCAGCTGATCTCATCATCTTCTTCCAGGAATCCTGCCATCTACTCCTTTCAGGACAAATGCTTAATAGATGTTTTTGCCTGAAGACCTCTTGACATTCTACTTGTCCTGCCCATACTGACATGCAGAATTGAAGAGATTTCACTCTGAGGTTTGAGGGTCAGCCCTCTCTTCCCAAGAATTCATAATTGTTGTTCCCGGAAGAGCTGGTGCCCTTCACTCCTGGGAACTCAGACACTGGAACCTCACAGCCTCTCTCCAGATGCTCCTTTAATTATAGACAGGTTATAATTTGGTAGCTTGGGAAATAGCCAGCTTGGGTCTGCATCGGTGGTTGTTTTTGGGTCATGTGTGGTGAGCGTAGGGTGTATGTTTAGAGAAGAAGGTGGGAGACAGTGTGGAAAGTGGGCATGACCACCTCTCCAGACCCATCAATACCCGTATATCCAAACACCTAATTACATAACACCTGAGAAGTTACTGGAGTGAGGTCACCCATCAGACACCTGTGGTTTATGGGAAGCAGAGCTCTGCAGAGCACAGTCAGCTTGGTCTTCAGAGGGGTGATGCACCTCTGTCTGTGTTGGTTGTTGACTAGGGTTGAACAGGAAGTCGGCTTTCAATAGGGTTAGGATTAAAGATGACGAAATATTTTGGGAAGGAACCCAAAATATTGTCTGGGTTGGCAGGCTTCCTGGTCTCTGTGCTAACAAGGACATTAGGTTCCCAGCCCTCAGAGATGTACATATCCAAACCAGAGAAACAAATACAAATGCCTAAGGAGCTAGGTAAATAAATTAGTGAAAACAGGTGTAACAAGAACACGAGTAATAATGGTAGCTGATAGTTATTGAGCACTGAGTCTGTGCTAGGCAGTGTTCTGAGTTCTTTAAATATATTTAACTTATTTATTTATTTTTACAGGTTTCTTTTTTTTTTTTTAATATTTATTTTGTGGGAGAGAGAGAGAGAGAGCATGCACGAGTTGGGGAGAGGGGCAGAGAGAGAGGGAGAGAGAATCCCTAGCAGGCTTCATGATCAGCATGGAGCCCGATGCCTGGGTGGCTCAGTTGGTTAGGCGTCCTACTTCAGCTCAGCTCACGACCTTGCAGTTCGTGGGTTCAAGCCCCTGTTGGGCTCTGTGCTGACAGCTCGGAGCCTGGATCCTGCTTCAGATTCTGTGTCTCCCTCTCTCTCTGCTCCTCCCCCACTCATGCGCACTCTCTCTCTCTCTCTAAAAAATAAATAATCATTAAAAAAATAAATAAGTTGGGGTGCCTGGGTGGCGCAGTGGGTGTTCGACTTCAGCTCAGGTCATGATCTCACAGTTCGTGAGATCGAGCCCCGCGTTGGGCTCTGTGCTGACAGCTCGGAGTCCGGAGCCTGCTTCGGATTCTGTGTCTCCCTGTCTCTCTGCCCCTCCCCCATACATGCTCTGTCTCTCTCAAAAATAAATAAACGTTAAAAACAATTTTTAAAAGTATATATTTAACTTAACTATTCTTCATAAGTTTTGGAATTCAGTGCTATTACTTTCTCCATTTTAAACATGGAGAGATAGGAAACAGCCACCCAGAAAGGTTAAATAGTTTATCAAAGGTCACATAGCAAAGTAAGTTGTCAGCCAGGATTCGAACCCTGGCGGTCTAGCTCCAGAACCCACAGTAGCACAGCCTCCATGACAAGTTAACATGTTGCCTCTGTTTAGTGGAGAAAAGAGGGTGGTGACAAGTCTGGCAAACTAGAAAATGTGTCCCATCTAAAGGGGACAGCAGCTACTCACATCTAACCAGAGCTGCCCTGTGGGTGCAGTGTTTCCAGACCTTTTTATTTATGTTTAAAAAATTTTTTTTTACTTTTATTTATTTTTGAGAAACAGAGTGAGACAAAGCGTGAGCAGGGGAGGGGCAGAGAGAGAAGGAGACACAGAATCTGAAGCAGGCTCCAGGCTCTGAGGAAGCAGTCAGCACAGAGCCTGATGCGGGGCTCGAACCCACAAAGTGTGAGATCATGACCTGAGCCGAAGTCAGACGCTCAACCGACTGAGCCACCCAGGCGCCTCTATTTATTCATGTTTTTAAAGGGAAGAAGAAGAATCTGAAGTTTTAGGGGGATAATCTCCTGATTATTCCATGCTGCCAACAAAATAAAAATTTAATCAAGCTTTTGTTTTAAATCCAGTAGAGTTAACATAAAATCAACTTTTTAATAAACACTTGAGTAGGTTAGATTCTACCGGGGGTGACCTGCTTATGACCTCTAATTTAAACTACTCAGGACAGATTATTGCTGTCTTAAATATTGGTGCTCCCCCCCCCTTTAAAAATTTTGATTTATTTTGTAAGCCCTGTTTCCCTCAGAGAGATTTCTAGTAATTTCTTACTTGGTCAGGTTGCCTTTACAACGTCCCTGCTCTGTGCTCTCTCCTGACAGAGTGTCCCAAGGGTCCTGACATCCTGGTGGTCCTACTCTCAGTGATGGGGGCCATTTTGCTCATCGGCCTTGCTACTCTGCTCATCTGGAAGCTCCTCATCACCATCCATGACCGGAAGGAGTTTGCTAAATTTGAGGAAGAGCGAGCCAGAGCAAAATGGGACACAGTAAGAGTTGGGGCTGGGCATTTTCTTAAGTCATTGGTTTGAGAGCCTCAACTGGAAATAGTAGGTACTTAGGGGAGCCAGGTTCAGCCAGCACCATAATTTCCCAGTTAGTCTCTGTTGTGGAAATTGGGAGATGGTCCTGTTGTCTTTATTATTCCTGAAAACCACCTGAGTCTCTCCCTGCCACACAGTGACCATAGGTCCCATCGGTGAGAACTGACTGAGTACAGGTAGGGCCCAGCTCTGCTCTGGACACTGACATAATCAAAAGGAAACATATTCTCTAATTGAGGAAGACAGGACAAATGATGGGGGGGGGGGGGAACGTTATTATTGCCAGTTTGTAGATAAGAAAACTGAGCACAGAGACGTTCAACAGCTTGCCCAATTGTGGGAGGGAATCAAGTTATGATAGAAATGACTCTTTGGGCCAGCCTCTTAAAACATATCCTCTCTGCAATTTATTCTGATTGCATTCAATCAAGCATCTATTGAGAACTTTCTATATACTTAATTTTGCTCTGTTCTCCTTTGGCTCATCTTCCACATTCTGACTTTTTTTTCTGGACCTTCCAAAATGGCTGTTTGACTCCATGAATGTCTAGCGGGAGGCTGAAAGTTTGCTCATTTGATGGTCACCTCAGGCCTTGGTACTCAAGGGTCCCAAGAAACTTGAGATGTTTCTGTTCGTACAGTGTAGAAATCTGGAATCTCAGCGGCACATGAGAATGTGTTGTATTTCTTGAAATGGGACTCCTAAAGACGGCCAGATCTTATGGGATTTATCACTTTTTGTTAGAAAATAATTTGGGCAACTCAGTGAGGGTCTTATTTTTTCCTGCTAACATGACAGTGGGTAGCGCTTGGAAGGATGAGATGAGAACAAATTAAAATTATTTTGAGTGAAAGCTATCCTCTCTGTTTCAGCTACCACCTGCTACATTTCTCCTCTCTGCCCGCATCCCCCAGCATGGTCACAACAAAAGAAAAAAAAAAATTGGAGAAGGGCAAAAGAGAGAGTTCAGGAGAGAAGCAGGAAATAGATACTGGCTACAAGTGGTACTGAGGTGTTTGGGGATCACCAAAAAGTAATGGGTTGAATTCAACCCCTTCGAAACAGCAGCACAATGGCATTCCACTTTCTCTCTCCTCTTATTTCCTACCCACTCCCATCTCAGGAGCGAATATGGGGTTACAATGAGCATTAAGCAATTCATGAATGGTGTAGCCCGGAGAAAGTTGTCTTGGGTAAACTCTTCAGGCGAAATGTAATCATTGAGGGCAGGGAAGAATTGAGGAATTCACTGTAAGACACATTTCTGTTCTCTCCGCAGGCCAACAACCCACTGTATAAAGAGGCCACATCCACCTTCACCAACATCACCTACCGGGGCACTTAATGACAAGCAGTCATCCTCAGTTCACTGTCAGGCTGTCCCAGAATTGTGGACACATCTGCTGTCATGTTTACAGGGAACGAAATCCGTGGGGCAGGATCGGGGGCTGGGAGTGGGGTGGGTTACAAGAATGTCAGTATGTGGAGGTGTGGGTCTCTGTGCGTGTGTACGCGTGAGTGTGCTGCATGTGGGGGAGTGTGTAATTTAAAACTTGAGGTGTGTCCAGACACGTGGAGCTCCTCAGCCTTTGTCCGCAGAATGCCTCCTTCAGGGATCCTTCCTGCTTAACCTTAGGGTGACCCACGTAGCTGAGCAGGTACTGTTCATTACCTCACTGAGAAGCCAGCTTTCCTTTTCCGGCCATTTCTCCCGAAGAGAAGGGCAGGGCTGAGCCTCTCGTTCCAGAGGAAGGGGCCTTGACTCTGCCTTGAGTTGACGGTTCTTGGGTCCGACGCTCAGCAGCTCTGATAGCAAATGCTGGGCTCTGCAGCCTTGTCGTGTCATCTGGACTTTGATCTCCTTTGCCTTCCCTCAGGCTGAAGGAGAAATCAGAAGCAAGAGGAGCCATTGGAGTTGCCTATGTCTTTTGCTATCCCCTCAATCCAGTATGGTTCTCTCACAAGGGGAGCCCTTGCCAGCAATTCTGTTGGGAGTGAGGATGGGAAGGCCACTCAGGGGTCATGCATGGCCTGGATGAATGTGCCAGAGTCCCCCAGTTCATAATCATCACCCTTCACATTTGTCTCCTTGGCACCCCACCCTAGAAGTTCGATTGGAGGACGCGTGTTACCCTTAGACCAGCATCACCTCTTTACCTTCTACGTCCACACTCTCACTGCTGTAGACATTTGCTACATACTGGGAATTTCTTTCATGACCGGACACTTTTCCTCCCAGGGAGAGTGCTGTGATGAGAGCCAGAGATCTGGCCCCACCCTTCAGGCCCTCTGCCCCTTGTCCAAGGCACCCCCCCGCCCCTACACCCAATCTGGTGCTTCTGTGTGCTACATCCATCCATGGGGCTGATTGCACTTATCTACCTCTTGGCTGTCTTGTGAAGGAATCATTCCCATGGGTCTCTGAGTCTGCTGGGCATATGTGCCACATTTAGAATGATGGGCCAGTTGTATCAGCGTGTGTGGCCTATTCTCCTACGGGCTGGGCAACCTCATTTTAACTCAGTCTTTAATCTGAGAGGCCACAAGTGCAATTTTATTTTATTTTTCTCATTGGGTCACCTGAAACTATGATGAGGCTTGCTTAATCTAAAGGAACATGTACAGAAACACATTTGCATTATATTTTGTAGTTTTATTTGAGGAGGAAGGAGCATATTTAAAAACAAACAAACAAACAACCCCACATAGACTTGGGATGGATACAGACCCTCCCACCTGGCATCATTCATAGGGAGTTGCTGCCCATTTGCTGGATCTGTAGGGGCTCTCTCATCTTGGGAGCCTGTGCGGATGGCCCCACGGGCATGCTGGGCCATTTCTGAGCAGGAGGGGTACAAGTGGTTCTTTTCTCCTAGCAGTTGCTTCCTTGGTGTTCACATTGGTCTAAACATTAACAACCACCCTCACCCCCCATTCATCAAGAAAAAGGAAAGAGCTGTAGACAGTGGTCTGACGATCAGAAAATGTAAGTCCTGGCCTCATTGTTGCAGCTGAGGAAGCTTTACCCTTAATTAAGGCAAGCCTCTCTTCCTTCCCTTCGGGGCTCAGTTTTCTAGTTTGAAAAATGATAGTTTGGACCAGCCAGTCTGGAAGGTGTCTTTCCATACTGAGAATCTGAGATGCTGGGACTTACTGTGGCATCAGACATACAGTCAAGATTCCATGAAATGTTGATACTACTTTTTTTGTTGTTAAGTTGGGAGATCTGAGAGACCAGCTTTTGCAAGAGCAGATGTCATTCCACATCACCTTTCTCAATGAAAAAGCCTCATTCTGTCCTCTCCTAGAGCCCCTTCTCCAATGTTTGTTAGCAGTCACATTTCCTAATGTAGCACTTAAGCTCCACTTAGTTTATTATTCCTTAGCTCACTTTGCACACGTTTGCATCCACATATAAGGGAGAGGAATCCATTAAGAAGTAGCTGAAATGTGTATTCTGTATTCGTGTGTTAACACTGAGAATAAGCCTTGGAATTAGGAGTAGGGCAAATGACTGAGCCTTGTCTCACCCATGGATTACTCTTTACTGAAGGGGATGGTAGTACAGTAGAGGGGTAAATGGGGGAGGGGAGGGTCGATAATGAATCCAAGAAGTTTAGAACCTAACTATACCCTTTGGCTACTGAGACAAGAGTCCATTAAAGCAGTAGTTGGACCTTTTCTTTAGATAAGATGGTTTATATGAAGACACTATATCAAAGGAGGAAGAACATATATTTAAAGGATGAAAAAATCAGTAGGACTCTTCTCTGAGCTTCTGGAAGGAGACTCCTAGGCTTTAAAAAGGCGCCGGGTGGTTCAGTTAGGTGTTTGACTTTGGCTGAGGTCATGAACTCGCATTTCGTGAGTTCCAGCCCCACATCAGTCTCTGTGCTGACAGCTCAGAGCCTGGAGCCTGCTTCGGATTCTGTGTCTCCCTCTCTCTCTGTTCCTTCTCTGTTCACGCTCTCTCAAAAATAAATAAAGATTAAAAAAAAAAAGACCAATACTCTTTGTATGCGGGGAGAACCTGTAGCTGCGTTCGCAAGACAGCAAATGGCAGTCAGTTTGGGCATCACGTAGGGTGAACATCTAAATAGTATTTTGGTATCAGCACAGCCCAAAGAAGTTATTTATTTGTGCTCAGCTCATCTGGAGAGAATTTATGTTCAGTCTCAGGGTGTGTGGATAGTAATGGGAAGCTTGGGATGCTCCTGACAAGTTGTCACATAACGAATCCCTTCTTTCTCTCTCAGATATTCCTAGACCATCCATGATTTCAAGATCCCTCTCTTTGTTAGGTATTCCTGGTTGAAATGACTTAAGTGCCTTCCTGACTTCCTAACCACCCCCTCTGTTTGAATTGTGCAACAGTAAATTAAATGTGCTTTCCAAAAAGAATTGACCTAAGGCTGCCCAGTTCTTCCTGTGTTGTTATTTCTGTTTTCTTTGGGTGAAAAGAGTAAATGTCATCGCCTCAAAAATGATTATTTTAGAACAAGCCTGTTTCCAAATGTAACCAAATGATGACCACCACGGGGACTGAAGTTTACTCCAGAATCCAGAGCGTTTCTTTAGACTTTCATAATGTTTTCAAACTGAGTAGGTTATTGCTGTTCTAAGAGTTGGAGTTTTTTGTCTTTTAATTGGGGATTTTTTAGGAACTTGTGCAATCTCAATAGAACAGACTGTCAGTTTGGCCTAGGTTTTGTTTGCAGGAGGCATAAATCAGTACAATAAAGGCTTGATGGCAGATTATTGACAGGATCATTTAAATGCCCAGCTTTAGGGGGAAAAATGCCCAACTTTTATTTAAGGAATTGGGTCTCAAAATGTGGTTTGAGGACCAGCAGCCTCCATATCACCTGGGAAGTTGTTAGGAATAAAAATGCACAGGCCACGCCCCAGGGCTACTAACTCAGAAAATCTGAGATGGGGCCGGGCCCAGTGTTCTGTTTCAGCAAAGCCCTCCCTGTGATTCTGCTGCTTACTCAAGTTTGAGAACCACTGACTTAAGAAGTCACTTACCTGTCCTTCTGGCTTACTAAGTTTGCAGTTAAATCATCTCAGTTACTAAAAGATTATGAATATAGCTTGGCGGGTATATTAAGAGAACCAAATATCTACCCACACAAAATGAAAATCCACTTTTGATCCATTTTCCAAATTAAGTGATCAGAGGCTTCTGGTTCCCTCACAGCCACAAATTCCCATGAAAAACTAAAAGAAGTACTAGATCAAAATCACAGGGAAAGAAACCCAACTAACAGGATACTTGGCAGGCATCTAAGAAAACCTTTAATTCACAGGAGATGGGATGAATATCGAAATTATTAGCATTATCACTTTATAGGGTAAGACTCTAGAATTTGCAACTTCACTTTTTGCTATTTAAAATGTATTGAGCATTGACAGTGTGGGGTTGAAGTACTTTATGGCACACTCATCATCTTTGCCTTTGGGTCTTACATTCCTTAAATAACGTGCATTTTTAAAAAACATGACAGTGCATGACGTCATAAAAGGATTATGTGAACACACACTGAGACCTTTTATGGTGAAATTTTGTAGGTACACTGTGTTTTATTTACTTCATGGTAACTGATGACTACATATCTGGGTAAAATGGAGGACTTTATGTGAAAATGAAATGAAAAGCTATATATCAAATCATATTTGTAATCCCCTAACTCTTGGCCTGTGTGGTCTGAACTCTATAGTGACAGCCATGTAATGACCACTGGGATCAATTACAAGCAAGTTGCCTTGGAATTATAGTGCAACTATAATTTTCATTTTTCACACTGATGTAAGGAAACAGTAACATGCTGTGCAAGAAAACCATTTAATGCTTGTTGAAAAATAATTTCTATTTGGTTTTGTAACATATTTCTTGAAATATCTATTTCTGATAGTTTGTAGTTTGACTAAAGCACACAGGCAGTTTTAAATGCTTGTGATTGGGGTTATCTATATTGTTAAATTTTAAGGGGCGCCTGGATGGCCCAGTCGGTTAAGTGTCCGACTCTTGGTTTTGGCTTAGGTCATGATCTCACGGTTTGTGAGTTTGAGCCCCACATTGGGCTCTGTGCTGATGGTGCAGAGCCTGCTTGGGATTCTCTCTCTCCCCCTCTCTCTCTCTGCCCCTCCCCCACTTGCTCTCTTTCACAAAAATAAACTTAAAAAAATTTTTTAAAAATCCACTTAATGAGACTATCCAAGAATAGTTAGCATGTGAAAAGAAAATTATAGGTCAGTTAACATGATTGTGTTCCTTGCGATTGCTGCCATAGTGCTGTCTCTCTAAACTTTTGCACAGAGAAGACATTTTCCATCAGCTGTGTATTTTCTGACAATACACGGGAGAATGCTCACAGAATAGAAGCATTTAGAAAGCAACATTTAGGAGATTTAACAGCCTTCAGGCAAAATCTCCACAGTAAATTGTTCTTTATCAGTGTCCCTGAAAAGAGCTTTGTAAGAAAAAAAAAATTTCGCAATTCATTGTGGGTTTTTTTTTTTTTTTTTTCTATTAGTTGGGTTTTCCTGTGACTCATACAATTGGCATGATTTCTTTGGAGAGATCACAGTGCTGGGTGTGTAAATATCATTCGGTGGCCAATGAAGAGATTGGTTAGGAAAAATGTTAATGGATCTATGCTCAACTTTGCTTCTCCTGACCCTTATAATCCCCCATTGTGACAGAGGTTGCTAATTGTGCCCCCCTATGTGTTTTCCTCTTCTCACATAAAGTCAGATCTCCTAATTTCCAGTTGGACACATGGCTGCCTGGAATAGATACTATGTCTCCAAGCTTCTTGCGCAGCTAGGCTGCCCTGTCCATCTTGTAGACAGATGTGAATGGAAGAGGTTCATACCACTTCCATCGCGTGCCATTTAAGAAGGGAGCATGCCTCCCCTCTCCCCTTCCTTCTTCAGGTAGGCTGACTGTAGAGATAATAGCTAGAACTTAAGCAGACCTCACGGATCAGGATGGGACCTGAGGGATTGTGGTAGTTATCTATTGCTGCATAATAAATTACCCCACGATTTAGCAGCTTAAAACCACAAACACGATCTTGCAGTTTTTGCGGCATGTTAGCTGGCTTCTCCCAAAGTGCGGAAGCCAAGAGAGAGCCAGGAGGAAGCTGCAATATCTCTTGTGACGTAGTTTTGTACGTGTCATGTCAGCATTTCCACCATACTCTATTCGTTGTTAAGTAGCCCGCTACAACTAGTCCACATTCAAGAAGCGTGGACCAGATGCCACTTTTTTTAAAAATTGTTTTAAATGTTTACGCTTTGAGAGAGAGAGACAGAGACAGAGTATGAGTGGGGAAGGGGCAGAAAGAGAGAGAGGGAGACACAGAATCTGAAGCAGGCTCCAGGCTCTGAGCTGTCAGCACAGAGCCCGACGCGGGGCTAGAACTCATGAACCTAGATGCCACTTCTTGAAGGTATGAGCGCCGTGGTAGATAAAATTGTTGCCCCTGCCCATCCCCCTCTCCCAAAGGCACCCATGTTCTAATCCCCAGAACCAGCGAATATGTTACCTGGCATGGAATAAAGAATTTTGCTGATGTAATTAAGGGCAGAAACAGGGAAATTTCATGGATTATGTGAATAGCCTTAATACAATCATAAGGGGGTCAGAGTGAGAATAGGAAATGTAATGATGGAAACAGGTCAGTGTGAGGTTGCCACGAGTCAAGGGATGCAGAAGCCTCTAGAAGCAGGAAAAAGTAAGGAATAGATTTTCCCTTAGAGCCTCCAGAAATGCAGCCTTTGTAAGGCCAATTTTGGACTTCTGACCTCCAGAAATGTAATACATTGTTGTTGAAGTTTGTGGTAAGTTGTTACAGTAACAAGAAACTAATACACCAAAGAACTTGTGGACATAGTTCAAAACTGCCACAGTCCACCCTCTGGTCACTACTTATTCCTAGTTCCCTCACTTGCAACAAGTGCTCCCCCTTCCCAAGGACCCCCCGGTCTTATCTCATTATAGCATTCATTGGAAGTCCAGAGTCTTGTCCTCTAAATAGGTCCTGGGGCAGAGGAGTCTTCTTGGATATAGTTCCTTACATTTGGCTACTTGAGTATAGTGCCTCTTAATCTGAAGTCCTGTGAACTAAAGGAAAAAGCTATATGCTCTCTTCCTGCAACAACCAATTAAAATGGCAGGACAGATAGGGAGGCATTCCAGTTTCAAGGGGCAGAAAACAGGTTTGCAGAAGCCCCCCAGTCCATAGCAGTTCTGAAAGTCACTTGGGTATAGGCTGGCAGTTCCATATGAAAGGCCTGGGAATAATTCTCCATGGATTTTCATTCTATCTTCTAGGCTTTTGGTTTTACCCTTTAAGCCATCTTTATTCCATTAAAGGTAGCATATATTTACATGGAAATAGTTTTCTCAGCCTGCTTCCTGCTTATAGAGCTTGAGGGTCCAAAGACCTCTTTCCTTTTCATGCTCTGACTCCTTCAGCCCAAGCTGGCAGTGTTTCTGACAATTACAATACTCTTTAAAAAAAATTATGAATCTCCTGCAAATCTTAATTGGGTTTCAGTCCCATAAAATAAAAGCCCTACCCATAAATATCTTTGAGCTAAATCTTTTGCTACCTCGGGCTTCTGCAGAAGGACAAAAGCCTTAAGCTTCTTAGAAGCCATATTATTTGAATGAGAGGATCCAAGAAGCATAACCTTAAAATCTTTTGACAGTCTTTTGCCTGTGATATCTCCCTTAAGCCACCACTGGAAAAAATGCCAGTGGAGCAGTAAAATAGAAGACTGTGTCCTTGCAACTATGGTTAGCAATATTCACCCTTGAGTGACCATCTCTGAACCTCTTGAATGTGAGAAATAAAATTCTATCTTGCTTAGGCCACTGTTATTTAGGGATTATCCTAACTACTATACTCTTGGTGCTATTTGGGGAGCGTCTCTGAAACTAATACAGTAACTCATCAATAGACTCAGTACTAACAAACTACAAGTGCTCAAGATTGTGAAGCGTCCACAATCTGGTGATCAGACAGACTGAAACCATTATAATCCTTACACGTTAGAAGTTGATGTCTTATGAATAGATGGAAAATGGGCTCAGCTCATTAACAGAGGTGGACTGTAAACAGTGTGTGTGGGTAGGTGGGGAAGTAGGGAATGGAGGGTGGGGTGTTTACAAAAATAAAAGACATGGTCTCAGCACTCATTACTTACAGACTGTTTAGGGAGATAAAACACGTACATGTTAAAATACTAAAGAATACTAAAAATACTAAAGAATACTAAAGAATGCCTACACAACAGGATTTGAGATATAAATGGGCACAAGTATCTCTGAAGTAATTAAATGTTTTAACATTTTTTGAGCACTGCATAAACATTTTTGAATTATCACAATTCTGAACGAATGAGAAAACTGAGGCTTAGAGAGCTTAGTTTGCCCCACTGCATACAGTAAATAATTAGGATAATTGACTCAATAATTGAATTTGCATAGATCCAGCTCTAAAGCCCACGCTGCTCACCACAACGTTAACAACGGAGAGCTCAGGTTGGCTCAATCAATGTGAATTTTACCTTTTTGAAAATCTACCTTTACACCTCAAATCATGAGCTTTAGGGGGAAAATATTTGCAAAACGCTCTCCGCTTGACAGAACATTTACGACTCTAGTGTAGCAAAAACCTTAAAAATGATTAATTTCACTGTCTTGGATTCGTACAACGTTTTAGCGACATAATATTTGGGGCAAGCCGTGAAAAATCGCTTTGTTGTCTTTTACCAGTAACATTTCATCTGCAGCACGCACACACACAAGAAATTGATCTTCGAAGAAACACAAAGCATCTCTTCCCAAAGTGAGCGTTAGTCCTCTGAAGGGCAGCCTGGAACAGATTTCAGCAAAGTGTCGGGACAAAGAGCTCTGCGCTGTTGTCCGGTACAGAGCGGTAGAAACCAAGAAGGATGGAATGTTTTCGAAGGCAGGGCGGGAAGTATTCAAAGGATGGATACAGGATAATCCTGAAAAGATGTCAGACTGGGGCGGGACACTGCACCAGGGAACGAAGACAGCTGCAGGAAGGGTAGGGAGTGCGGGATGGACGGCGAAATCCAGGTACCGGGAGGACAGCGCGCGGGGAGGAGCTCGCGTCTGGGCCGCCGAGCGGGGCCAGGTGAGGTCACAGGCCCTTGTGAGGTGGGGTGGAGCCGCGGGGCCGCAGCGCCGTCCAGTCGGCGCGGAGGCGGCGGCGAGCTCAGCCGCTCCCCGCTGCCCCGGAGCCCCTGCGCGGTGGTGGAGGCGGTGGCGGTGGCCGTGCCCTGGGTCCCGCGCTCTTCCAGCGCGGGCCTCTCAGTGGGCGGAGCGTCGGCCTCGGTCAGGTGACCTGGGGGCGGGGCTTCGTCGCGTGGGGGCCCGGGAAGGCGGCGCAGCGAGAGCGCCGGGCTACGCGGGGGGCTGAGCGGCCTGCAGCTAGGACCTTCGGATCCCGTTGGGCTAGGGCCTCGGCCCGTGAGGCGGGAGGAGGGGGACACCCTTGGGAGCCCGAGGGGGTTCACGGTGGGACCCCCCCCGCCCCCCGGGGGGACACAGGTGGAGAGGCAAGACTTGCCGAGGAGCGTGCCACCCGGTGCGAGGGACAAAGTAGAACAATTACGGAGATGGACGAAGGTTCCAGAAGGGGCAGCGATGTGACTGGGCGGGTCGGGCACTAAAGGGGCAGACGCGGCTGGATCCCGTGGTGCCTCGGAAATGGTGGTGGTTCTAGAAGGGTGGAGGTCATGGTGGCTGGGACGCTTCCCTGCTTCTTGAGCAAACCCTCAGACCTCTAGTAGAGCACTTGTTTTCATCTGGTGAGTGGTTTAACGTGTTCACAGGTCTACTCACTTTCTTCGCCAGAAGGCTAAACGAGCAGGGCCTGTTGGAATGTTCCACAGCACAGGTTCTTCCATGAAGTGGAAGTTCAGTCAGTATTGTTAAAGGTGGCAGTTGGGGGTGGTGCCGGTCATGTGTGAACGTTAAGGGCAACAGGTGCGGTGAAGAGGTGTCTGCAGTTGCTGTTAATGGACGTTTGCGGTCATCGCTGCAAGGGAAGTGAGGGAGGAAGTGAGGGGGCGGTTTGGAAGGGAACCCAAATGGAAAGAGTAGAAAGTACTTTGCAGAAGTGGTGGGTGATGGGAGGGAAGCAGATGTGGAGGTGGTGGTAACTCAGCAAGTGAGAAAGTGCAGTTGTGAAAGCGCAGTGCAAACATCAGAGCGCTAAAAACAAAATAAAGTTAGATTCTCCATATTTCTGCCTAGCTGTGCCTCTGGGTTTACTAAGCAGCAGTGTAAATTTAGTGAAAGTATCCCTGGATTTGGGAGTCAGGGACCTGAATTTTGCTACTATTTTGTGTACGTTGTGTGAGCAAATCACAATCTTTCTGTGTATCAGCTTCCTTATATATAATTAAGGTATTAGACCAGAAAGATTTCTTTTTTTTAAATGTTTGTTTATTTTTGAGAGAGAGAGTACAAGTGCGGCAGGGGCAGAGAGAGAGGAAGACACAGAATCTGCAGCAGCCCCCAGACTCTGAATTGTCAGCACAGAGCCCGATGTGGGGCTCGAAACCCCCCGCGCCGTAAGATCATGAGCTGAGCTGAAGTCAGAAGCTTAACCCACTGAGCCACTCAGGCACCCCTGACCAGAAAGATTTCTGAAATCATCCTAGCTCTGTTGTGGATTCTATGATTTCATGTAACAATAAGCACTCCTCCCCGACTTCATTTACGGCTTTTAAAGTTTGTTTATTTGAATTTCAATATAGTTAACATAAAGTGTTAGTTTTAGGTGTACAATATTCAGCAATTGTATACATTACTTAGTGCTCATCATAAGTGTACTCTTAATCCCTTCAGCTATTTGACCCATTCTCCACCCACCTCCCCTCTTGTAACCATTAGTTTATTTTCTATAGTTAAGAGTGTTTCTTGGTTTGTCCCTTTTTTTCCCTTTGTTTCATAACATATGAGTGAAATCTTGTGGTATTTGTCTTTTCTGACACATTTCACTTAGCATTATACTGTCTAGCTCCATCCGTGCTGTTGCAAATGGTAAGATTATTCATTCTTTTTTATGGCTGAGTAATATTCCAATGTGTGTGCATGTGTGTGTGTGTGTGTGTGTATGTATACCACCCCTTTATCCATTCATCTATCAATGGATAGATGGGCTGCTAACACTTGAGCTGCTTCCAAAATTTGGCTATTGTAGATAATGCTGCAGTAAACATAGGGGTGCATATAGTTTTAAAAAAAATTTAATGTTTATTTTTGAGAGAGAGAGACTGAGCGCAAGCAGGGGAGGGGCAGAGAGAAAGGGAGACACAGAATCTGAAGCAGGCTCCAGGGTCTGAGCTGTCAGTACAGAGACCAATCAATGTGGAGCTTGAACCCACAAACCACGAGACCATGACCTGAACCAAATTGGTTGCTTAACTGACTGAGCCGCCCAGGTACCCCCATATATCTTTTTGAATTACTGTTTTTGTATTCTTTCGGTAAATATCGAATCGTCTGATACTGGATCATATGGTAATTCTACTTTTAACTTTTTAAGGAACCTCCATACTGTTTTCCATAGTGGCTGCACCAACTTGCATTCCCACCAACAGTGCACAAGGATTCCTTTTTCTCTATATCCTCACTAACATTTGTTTCTTGTGTTTTTGAATTTAGCCATTCTGACAGGTGTGATGTGATATCTCATTGTGCTTTTGATCTGTATTTCCCTGATGATGAGTGATGTTGAGCATCTTTTCATGTGTCTGTTGGCCATCTGTATGTCTTCCTCCCCTAATTTTAATGTATGTATTAAATTATAAAATTTTGAAAATTCTATACTCTGCCAAGGAATGGAAAACCCTTTAATAATAATATGATAGTTTGATCTACATGGGGACTGAATCAGTCATGATACTTTAAAAAATACTTGTGATGTATCAGACGGTTTTGAATTTCCTTCTTTTTGGGAGTTTTTGATGAATCAGATAGTGACCACCGAGATGTAAGGGAAAATGAGAAAAGACTGTGTATCTGGGAATGTGGTGGGCAGAACATACGTATGGCTGGTGGTGGTGGTTTTCTCTCTCGCTCTCCTAGTACTACCGGGACTAGAGGGTGAGTAGATGACCCCTTCTTGATTCTCATAGGTGCTTCCAGACATTTCTTCGTTCCATTTTCAAAATGCTCAGTTTTGCATCTCGCGTTATCAGATTATACCACCCACTGCCACTCCTTGTTGCTTTAGTTAAATTTCAGCTCCTGGCTTTCTGCTGCTCTAACTGTACTCCTGTCATGATTCTTATGACTTTAGCATTCATGTAGATGATCCTTCCAGTACTCTGATCTCTCAGTTCCTGTCTTCCTACAATTATTTAACCTTTCCTCAGTCACTTGTTCCCTTTTTCGTATTCTCAGTATGAAAAATTAATTCTCAATTAATTTATTATTGCTAATTTCTTACTGTGCCTTATTTGGAAATTAAACTTTATTGTAGGTATTTGTGTTTAGGTAAAAACAATATATTCTGGGTTTGGTACTCTGTAGTTTGAGGCTTCCATCGGGGATCTGTGAACAGGTCTCCATGCATAAGGTGGGGGAATACTGTGTGTGCCATTCTCCAACCATCACATTCCTGTCTTTCAGGCTCACTCTGACTCTAATAATCCTTGGACCCCACCAGGATCTTCAGTCTACCTTTTTTTTTTTTTTTTTTTTAGATGTCACTCACCGTCTCTCATACTTATTTCCCCCCCCCCCCACCTACTCCGTTTGTTACATGGTCGATAATTAAAACCATTCCCTTGCATTGCCCCCCAGTTTCCTTATCACATTTTCAGTTCATTTTACTTTCTTGGCTAAATCATAATCTTAGATTAAATCTAGATCTCTGCATTGAACACAGCTAGAGAAAAAAACCACAACCATGCTTCCTGGTTTCACTTTAAATTCACTGTCCTTTCCTCAAGGGACCCTTGAGGCTGCCCAGCAACTTTATCAGGTACCCCTGGGCTATTAATTCTCCCATTCTCCTAGATGACTGTTCTATAACAATACCTTTGTCCTCAAACCTCTAGCATCTTCTCTCACATCCTTGTTCTCAGTTGATTATGCTGCTTCCTGCTTCACTAAGAAAACTAAAGCAATCGAGAGCAGCTGGCTGGCTCAGTCAGTAAAGCATATGAGTCTTGATCTCAGGGTTGTGGAGCCTACTTAAAAGCATATATATATATATGAAATAATAAAAGCTTATCTATATATCAAATAATAAAAGAGAACTCAGCAATCAGATGATTTCCATCTTAAAATAAAAGTTTATATATATAATATAGATATTAAATAATAAAAGAAAACTCACAGCAATCAGATGATTTTCACAAGCCTCTACAACCACATCTACTTACTTGGTCTTCATGTAATTAAGCCCAATTACTCTGTCATGTCTCCTATTATTGTAAGTATATTCTCAGCTAAGGACAGACCCTGCCCTTGTGCCCTAAATCTCATCTCCTTTATCCTACTTGAGAATATTGTTTCAGTAATTCTCCCCTCCAGTGTGATCAATTTTTGCTTCTCTACTAGATTATTCTAATCAGCGTATGAACATGCCTTTATTTTCCCCCATCTTCAACCCTCGTAACCCCTTTGCCCCTGAGCTGCTACCTCATTTCTTTTCCCCTTTAAAGCATACTCTTTGAAAGAGTCCTCTCTTCTGTTTGTCTCTGTTTTCTCTCCTCCGTTCTCTCTTGAACTCACTCCAAGGACATTATTTCCTTACCATACTACCCAAATGGCTCCTCTTGGGGTCGTTGGTGTCCTCCATGTTGGAAAACCTAATCAGCCATTCAGTACTCCTCTCACTTCACCTGTTGGCAGTGTTTGTCACAGCTGATTACTCATTCTTCTTTTTTTTTTTGAAATTTATTTTGAGAGAGAGAGAGAGAGGGCAGGGTAGGGGCAGAGAGAGAGGGAAAGAGAGAATCCCAAGCAGGCTCTGCACTGTCAGTGCAGAGCCTGATGAGGGGCTGGACCTCATGAACCTTGAGATCATGACCTGAGCTGAAATCAAGAGTCAGACCCTTAGGGGCGCCTGTGTGGCTCGGTCGGTTGGGCACCCGACTTCGGTTCAGGTCACGATCTCACGGTCTGTGAGTTTGAGCCCCGCGTCGGGCTCTGTGCTGACAGCTCAGAGCCTGGAGCCTGTTTCAGATTCTGTGTCTCCCTCTCTCTCTGCTCCTCCCCAGTTCATGCTCTATCTCTCTCTGTCTCAAAAATAAATAAAAAGGTTAAAAAAAATTAAAAAAAAAAAAAAAAAAAGAGAGTCAGACCCTTAACCAACTGAACCACCCAGGCAATTACTCATTCTTCTTTTGGAGTACTTTTTTCCACTTGGCTTTTAGGAATCTAGCCCCACCTGGTTATCCTCTTTGTGACGACTAGAGTGATCCTTTCAGAAAGGACTTTACATCATGTCATCTCCCTTCTCAAAACGGTCTCACGGCTTCCCATCTCAGAGCACAAGCCAAAGTTTTTACAATGATTTAAGGGCCCTCTATTTCTGCCCCCCTTCCTTGACCCCTCTGATCCCCACTTCTTTCACTTTGCTTTTTCTGTTTCAGCTTTATGGGCTTTCCCACTGTTCCTTGAACAGTGAAGCTCCTTCTTACTTCTGAGCCTAGGTACTTGCTTTTCTCTGGCTGAAATGCTGTCCCCTAAGATATTCATTGGCTTCCTACTTTCATTCCTTCAGATCTGTATGCACAAGTCTCCCTCTCAGTAAGGTCTTTCTTGGCTACCTTATCTGTTCCCTGCTTCTCTTCCTTAACATCGTACTTCACTTTTTTCCCTACTTTACATTTTTTTCCCCTTTAGTACTTATCACAGATTAACATACTACATATTTTTCTTATTTATCTATTTTATTGTCTCTCCTTGACTAGGATGTAAGCTCCATGAGGAGCTGGATAAATAAACAGGATTTATTTTTTCCTGTTTTTTCACTGCTGTATCCCTGTTGTCTCTGTTTTCAGCCTGGAGGAGAGCTTAGTACATAGTAAGCATGCAGTATATATGTGTTGAATTCATGGATGGAGAGACGAACGGATAGATTGGACAAGAGAAATACAAGTTCATTTCTCTTGGTTTGTCCTTGCAAGTTCATATATGTATCATAGGATTGAAAGACTCGAGACATCTTTTGTCAGATTTATGGGGAAGGGACTTCCTGTACTATTTTTTCTCTTAGCTTGGAGAGGGTTATGTAGTATTTGATTCATCCAGCAGATTAAAACCAGTCAACTTTTTGATAGGTCAAAAAATTATGAAACAATTCCTCCTTTCATGGTTTTTTTAAATAAATTAGGTACTTTGATAACTTAAGAAGCTGTTGGTGAGTAAGCGCCATAAGGAAGACATGCCTTCTTTCCTTTCCTTTCCTTTCCTTTCTTTCTTCCCTCCTCCCTCTCTTCCCCCTCCTTTCTTTCTTTTCTTCCTTTGTTTTATACATATAGCATTGTGCTTGTTATTGTGAGAAATAATTCAAAGAATGATAAGATACCAATCCATTCTTTCAGTCCATCCATGAAATATAAGTTATAGTTGATATAGGAGATGTATATGTGGCAAATAAAAATAAAAGGCAAATGATTAATGCCAGTTGAATAGTGAAGACAGTAACAATGGTGGAGACCATACTATACCAAATAGTTGCTAAGTAAAGATTGAGCTCATTAGAGAAGACCTCGAAGAGGTTACATCGAGTGGGTTGCTGGGGAAATCTGCATAGCCACCTAATGTCTTCTGAGATGGCTATTTGTCACAAGGTTTCATTTGATTTTTAACATGGTTTGAATTCCAGGAATGTTGGACATACCACATTCAGCAGTAATTAGTATAACATTTCAGAAGTAAGTGATTTTAAAGTCCTATCTCTGTTAAGAATATTAATACTTGCAGTAAAACTTCATGGTATGAAAATGACCCTGAAAATTGTAACAATGTAATATAACTAGCAATGTAATAAATAGCACATCCACTGTAACTCAGATATAAGTAAAAAAAACCTGTGAAAATGCGAGGAATTTTGAAAATTGGTTGGTATGTGATGTGGAAGTCTTTGATTTAAAACAGGCTAAGGCATCTTTTGTTTACAATAGTATTTTTTTGAGAGGCGATGTTATAGGGTGCTGAAGACCATGGCTCTTGAGTTAGGCTGTCTGACTTCAAATTCTGACTCCGCTATTTGTTGGCGGTTTAATCTTGGACAACTTGATCTGAGTCTTTATTTTCCTCATCTGTAAAATAAAGATAATGATAATTCCTTAAAAAAATATCTGTAAGGAATAAATGAAATAATTTATGTTAAAGTGTTCATCATAATGTCTAGTATATAGTAAGCATTTAATAACATTGGGAATTGCTGCTATGTTAGTAGTTCTGTTTCTCTGGGTTTATTTGAATAAATAAATATAACTGGATTTCTCTGCCTTTTATGTCATTTGTTTTGGATTTCTCTACTTCTTATACCACAAAAGGTAAAATTAAGGGACGGTGTGATCTCCTGCGAATTACAATCTACTAACTGCTTTTTCTAGTTTTTGTACACATATATGGCTAGGGGAATATCTATTTGGTAGTATACTGTGTTACATTACAGGGATAACTAGGTAGGTAAATGTAATTAAGTCTCTTAAGCAGGCATATGATTTTTTTCTTATCTTTTTTTTTTTTGGCAGGAAATCCTTTTGTGCTCATTCATACTTGTTCATCAAGACCTTTGAGTCCTCAAGGGCCAAATTTATCTCTAAACTGAAAAATGGAAAGTAAAGTACCTTTATTCTGCCAGGTATTTTTTTTCAAAAATAGTTTCTAGGGGCGCCTGGGTGGCGCAGTCGGTTAAGCGTCCGACTTCAGCCAGGTCACGATCTCGCGGTCCGTGAGTTCGAGCCCCGCGTCAGGCTCTGGGCTGATGGCTCGGAGCCTGGAGCCTGTTTCCGATTCTGTGTCTCCCTCTCTCTCTGCCCCTCCCCCGTTCATGCTCTGTCTCTCTCTGTCCCAAAAATAAATAAAAAACGTTGAAAAAAAATTAAAAAAAAAAAATAGTTTCTAAAGGCTGCTGCTGCTGCTTCTTCTTCTTCTTCTTCTTCTTTAAAAATAGTTTACATTAAAAAATTAGTTTATATTTATCTCACACCCATAATCAGTAAGCAGATTCATAGAGCAATATAATTATAGGATCTTTTAATAACTAAGGTGAGTTTTGAGTTCTTTTAGTGGGCATATAATGAACTTTCATGCCAGCAATATCAAGAGGTCTGTGGTGTATGTTGAGAGTATTTTGCGGGGTAGGGGACTGGGATAATTTTTTAGGAGAATAAAGGATTTAAACCTACATAAATGGTTGTAGGTAACATAATTAATGATGTGGGAGTCTAACCAGAAGGTAATCTAAAAGATACCAAGTGTCTCTAGCCTTCTCCCCTGTGATTCAGGAGATGTTCTTATCCATTGGCCAGTATTGTGTCAAACAAAAAACAAACCCGGACTTAGTAAGGAGAGACTTTATTCGAAAGGATTATTCCAAGGGAGGAAAGGGACTATTTATTGAAATAGGAGAGGGAAGGCTGTGACCATAAGATCTTCAAGGAGCTCAAGGGCTAGGCAAAAATGGCTTTTCTTTCATGGAGAGGAGTCAACAAGGCTAGGAACTGGATTTGGGGAAGTGGGATGAAAGAGTGGCATGATGAGATAAACAGATCAGAGAATATTTTAGGGGCCTGGAGGAAGGAGGAAAGCTTAACCACATTTTGGCTAATAATCCTTTTGTTCTAATTAATCAGTGGGGTTAAAACAGTTTAGCAAATCATTTCATAGAGCAAAGAAAAGGAATTTTGAAGATATTTGGCCTTGTCATAGGTAAACAAGGGTGGCATCTGTGAGTTTTATCTAAAGCTTATGGGGGAGAAGGGTGATTCCTTGCAGCAAGCCATTTTTCAGAACACAAAAGGGTGAAGGGATTCCTTTAATCTTCACTGTTTTCCAGGAGCACAAGGCTCAGGAAAAATTCAACATTGTCAACTGAGAGTCTTAACCTTTTAAATATATGCTTTCAATGGATCTGGTGCTACCATATGACATGTACCTATACTGTAATCCGAAAGAAATAAAAAAAAATGTTTTTAACGTTTATTTATTTATTTTGAGAGAGAGCACATGTGCACTAGAGAGAACATGAGTGGGAGAGGGGCAGAGAGAAGTAGAGAGAGGATCCCAAGCAGGCTCTGTGCTGTCAGCAGACAGCGTGGTGTGAGGCTGGATCTCACAAACTGTGAGATCATGACCTGAGCTGAAATCAAAAGTTAGGGGCACCTGGGCAGCTCAGTCGGTTAAGCATCCATCTTTGGTTCAGATCATGATCTCATGGTTCTTGGGTTCAAGCCCCACGACGGGCTATGTGCTGACAGCTCAGAGCCTGGAGCCTGCTTTGGATTCTGTGTCTTCCTCTCTCTCTGCCTCTCTCCCACTCATCTGTGTCTCTTTTTCTCTCAAAAATAAATAAACATTAAAAAAATTAAAAACAAAAGTCAGATGTTTAACCAACTGAGCCACTCAGGCGCCCCCCCACCCCCGCAAAAAAAAAACAAAAAACAATTTCAAGGCTTCTTGCTAAGTGCCAAGAAGTGTGATATGTCTACTAACCTGTTCCACTTTTTTATACCTAATAGTTGATTGTATCCTCATGAGCTGATTTGGAAGAGCTGATTCTTAAAAGTTAAAATAATTAACAGCATTAATATATCATACCAGTTTGTCTTCCTTAGGCTGTGTAGTTTATACTTCATAGACGGTTCACCTTTAACCACAGAATTTCAGAGATTATTTTCTTCCTTTTCTGTATCATCAAAGTTTCTGTTCACTATTTGACTGCTTCTGTTCATCTGGTCTTTGATAACAGGTTTTTGTGCCTCTCTGTCTTTTTAGATCTTCCTCCTTTTATTTTCCTGGTTTCTGTTTTGAGTCATTTTTCTCAACATCTCTAGGAAACTTTTCATCATTCCTAATAAATATTAGGGCAGCAAATCAGATTGCCTTTTTGAAGCAGGTTGTTAAAGGTGTGCCTCTGTTGTAAGATGAATGTACGCAGACCCTAAAAGTCACTGAAATAGTTCCCTTAATTTACATTTTGTGTAGAGATAGAGATTCTCTAAACTCCCTTAGTGATCTGCTTTATACATGGCCTTTGTAATTTGTTCAGGGGTTAAAAACTAATATACCTTTGATCAGCTACATGCAGTCCTGTTGTTTTAAGCAAGCAGCCATTTTTTTTTTTTTTTAAGTTTCTTTATTTTTGAGAGAGAGAGAGAGAGAGAAAGTGAGGATGAACAGTGGAGGGGCAGAGAGAGAGAAGGAGAGAGAGAATCCCAAGCAGGCTCTGCACTGTCAGCAAAGAGCCCGATGCAGGGCTCGAACTCATGAACTGTGAGATCATGTCCTAAGCTGAAACCAAGAGCTGGATGCTTAACCCACTGAGCTACCCAGATGATCTGCAAACAGCCGCATTTCAAAAGAGTATATTTCTCACTTCATTCCTCTTTTTCTAAACATGTTCATTGCTCGTAGGCCCTAGTTCTTTTTTGGAGGGGGAGGTGTCTGTTTAGAAGAAATATAGCTGCTTTATTTTTTTTCTCGATAGACTTTTATTTTTTAGAGCAGTTTTAGATTCACAGCAAAGTTGAGTGGGGAGTTCCCATATACTCCCTGCCTCTATACATGTGCAGCCTCCTCCACTATCAACATCCTACACCACCGTGGTACATTTGTTACAATCAATAAACCTACACGGACATATCTTTATCACCCAAAGTCCATACTTTACATTGGGGTTGATTCAGTATTGTGCACTCTGTGAGTTTGGACAAATGTATAGTGACATGTAGCCATTATTATAGTATATAGAATAGTTTCACTGCCCTACGTATCTTCTGTGCTCTGCTTATTCGTTTTCTCCCTCCTCCACTGACTACCGCTGGTCTCTGTAGTCTTCATAGTTTAACCTATTCAGAATGTCGTATAGTTGGAATCATATAGTATGTAGCCTTTGCAGATGGGCTTATTTTACTTAGCAATATGTATTTAAGTTTCCTCCATGTCTTTTCATGGCTTGATAGTTCCTTTCTTTTTAGTGCCAGATAGTATTCCATTTTCTAGATGTACCACAGTTCATGTACTGAATCTACTGCCATTCATCTGCTGAAGGGCACTGTTTTTTTCCCCAAGTTTTGGCAATTCTGAATAAAGCTGTTTTAAACGTCTGTGTGCAGGTTTTTGTGTGGATATATGTTTTCTACTCCTTTGGTAAATACCAGTAAGGTGTAATTGCTGCAAAATATGGTATAAGTGTGTTTAGTACTGTCTTTCAAAGTGGTTGTACCATTTTGCATTCCCACCAGCAATGAATAAGAGTTCCTCTTGCTCCACATCCTTGCCAGCATTTGGTTTTGTCAGTATTTTGGATTTGGCCATTTTAACAGATGTGTAGTGGTATCTTGATGTTTTAATTTGCACTTTCCTATTGACATGATGTTGAGCAAATGATCTTTTCATTTGCTTGTTTGCCATCTGCACGTCTTCTTTGTTAAGATCTTTTGCCCATTTTTAAGTTGGGATGTGCTTTTTCTTATTGTTAAGAGTTCTTTGTATATATTTTTGAATATACAGAATAACAGTACTTTGAGTAAAGCCCATTATCAGATATGTCTTTTCTAAGTATTTACTCTCAGTCTGTGGCTTGTCTTCTCATCCTCTTGATAGTGGATGTAGAGAAGAGTTTTTATTTCTTTTTAATTATTTTTTTAAATTTTACTTTATATATTTTTAATTTGCATCCAAGTTAGTTAGCATATAGTGCAATAGTGATTTCAGGAGGAGACTCCTTAATGCCCCTTACCCATTTAACCCATCTCCCCTCCCACAACCCCTCCAGTAACCCTCTGTTTGTTCTCCATATTTAAGAGTCTCTTATGTTTCGTCCCCCTCCCTGTTTTTATATTATTTTCACTTCCCTTCCCTTATGTTCATGGAGAAGAGTTTTTAATTTAATGAAGTAAGTTTAAAGATGCCTTAAGAACTAGATTCCACAACCGTTAGGTATGTTCACGAATGCTCGGCATTTTATAGCTGCATAATGCACTAAGGATAGTTGGTGACATTTAGAACATGTACCTAATCTGAACTAATGCACTGATAATTAAATCCTTTTCAACAAAATTCTGTCTGGTAGCATCACTTTAGAGAAAATATTTATCTACAATGAATTATTTGACCCAGAAGTTCATACTGAACTTACCTGTGCAAAGAGAACATGGTTGACTGTGGCTCTTGGTTACTCCCCAGGCAGAAGAAAATAGCGATTTATCAGATGAAGGCTGTAATTCTCTTGCAACCAACTTGCCATCGAGACATATTGACAACAAGAAAGACATCAAGTTTTCTCAAATGACACAGAAGACAATTTCACATGAAATTAGGGGTTTGAGGCTAGAGCACAAAAAAAGGTAAGTTAAACTCTGAACTCACTTAATTGAATTATACTGCTGCAAGCTTGAGAGAACCAAAAATGTAGCTCCTATGTTCTCATAAGGTACTAAATGTGGAGGATCATGCATATTTGTGGCCTTTCTTTTGGTATAGTTTTAACTCCTAGGTAGCCATTCTTTTCATTTTTTTTCTCATTTCTCTCACAGCTATGTGGAAGCCTATAAGCCACCATGGGCTTCTAGTTATAGCAGAGCAATTATCCATATGCCTGCAAGTTTGTCTTTTTTGACAAAATAATGTATTTAAGTCTACAATGTGAAGATTTAATATATGTTTACATTGTGAAATGATTACCACCTTTTACTCATTTCACATATTTACCTTATTTACTTACTATGTTGGTGAGAACACTTAGGTTCTACTCTCTTAGCAAATTTCCATTGTGCAATATAATGTTATCAACTATAGCCATAATGTTATACATTAGGCCCACAGACCTTATTTATCTTTTAACTGAAAGTTTCTACCCTTTTACCAGCCTCTCCCTTTTCTTATTTCCCCCACCTCCATCCCCGGAAACCACCCTTCTACTCTCTGTTTCTATGAATTTGGCTTTTTTAGAGTCCACATATATATAAGATCATCCAGTATTTGCCTTTCTGTGTCTGACCTGTTTTACTTCACATGATGCCCTCAAGGTCCACCCATGTTGCATGGCTGGGTAGTATTCCTCTGTGTGTGTGTGTGTGTGTGTGTGTGTGTGTGTGTGTGTGTGTGATGACACATCTTTAGCCATTTATCTGTTGATTGACATTTATATTGTTTCCATACCTTGGCTGTTGTGAATAATGCTGTGATGAATATAGGAGTGCAGATATCTCTTTGAGAGTGTTTTCATTGCCTTCAGATATATAGCCAGAAATGGAATTGCAGGATCATATTGTAGTTATATTTTTAATTTTTTGAGGAAACTCCACATTGTTTTCCATAGTGGCTGCACCAATTTACATTCCCACCAGCAGTGCACAAGTGTTTCCTTTCCTCCACATTCTTGCCAATACTTGTTTCTTGCCTCCTTGAAAACAGCTATTCTAACAGGTATGAGATGATACGTCATTATGGTTTTGATTTGCATTTCCCTGATGATGAGCGATTGTGAGCCATTTCATGTACCTGTCGGCCATTTGTATGTCTTTTTTTGGAAAAATGTCTATTCAAGTCCTTTTAAAATTGGATTATTTATGTTATTGAGTTGTATGAATTCCTTGTATATTTGAATATTGACTCATCAGATATATGGTTTGCAAATATTTTCTCCCATTCTATAGATTCCCTTTTCATTTTGCTGATGGTTTCCTTTGCTGTCCAGAAACTTTTTAGTTTGATGTAGTCCCGCTTGTTAATTTTGGTTTTGTTGCCTTTGCTTTTTGTGTCAAATCCAAAACATTATTGTCCAATGTCTGAGAGCTTACTATGTTCTACAAGTGTTACTATTTCCTTTTCAAAATTGCTTTAGCTCTTTGAGGTCTCTTGTGATTCTATACAAATTTTAGGATTATTTATTCTACTTCTGTGCAAAAAATGCCAGTGGAATTTGGACAGGAATTGCATTTAATATATAAATCACTTTGGGTAGTATAAGACATTTTAAAAATATTAATTCTTCCAGTCCACAAACACAAAACATCCTGCCATTTATTTGTGTCTTCTTCAGTGTTTTTCATTAATGTTTTATGGTTTTCAGTGTACTCATCTTTCACCTCCTTGGTTAAATCTGTTTCTAAGTATTTTGTTTTTTGATGCTATTGTAAATGGGATTGTTTTCTTAATTTATCTTTCTGATAGTTTCTTGTTAGTGTATAGAAATACAACTGATTTTTGTCTATTGATTTTGTAATCTGTTTGACTTGGGTACAAATCAGAGGTTCCCATGACCCCTACTCAGGTTTAATTAATTGCTAGAGCATCTCACAGAACTCAGGGAAACATTTATGTTCAGCAGTTTATTAAAGGACATGACTGAGTATACAGAAGAATAGTCACATGAAGATATTCATTGGGTGAGGTTTGGGAGGGTCCCAAGCACAGGAGCTTCTGTCCCCATGGGGTTGGGATGTGTCACCCTCCTAGTCTGTGGATGTGTTCACCAACCTAGAAGTTCTCCAGAGAGGGGAAGGGGACTGGAAATGGAATTAATAATTGATCCTACCTACATGAATAAGCCTCCATAAAAATCTCAATAGTATAGGCCTATTCAGAGATCTTCCAGGTTGGTAAACACATCCACATACCAGGAGGCTGATGTCCTCCCAAATCCTTGGGGACAGAAGCTCCTGTGCTAAGATCCTGCCAGACATTGCCCTATGTGTCCCTTCATCTGGCTATTCACCTGTATCTTTTATCATATTTTAAAAAATAAACTGGTAAACATATGTAACTATTTTTCTAAGTTCTGTGAGCTCTTCTAGCAAATTAATCAAATCCAAGGAGGGTCTTTTGGGAGCCTCTCATTTATAGGTGATGAGTCCGAAGCACAGGTCACAATCTGGAGTTATGATTGGCACAAGTGGGGTGGGAGCAGTCTTGTGGGACTGATCCCTTAACCTGTGGAATCTGACAGTATATCCAGGTAGATAGTGTTAGAATTGAGGTAAATTGTAGGACCCAGTTGATGCCACACCCAGTTGGTGTGGCAGAGAATTGCTTGGTGGTGGGGAAGAATACCTCACACATCTGGTGTCAGAAGTGTTATGAGTGTGGTAGTCGTGGAGGAGTAAAGGAGAAACACAGAAGAAGAATGGGTTTTTCCCTATATTGTGGGGTATCACATTTACCTTTTTGCCTATGTTGAACCATCCTTGAATTCCAGAAGTAAATCCCACTAGATCATGGTCTATGATCCTCTTAATGTACAATTGAAATATTAGTATATTGTACTAATACTGTACAATATTAGTATTGTATTGTACTAATTAGTATTAATATTGTATTGTAATAATATTGTACTAATATAATGTACTGTTGAAATATTGCGTTGAGAATTTTTGCATCTATGTTTATCAGGGATATTGGACGGCAGATTTCTTTTCTTGTAGTGTCCTTGTCTGGTTTTGTTACCTGTAGTGTTGGCCTCATAAAACAAGTTTGGAAGTGTTCCCTCCTCTTCAGTTTTTGGGAAGAGTTTGAGAAGGATTGGTGTTAATTCTTAAATGTTTAGTAGAAATCACCAGTGAAGCCATCTTGGACTTTGTTGGGAGGTCTTTGATTACTGATTCAATCTCCTTACTAATAATTGGTCTGTTCACATTTTCTATGTCTTCATGATTCAGTCTTGTATGTTTCTAGAAATTTATAAATTTCTTTTAGGTTATCTAATTTGTTGGCATATAATTGTTCATAGTAATTTCTTATGAGCTTTAGTATTTCTGTTATCAGTTGAATGTCTCCTCTTTATTTCTGATTTTATTTGAGACTTTTCTTTTTTTCTTAGTCTAGTAAGATTTGTCAATTTTGATTATTTTTTCAAAAGACAAACTCTTAGCTTCTTTTATCTTTTCTATTGTCTTTTTAGTCTATATTTCTGAGCTTTGTTATTTCCTTCCTTCTGTTAACTTTGGGCTTAGTTCCTTTTTCCCTTCCAGTTCCTTGAGGTATAAAATTAAGTTGTTTATTCGAGATCTTTCTTTTTTCTTTTTTTTAAGTTTTATTTTTTAACGTTTATCCATTTTTGAGACACAGAGACAGAGTGTGAGTGGGGGAGGGGCAGAGAGAGAGGGAGACACAGAATCCAAAGCAGGCTCCAGGCTCTGTGCTATCAGCTGTCATGTGAGATCATGACCTGAGCCGATCGGACTCTCAACCAACTGAGCCACCCAGGTGCCCCTCTTTTTTCTTTATGTAGGTGTTTATCTCTATAAACATTTTTCTTAGAACAGCTTTTGCTGCATCCAATAAGTTTTGGTATATTGTGTTTTCATTTACTTTGTCTCCAGGTATTTTTTATTTCCCTTTTGATTTTCTCTTTGACCAACTGGTTGTTCAGGAACATATTGTTTAATTGCTACATATGTGATTTTTTTCATTTTTTTTCTTGTAATTGATTTCTTGTTTTATACCTTTGTGGTCACAGAAGATGTTTGATATGATTTCAGTCTTCTTAAGATTTTAAAGACTTGTTTTGTGGCCTAAAAAATTATCTATCCTGGAGAATGTTGCATGTGTGCTTGAGGAGAATGTATATGCTGCTGCTGTTGGATAGAATGCTCTCTATATGTCTGTTAGGTCCATTTGGTTTCCAGTATAGTTGAAGTTCAATGTTCTCCTTCATTTTTCTCTAGTTAGTCTATCTACTGTTGAAAGTGGGGGTATTTAAGTGTCCCTTACTATTGCTGCATTGCTGTCTATTTCTCCCTTCAGATCTGTTAGTATTTGTTTTATATGTTTAGATGCTCTAATATTGGATACATAAACACTGCAATTGCTATATCCTCTTGATTAATTCACCCCTTTATCATTATGTAATGATTCTTGTTTGTCTCTTGTTGTAATTTTTGGCTTAAAAACATACATTGAGGGACACATGAGTGGCTCAGTCGGTTGAGCGTCCGACTTTGGCTCAGGTCATGATCTCACAGCTCGTGGGTTTGAGCCCCGCATCAGGCTCTGTACTGACAGCTCAGAGCCTGGAGTCTGCTTCGGGTTCTGTGTCTCCCTGTCTTTCTGCCCCTAACCCACTTGCATTCTGTCTCTGTCTCTCTCAAAAATAAATAAACATTAAAAAAAAAACAACATACATTGATGGGAGCACCTGGGTGGCTCAGTCAGTTAAGCGTCCAACTTCAGCTCAGTTCATGCTCTCACGGTTCGTGAATTGGAGCTCCACATGGGGTTCTGTGCTGACAGCTCAGATTCAGATTCTGTGTCTCCCTCTCTCTCTCTGCCCCTCCCTCAATCATGCTCTGTCTCTCTCTCTCAAAAATAAACATTAAAAAAAACCACGTATTGAGGGGTGCCTGGGTGGCTCAGTTGGTTAAGTGACTGACGTTCGCTCAGGCCATGATCCCATGGTTCATGGGTTTGAGCCCCGTGTTGCTCTCTGTGCTGACAGCTCAGAGCCTAGATCCTGCTTTGGATTCAGTGTCTCCCTCTGTCTCTGCCCCTCCCCCGCTCACTCTCTGTGTGTCTCTCTCAAAAATAAACAAACATTAAAAAAATTAAAAAAGCAAAAAACAAAAAATATTTATTGAAATTTATCTTGTCTAATATGAATATAGCTAGATTTGCCCTCTTTTGGTTTCCATTTTCATGGAATAT
The DNA here is from genome assembly GCF_023721935.1 of Panthera uncia. Classification (NCBI taxonomy): domain Eukaryota; kingdom Metazoa; phylum Chordata; class Mammalia; order Carnivora; family Felidae; genus Panthera; species Panthera uncia. The sequence goes on from NC_064814.1 coordinate 15,238,987, forward strand.
CTTTTTCCATCCCTTCACTTGCAGTCTATAAGTGTCCTTAAAGCTGCAGGGAGTCTCTAGGAGGCAGCAGATATTTGGGTCTTTTTTTTTTTTTTTCTTTTAATCTATTCAGCCACTCTGTCTTTTGATTGGAGAATTTAGTCCATTTACATTGAAGGTGATTATTGATAGGTATGGACTTACTGTTGCCATTTTGTTGCTTGTTTTCTGGCTTGGTTGCTTGTTTTCTTTGTTCCTTTCTTCCTCTTACTCTCTCCCTTTGTGATTTGATGATTTTCTCTAGTGATACACTTAAAATTATATTTTTTAACTTTTAAGTAATCTTTACAACCAATGTGGGGCTCAAACTTACAACCTCAAGATCAAGAATCACATGTTCCACTGACTGAGCCAGCCAGGTGCCCTTCTAGTGATATACTTTGATTCCTTTCTTTTTATCTTTTGTATATTTACTGTAGGTTTTTGCTTTGTGGTTACCATAAGGCTTATATAAAACATTGGGGCGCCTGGGTGGCTCAGTCGGTTAAGCGTCCGACTTCGGCTCGGGTCATGATCTCGCGGTCCGTGAGTTCGAAGTATTATTTTGTGAAATTACTTCAGTTCTCTCTCTTTGTATATGTGTACTACATCTCAATAGAAATGTATTTTATACTCTGGGTCGTAATCAAAAGAGTTAAAGTCATTCCCTTTGTGAGTGGAGGACTGCAGAGGAGACTAATAATAGGGCAGATTCAGGGGGGCTAAGAGCAAGGTAATGGCACTCTCAGGGCAGGAATTCATGGGATTAGATTTAAAGGGATAGAGAGTCAAAAGGGCAAGGTACCTGCTAAGGAAGGGCAGTGAGGTAGGTGCATGATAAAAATTACCTCTACATCACAATTTTGCTTGGGGCCAAATTCATCTGAAGATGTCATAGATTCAATCCATTCATTGTCCTTTGTATTACTTAAGTAGCCCTTGTATAGCAGGTTACTCTAAGAAGAAGGAGCCACTTCTGCTAAAGAGCTTTTAGTTTTGCTTTTAGTTCCTTTATAAGGAAGAATAAGGTATTTCTTATAAAATACTGAGTTATAGACCAATTGATGGGAGTTCTGAATAGGAACAAGCCTGTGGTTTGCATAGTGACTATCAAATTTATCTACACGTTAAAATCACCTGGCTATCTTTTTTAAGTTTTAATTTGAATTCCAGTTAACATATAGTATAATACTAGTTTTAGGTGTACAATTTAGTGGTTCAACACTTAATCTGTTGAAGTTAATCTGATCAAGTCTTTAAAATTCTACAACCATGGTGATATAATTAGCAAAATCCAGACTGTGGAAAATCTATAGTACAAATTGCCTGGCAATAGTGATAATGAGGATGATAAAAGACATGGAAAAAGAGCCTATAGATAAAAAAAAGAGATCTAAAAGACACATCAATCGACAAACTGTAATGGTGACCTTACTGAATCCTTATGCAGAGTGTTAATAAATTTTGACATTTATGAAACAATTGGAAATTTGAACACTGACCATGTTTGATGATACTAAGAAATTATTGTTAACTTTTAGGGTGTCATAATTGTGTTTTAAATGTGGTTTTTTAAAAGAAAAAACACCTTGGGGCACCTGGGTGGCTTATTAAGCGTCTGACTTCTGCTCAGGTCATGATCTCGCAGTTTGTGAGTTCGAGCCCTGCGTTGGGAGCCTGGGACCTGCTTCGGATTCTGTCTCTCTTTCTCTCTCTCTCTCTCTCTCTCTGCCCTTCCTCTGCTTGTGCGCTGCCTCTCTCACAAATAAACATTAAATTTTTTTTTTCAAAAATAAAAGAAAAAACACCTTGTAGAAATTAATATTAAAATTTTCACTCATGAAATAATATGATGTTGGAATTTGCTTCAAAATAATAAGAAACTGGAGTAGGGATATAGCTGAAATAGGATTGCCTATTATTGAAGCTGGGTGATGGGTACATGGGAAGATTGTCACATTATTCTTTTTCACGTCTATTTATTTTTGAGAGACAGAGACAGAGCATGAGTGGGGGAGGGACAGAGAGAGAGGGAGACACAGAATCTGAAGCAGGCTCCAGACCCTGAACTGTCAGCACAGAGCCCAATGCGGGGCTCCAACCCATGAACCATGAGATCATGATCTGAACCAAAGTCACTTAACCGACTGACCCACCCAGTCGCCCCAATCATCACATTAGTCTGTCTACTTTTGTATATGCTTGAAATTTTCTATAGGTAAAAGATGAAAAAAAGAAAAAGTAAGAAAAAAAGCAACTCAGGAATTATTCCAATTTTCTGTGCAATTTAGGTATGAAACATCAATATTCCTCTGTGGAGAAGAGAAATCCTCTGATTTTTCAGGAGAGAAAAAGTTCAGAAGAAAGAAAAGTTTACAAGTACAGTTGCATACTGAAAGAACTGAGGTACATATGATCTGAAAATGTTTTACTTTTGAGCATTGTTTTTAGCTTTCAAACATTCCATCACATTTTAGTCCAAGTATTGAAATGTCACATCAATCAAAATCATTTTTTTTTGAGAAGAGAGAGAGAGTGTGAGCAGGGGAAAGGGGCAGAGGGGCAGAGGAAAAGGGAGAGAGAGAATCCTAAGCAGGCTCCACACCCAGCCTGGAGCCTGACGTGGACTTGATCTCATGACCATGAGATCATGACCTTAACTGAAATTTGTGCAGACACTTAACCTACTGAGCCACCTAGGTACCCCTGAAATGTCACAATCTTAAATATTTCTTCTTCTTTCTCTTCCTTCCCCTGTTCCTCCTCTTTTTCTTCCTCCTCCTCCTCCTCCTTCTTTTTTTTTTTTTTTTTTACAAAAAATGTAACAAGGAACCCATTCAGAAGAATATGACATTTTCCCCTTCCTTCTCCATTAGATCTTTATTTTTATTACTATACTCTCTGTTAACACTTCTGCTGTTGTAACAGTGACCCTGAGCATTCCTTGGCTGTGGCAGCATAACTTTAATCTTGGCCCCCATCTTGCTCTATATATGGTCTTCTCCCCTGTGTTTATATCTCAAGTCTCCTTCCATTTTTATAAACACTTCATTGTATATCTCATCTTGAGATCCTTAACTTTGTTCCCTCTCCACAGACCTTTTATCCAAATAAAGTCACATATACAGGTTCCAAGGATTAGGACATGGACCTATCTTTTTGGGGCCACCATTCAGCCTGCTTCATTCACTATATGATGTACTTAGATATACTATCTCATCTGGGTAATTTCTCCCATCTGCTTTCTCGTTTATCTTTCTCCAGCTGAATATAATCTCTAGTTTAAATTGTCTATTGAGAATTTAATTTCAGTGCTTATATTTTTTACCTCTAGAAACTTTATTTGGTTCTTCTTTTTTTTTAATTAAAAAAAAATTTTTTTTTAACGTTTATTTATTTTTGAGACAGAGCGAGACAGAGCATGAACGGGGGAGGGTCAGAGAGAGAGGGAGACACAGAATCTGAAACAGGCTCCAGGCTCTGAGCTGTCAGTCAGCACAGGGCCCGATGCGGGGCTGGAACTCATGGACCGCGAGATCATGACCTGAGCCGAAGTCGGACGTTCAACCAACTGAGCCACCCAGGCGCCCCTGGTTCTTCTTTTTAAAAAGAATTTTTTTTTAACATTTATTTATTTTTGAGAGACAGAGAGAGACAGAGCATGAGCAGGGGAGAGGCAGAGAGAGAGGGAGACACAGAATCTGAAGCAGGCTCCAGGCTTTGAGCTTTGCACACAGAGCCTGACGCGGGGCTTGAACTCACAAACCGCCAGATCATGACCCGAGCCGAAGTCAGACGCTCAACCGACTGAGCCACCCTGGAACCCCCATTTGGTTCTTCTTATAATCTGCCTTATGTAGTGTTTTTTGGTCATGTTCTTTAGTTGTTTCAAGACTGATACCTGATAAATATAATATAAAGTCCCTGGTGGATCTAAATCTTCTGTTTATTGCTTTGTCTGCTTCTTACTCATTAACTTATGTCCTTGGGTGCTTTGTACTTTTTGTTTATTTTCTCATATATTGTTGATCTAAATCTGTGGGAATCTCACGTGAGTCTGGATCTAGAGTATTCTCCTCCAAGAGAATTTGAATTCTCTTCTGCACTGCACTTCAGAGATGTGATGAACATGGGACAACTTTAAATGACTTTTTTGGTTTCTATTCTCCTACCCCACATATTTAGTGTAGATTTGAGTTCTGTACTCGTGTGGGTAGATCTATCACTATAACTAATCCAGAGGAGTACTCTTTCTTCTCTCTCTCTTTTTTTTCCAGCCTGGAGCTGAGACAAAGACAGATTTTACTCTGCATACTTCTGTGCTTCAAAAGGGGCCTAGACTCCATGTAAACAAGGTTCTAGGCTCCACGTAAAATTGAAGACACCTATTATTACAGTCCTCATTTTCTAAAGTGATGCTTTTCTGTCTACCCAGCTACTTGCCACTTTTGAATCATGCTTATGCATATACATGTTAAGTGGATAATTTTCTCAGTCATGAGGATGATTTAAAGCATAAGTACCTGTGTTATTTGAATAACTGTGTTGATTCTCCACATTACTTTGCTCATCTAGTCAAAGCCCATATATGTAGCCTAGAATCTGGTGGTCTTCTCTTCACTATACCATAGATTTGCCCTGCTTTGTGAAATCCACTATTTTAAATTGACACGACATTAATAAGGTGGTTTAGTTGCATACTTAGAAAAACATGACTCTGCAAAAAAAATTCTATAGTTTATTTAAAATTTTAGTGTATGTAAACTCTAATTCCATTACAAAAAGCAATTTTACATCAGTGAGGAACCCAGATATGATTAGCTATCTTTTTAAGAGGTTTATTTTCCAGTAATGCTGGTTTACCAGTGTGATCTCAGGCACCAACATTCCTGCATTTGGCTCTAGATTGCCTCTTCCTCAGTGAAGCTGTTGAAGGAGAAGATGACTAAGAAAGAAAGGTCTTCACTCAAGTTTCCGAATCAGTACAGTGTTCACAAGACTTTATCACCCCTTTGTACATCTTCCTCAATTATTCGGTATTTAAATCATTGTTGTTTTTTTTTTTTTTCCCTTAAATGTTGCATTAAGATTTGGGTTTTTCTTTTCAGAATCATCTATCATTTCCACATAAAGTATGCAAAATAGTTTGTGCAAACTAAGACTATGCTCTAGGGAGGGTGGCGTAGAGCTAAGATCACTGTATGTGGAATTCAAAAACTTAACGTTGGGTCCTTATTGACCTCGCTTGCTAGCTTAGGCTCTTGTACAATTCACTTTATATCTCTGGGCCTCAGTCTCCACATCTGTACAAGAATCTTGTACTAGACGGACCCTTGAGATTTCTTCTAACACTAACATTCTATGATTTGAGTTATTTACGTGTTAGGGGATTAGATAAATCATCTTTTCAAAAAATTTTTACTGACAGGTTGTGGAATCTGGGATTCTTTGCTATTTAAAGATACTCTTGTTTTTCCTTTCTATAATAACTTTCTATAAAATTTGCTGTGACTTGAATTAAGAGTAGCAAAAATTGGACGACAGCCAAAGGATAGTGAATCATGGGCACTGCTTACTGACCAGGGTAAATTCTGCTCCATAGAGAGATGTCTAAAAGAAGCAAGGTGGGAATTCTGGGATGAAGAGTATATAATTCACTATCACTTGGATGGTCTTTTAATAAAGGTTTTTATGGAGTAAGAGACTGGAGAATCTCAAACTGTTGATAGGCTTGCTAATATTTTAATGGGAAAATGGCATAAATATTTTGTGTGTGTGGTGTTTTGTTTTGTTTCGTTTTTGTGCTGCTTTCTAATGTGGCTGTTTCTTTGACAGGAAAAGGGAAATGGTTTCTAGCCTCTGCAAGACATCATATAATGAAGTACCTCAAGGACACTTACACTCACAAGAATTAAGCGGTAATAATAGATTCTAGAACTTCTTGAATAAATTACCTGATTGTGTACATTTTAGAAATTGTTTCAGTGATTAGTGTCGCTTTCTTTACTCCTAATGGCATATGATATCAACTAATATTACATGATGTGACAAATGCTGTAGTCTGTGAGTAAGCATAAGCAAACTAGGTAAAATAAGGATTCATAAATATCTTTTTTTAGAAATATCTTCTGTTATATTGATAGGCAAAATGTAACATATGTGCTTATTTTAGTTAAAATATTTTGGGAAAAAAGTGTGAATATTACATCCAATGAATATATTAGTAAGCACTAGAGTCACTGATTTTACTAGGACTTAGTTCTTGGTACATAGTACCCTTCACTTCTTTTTTTCCCCCTTCACTTCTTGACACTGAACTCTCCCGTATCTTGGGCCTCTCCTTTATATTTATGGAGTCATTTAGCATATTTTTCCTTTCTGATTATCATATTAGGCATCTTTTTATTTTTTTTTTTCATAAGTAATCTCTGTGCTCAACGTGGGCCTTAAACTCACAACCCTGAGATCAGAAGTTGCATGTTCTACTAACTGAGCCAGCCAGGTGCCCCTATGTTAGGCATATTTTCTTTTTTTTTTAATTTTTAATGTTTATTTATGTTTGAGAGAGAGAGACAGACAGACAGAACGTGAGCAGGGGAGGGGCAGAGAGAGAGGGAGACACAGAATCGTAAGCAGGCTCCAGGCTCTGAGCTGTCAGCACACAGCCCAATGTGGGGCTTGAACTCACGAACCACGAGATTATGACCTGAGCTGCAGTCGGATGCTTAATCAACTGACTCACCCATGTGCCCCAGACATCTTTTATCCTCCAGTTTTATTGGGATATAATTAAGATGTAGCACTGTGTAAGTTTAAGGTGTATAGCATAATGACTTGACTTACATATATTGTGAGATGATTACCACAGTAAGTTTAATTAATATCCATCATCTCATATAGATACAGAAAAAAAGGAAAAAAAGTTTTCCTCATGAGGAGAACTGTTAGGATTGTAAACAACATCCATAGCCTTCCCTATTTTCTCATTGGAGAAGAGTCCCTTTCATGTCACTAATCCCTTCACTCTTAATTTTCTTTCATTGAATTTTCTTATGCTTCCTCAGGGACTGTGTCAATATTATACTCTATGTTTTTCAAAGAAGCTTCTTGAAAGAGTTGGTTTCCTTAATTATTTATTTACTTCCTATTTCACTGAAACCTGGTTTCCACCCCTAATACTCTACTAAAACTCCTGTTATAAAAGCCATCGTGGGGCACCTGGGTGGCTCAGTCGGTTAAGCGTCCAACTTCGGCCCTGGTCATGATTTTGCAGTTCATGGGTTTGAGCCTCACATAGGTTGTTCTGACAGCTCAGAGCCTGGAGCCTGCTTCAGACTCTGTGTCTCCCGCTCTCTCTCTGCCCCTCCCCAGCTTGCACTCTGTTTCTCTCTCTCTCTCAAGAATAAATAAACATTAAAAAAAACACATTGTTATCAATATGTTAGTCTTTCTCTGGTATTTAGCACTGTCATCTAGCACCTCTTTTTCTGAAAACTAAGGGTAGTACCCACTGAACTAAATTCAGTTTAATTCAACAGACATTTTTTGAGGATCTGTTCTGAAGTAGACACTGGCACTTGAAGAATGAAAAATCTTGCCCCCTAGAGCCTGATAGTTGAGTGAGGGATATTGACATGCAAGCAATCACAATACCAATAGCTTTGTCTGAGATATGTACCAAGTGATATGGGAGCATGGAAGAAGGATTTAAACATTCCCAGGGAAAATGGTGACTGCCTTTGCTATGTGAGCTTTGCATGACTTTTCTCAGTTTCTGAGAGTTGTTTAGGAAACTTGTAGACTTGGAGGTCATTTACTCTAGACATACCTAAAGAAATCATGAGATTGATTTTAAAGCAAAGAATTAGAACACAAAGACTTGCTCCTCTTTCTTCCTTTACCGATCATTGTTGTTTTTCCATTGGGAGAGAGTGTAGCGGGGTTGACGATAATTATTCGTTTGAATTAATTAACCGTTTTGTTGTGTGTATTTAGCACTTCAGAAGGCCTGTAAAATTTTTAGCAAAATTCAAAGTGGTAAAATTTATGTGAATGATCTGCCAATGATCCATCACACCTTGAAGATTTTTATAAGTGATTTGGAAATGCAAAAGGCACTAAAGACTGTTGATATTGATGGTAAGTTTTGTGTTTTCATTATTAGTTTAAGGTTTGCAAACATGGATGTGAGTTATATGTTGGTCAGATTAATTACAAATCATAGGAAAGCTAAGCTTTATAATATGTTCTAAAAACTTCTTTTGCACATTTACGATAATATTAAAAAATTGGGCCTCCGGTATAATTGGATTGGTTGATTACTAGATTGGATGATGACATACTTTCATCAACATCTGATATTTTTAGACTTTTAATTTTTGCTACTTGCATACGATAGGGAAGATTTCTTAAGGCAAAAGTGTTTGAGTATAAAAGACCAGATTAATATATTTAACTATGTTAAAATTAAGAACTTTTATTTATCAAAAGACACTTTAAAGTAAAAAGACAAGTTATGAACTTGGAAATATTTGCAATTCACAGAAGTGACTAGTGATTAGTTTTCAGAATGTGTAAAGAACTCATACAAATTAGTAACAAACAATGGAATAGAAAAGTGAGTAAGACACACGGATAAGAATATCACATAAAAGAAAATATATGTAGCCAATAATCATATAAAAATATTTTCCATCCTCAGTAGTCAAAAAAATACAAATCAAAATCCTAATAATTTTATTTTAAAACCTCTGGAAAAGTAATTGTTCTTTTGTTGTCAGTGTCCAATACTTAAAGAAGTAAATAATAGAGAACTGATTACATTTACAGATCATTCCAAGCTTATTAAGGAGGAGAGATAAGTTTAGAATAAAAATGGTATAGATAAGTTGAAGGATTGGTCAGAAATAAAATAAACTTAATACCCACAATGACACAGTAATACTCTGAGGTTAAAAGCATCAAGCTACTCAAATAAAAGATGTGGATTGGTTATTATAAAAAATTTGTAGATGGAGAATACTAGGAGTCAAATGGACCACCAATAGAATGTTACTTAGCAACCTAACAGGAATTGACAAGTTACAATAGCGTGCATTCGTCTATCTATCCGAGTCACCCCAACATTTTTTGAGTGTCTACTGTGCACAACTTTCAGAGGGTATAAAAATAAAATAATAAATATAAATCTAACTTTTAGAAAGACTAAAAAGCAACTCTATTTTTTCTGACATGTTTATCCATATGTTAATTTTCTTGACATATAATTTTTTGGAGATTTATTATTAAAATAATTATTCAAAGTGGAAATAACTTTATTCTCTGAAAGTATAGGAGAATAGAAAGGAGAAAATAAAACTTATGTGTGATCCCACTACCCAGAGCTGAACTTTGGTATTTTTACATATATTTTTCTAGGATTTTTCTAAGCATGTGTGTGAGTGTATGTGTGTAACTGTGGTATATACATATGCATAAACACATAATTAGAAAAAATATATGTTGACTCACATGCATACAATTTTGTTACCTTTTCTATTAACTTTATATGTTAGGCAACTTTCCATGTAAATAAATATAGATCCACACTGCCTTTTTAAATATTTAATTTTTTTTTTTTAACATTTATTCATTTTTGAGAGAGAGACAGAGCATGAGTGGGGGAGGGGCAGAGAGAGTGGGAGACACAGAAGCAGAAGCAGGCTCCAGGCTCTGAGCTGTCAGCACAAAGCCCGGCGTGGGGCTTGAACTCACAAACCGAGAGATCATGACCTGAGCCGAGGTTGGACGCTTAACCGACTGAGCCACCCAGGCACCCCAACACTGCCTTTTTAAATGGCTGTGTGCCGGGGTCCAGCCCCAGCAGGCCCAGGGGTTCCCGAAGGATTCACGGTGTCGGCGAAAATAACAAATGGACACGGACAACAACGGTGTGTTAGACTGGCCGCTTTATTGCGGCAAACGTGGCATTATGTTTGTTAGCAATTTCCTTGTAGCGTGCGTCATCTATGTTTCTTGGCTTTACCTAATTCTAAAAATGTTCCTTTGTGTAATCACCCATTAAGGGACAACATGGTTATTTTCTTGTAACGTTACAAGAAATTAATTTCTTCATATTATTTTCATTATGTATCTATGTTTATTTATAGTCTATAAAGCATTTGCTTTGCTATTTTCATGAAGGTCATCTATCTCTCAACACCTCAAGTGGAACATTTACAGGGACATTACTTCTTAATTGTTTCTTTGAACCATTTGCGTATAAGGAACAAAAGTTATTCGCTTTGGTCCGGGGTGCCGGGAGGGAGCCAAGAGGGCCCTGGGAACCCACGCCTTATGCGCTCCCAGGGAGACAGTGTATACCTAGGAACTAATGAACCATTCTGTACCTTAACCCACCAGGTCCAGTTATCATCTGGAATGCCTCCTGGGGGCCAAGTGGGCCTAGGGTTGGAGTAATTTGTATCCATAGATACATTCCTTTGTTGCCAGGGTGGGGATTTCAAATCCATTTGTCCCCCTCCCTGGCTGGGAAATATATGGGGCTATCCTTCCTTTAGGTAGGGGAGTCTTTACAGGGGGTGGCAAGGGCTGGATATAGGCCCGCATAATTTCCCTGCGGAATCTTATTTCTTTCCCCCATGGTCCTTTTCCCAGGGGGCCTGTCATGGGCAATTCCCCAACCGACAAATCCCCAGGTACTTTCATTGGTAGGGGGGCTGCCCTGACCAATGCTAAGGCCAAATTACATAAAAGCAGGAGTACGAGAAGCTTCACTGTCGGTGGGCCACCATGCAGTCCCGATCTGTCTACCGCCCGGCCCCTGCCATCAGGCTGGTTGGAGAGCTTGGCTTTTGGCAGCTGTGAATTATTCTGTGGAACAGATCAAAGCACAAAAACAAATTGTTTTGAAAAATAAGCTATATAACAAATAATCTAAATAAATATGTTATTTCTAATATTTTTGCTGTTATAAGCAGGGTTTTTTCTCTTTATCTCATCAGACAAAAGATAGGTCACTAAAATTGAAATTTCTAGGTCAAAGGATGTGAACATTTTAAGGCTTTTAAGTAATACTGTTATTAGAAATTCAAAGCAATAAATCTTTAGAACTTTAGATTTCAAGACTTCAGATGGAGTTTCTTCCAATTACCTGGATTTACAGTTGGGGAAACTGAGGGACAGAAAGATAAAAGTCTACTCCAAAGCCATACAACCTATTTTATTTTATTTGTTTTTATTTTATTTTAATTCCAGTTAGTTAGCATACAGTGTTGTATTAGTTTCAGGTCTACAATATAGTGATTCAGCAATTCCCTATATTACGCAGTGCTCATCAAGATAAGTATACTTTTCATCCCCTTCACCTATTTCATCCATCCCCTCATCCACTTTCCCTCTGGTAACCCCCAGTTTGTTCTCTACAGTTAAGAGTATGTTTGTTGGTTTGTCCTGTTCCCCACCCCCGCCCCCCACCACTTTGTTCATTTGTTTTGTTTCATAAATTCTACATGTGAGTAAAATCATATGGTATTTGTGTTTCTCTGACTGGCTTATTTCACTCAGCATTATACTCCCTAGCTCCATCCATGTTTTTGCAAATGGCAAGATTTAATTCCTTTTATGGCTGAATAATATTCCATTGTATATGTATATATATATATACCACATCTTCATTCATCTATCGATGGACATTTGGACTGCTCCCATAATTTGGCTATTTTAAATAATGCTGCAATAAACCTAGGGATGCCTATATACCTATGAATTAATGTTTATGTTTTCTTTGGGTAAATTCCCAGAGGTACGATTACTGGATCATATGGTAGTTTTCATTTTTTGAGGAATCTCCGTACTGTATTCCACAGTGGCTACACCAGTTTGCATTCCCACCAACAATGCACAAGGGTTCCTTTTTTTTTCTACATCATTGCCAACACTTGTTTTTTCTTGTGTTTTTAAATTTAGCCATTTTGATAGGTGTGAGGTGATATCTCATTGTGGTTTTGATTTGCATTTCCCTGATGATGAGTGATGTTGAACACCTTTTCATGTGTCTGTTGGCCATATGTAGGTCTTCTTTGAAGAAATGTCTGTTCCTGTCTTCTGCCCATTTAAAATGGATTATTTGTTTTTCTGGTGTTGAATTATATAGGTTCTTTATATATTTTGGATACTAACCCTTTATTGGGTATGTCATTTGCAAACATCTTATCCCATTCAGTAGGTTATTGTTTAGTTTTATTGGTTGTTTCCTTTGCTGTACCAAAGCTTTTTATTCTGTGGTAATCCCAGTAGTTTATTTTTACTTTTGTTTCCCTTGCCTCAGGAGATGTATCTAAAAAGATGTTGCTATGGCTGATGTCAGAGAAATTACTGCCTCTGCTCTCTATTAGGATTTTTATGGTTTTAGGTCTAACATTTAAGTTCTTAGTCCATTTTGAACTTTTGTGTATAGTGTAAGAAAGTGGTCCAGTTTCATTCTGTTGCATGTTGCTGTCCAGTTTTCCCAACACCGTTTGTTGAAGGGACTCTCTTTTCCAAATGCATATTCTTGTCTCCTTTGTTGAAGATTAATTGGCCATTTAACTGTATGTTTACTTCTGTGTTTTCTATTCTGTTCCATTGATCTATGTGTCTATTTTTGTGCCAGTACCACACTGTTTTGATTACTACTGCTTTGTAATATAACTTGAAATCTGGAATTATGATACCTCCAGCTTTCTTTTTATTTTTGAAGGTTGTTTTGGCTATTTGGAGTCATTTCTGTTTCCATACAAATTTTAGGATTGTTAGTTCTAGTTCTGTGAAATGCTGTTGGTATTTTGATAGAGATTGCATTACATTTGTAGATTGCTTTGGGTAGTGTGGATATTTTAACAATATTCTTCTAATTCGTGAGCCCGGAATGTCTTTCCATTTGTTTGTGTTATCTTCACATTCTTTCATCAATGTCTTATAGTTTTCTGAGTACAGATCTTTCACCTCCTTGCTTAAGTTTATTCTTGGTATTTTATTATTTTTGGTGCCATTGTACATGGGATTGTTTTCTTAATTTCTCTTTCTGCTGCTTCATTATTAGTGTCCATACAAACAATTTTAGATAACATATGTTAGTTTAAATTTTTATTCCTTAATTTTTACATTGAAAAAATGTAGACCTATATTGAATATCTTGGTAAAAATTGCAAATACAAGAAAAAGTTTAATAACTGAATATAAAGGTTTTTTTGTTTTAAGTTAGTATTTTTAGCTTAAAGAAGTTTACAAATTACAAAACGAAAATTATCTCTTCACCTCAATCTTTCCCTACAATTCTTCATAGTACACACTTAATAATTTGGTAGGTATTTTTCCTGGATATTTGTTATATACATTTTAATTGGTCTCATATTGATTAATGGTGAAGTTACCTCTAAAATTTTTGCTATTACGAATAATGCTATAAAGAGCATCCTTGTTCATCAATTCTTGCACATTTGTGTAAATATTTTTATAGGATAGATTTCTAGAAATGAAGAAGCTGGGTCATAGGATATGCATATACCTATAGGAACATGGTTTATGTCAAGTCATGTTATCTTGTCCAGCTTTATTGAGATATAATTGACAAATATAAATTGCATATATTTAAAGTGTACAACATAATGATTTGATATACATATACATTGTGAAATGATTACCAGCTATCAAGTAAAGAACATCTCCATCACCTCACATAGTTACCTTTTTTGTGTGTGATGAGAACACTACTCTCTTAGGATATAGTCTCTCAGCAAATTTCAAAGATACAATATAGTATTATTAACTATAGTCACCATGCTGTACATCAGATTCCCAGAACTTGTTCATCTTATACCTAAAGTTTGTATCCTTTGACAAACATCTGCCCATTCCCTCCACCCTCCAGAATATGTCATATACATAGAGGTTACATTTTCTTTATTCATCTGTTGGTGAGCATTTAGGCTGTTTCCATTTCTTGGCTATTGTGCATAATGCTGCAATGTTTGAAGTGCACATAGCTCTTTGAGACAGTGCTTTTATTTCCTTTGGGTATATATCCAAAAGTGAGCTTGCTGGATGATATGATAGTTCTGTTTTTAATTTTTAGACAAAACCTCTGTACTGTTTTTGGAATTGGCTATTCCAATGGATTTTAAATTATCTGCATATTTTATAGTTTTATTGAGGTATATACTTGACATATTTAAAGTATACAATTTGAAAATTTCTACATATGTATATACTTGTGAAAACTCAATCCCATTATACCCCTTTGTAAGCCCCCATTCTCTTTCCACAACCCCCCCTCACTACTTCCCAAGCAAACACTAACCTGCTTCTGTCACTACAGATTGTTTGTATTTTCTAGAACTTTATATAAATGATATCATGCAGTAAGTACTCATTTTTTTAGTTTGATTTCTTTCACTCAGCTTAATTATACTGAGATTCATCTATGCTTTGGTACATATCAGGTTTATTTCTTTTTATTGCTAAGCAGCGTTCTCTCTTATGGATGTACCATGATTTGTTCATCCATTCATTAATTGATGATGTTTGGATTGCTTCTAGTTTTTGGCTATTACAAATAAAGCTGGTGTAAACATTCATTTATGTGTCTTTGTGTAGTCATATACTTTCATTTATCTTGGGTAAATACCTGATGGTAGGATAACTGGGTCATATGGTAGGTATATTTGAATTTTTTAGAAACTGCTAAACTGTGCTTGCAAAGCAGCTGAATTATTTTTACATTGTTATGAACAATTTATGACAGTTTCAGATGCTTCTCATCCTTGTCAATCCTGGAGTTGGTGAGCCTTTAAAAATTGTCATTCTAATAGATGTATGGTGTTTTCTCATTGTGGTTTTAATTTACATTTCCTGAATGATCAAATGATTTTGAATATATCTTCATGTGCTTTTTTTGCTACCTGTATATCTTATGCCCATTGAAAATGTGTTTGTGTTCCTACTATTGCATTTTGAATGTATATATTCTGAATACGAGTCCTTTACTGGATATGTGAGAGAGAGCACAGGCAAGGGAGGAATAGAGAGGAAAGAGAATCCCAAGCAGGCTCTGCCCTGTCAGCACAGAGCCCTATGCGGGGCTTGAACTCACCAACTGTGAGATCATGACCTGAGCCAAAATCAAGAGTCGGAATTTAACCAGCTGAGCCACCCAGCCACCCCAATTTTTGAAGAATATCTTTCAACTTAAGTTCATACTTCTGAAGAAGTCTAGTCTACAACTATTTCTTGTATGGATTGTGCTCTTGATGTTTTATCTATAAGGTTTTTGTTTAAACCTAAGTCACATAGAAGTCAGAAAACAAATCAAAATAATTGATTGAAATTTGCACAAATGTTTCATTGTTTCTTTGAAGGAAAGGAGAAACCACTCTCAAGTTATTACACTGAAAAAAAATTTTTGAGGTAGACAACTTGACAAATTTTCCAATCCAGAAAGTGTTTCTGTGGTTTAGAAATGAGAACAACTAAGCCTTGTCAATTTCTCTGAACGTAGAAGCCTGCAGACCACCAGAAGCACTGAAATGTTCTTTTATAAGTTACTTTGTTCAGATTACATTAATTTAAAATGTAAATTTATAATAAGTTTCTTCCAAACACAGATAAACCCTTTCAAAATTGGCCTCATTTACTATATGAAGAGGAAAATGACATTAGAGTTATTTAACTTGAAGAATCTTGAAAAATTAAGATGTTGCTTGACACAGATCTATGCTTGTCTAGAAAATGAGGCAGAAGAATCCTGATTCTGTGTTTTGTCACACTTTGTAAATCTGGATTTTCAGCTCTAGCTGCTCATCAGAGATGACCTGTGCATTAACATGCAGAAAAAAAAGCTCCATAATTTCAACTTCTCACTCAAACCAAGCAATAATTTCTTACTGAAATTTTCATTTGTACAATTTAGATTTCTTTCTTTCTTTTAATAAATAGGCATTACTTTTTGCGTGATAAATGAGATGATTTTTTGGATGAAGATTTTAATATTGTGCAATATTTTGTGCATTTGTTTAATGCATTTTGTGTGTGTGTGTGTGTAATGAGAGAGAGAGAGAGAGAGAGAGAGAGAGGAAAGGAGGAGAGGAGAGAAGGAGATGGAATGATTTGAGGCAAAGCTTTCATTAGAGTCTCATCTGGATCTGTAATCTCCCCTAAAACCACTGGTATAGAGGGTCTTAGCTAGAACACGATGAAATCAGTCCTATTCTTTTCAGGTAAAACCATTATATATGTAAAATTGACAAATTGCATGATTTTTTTGCACCTAATGACAAGTATAAAAATTAGAGCTTTGAGTAAAGAATATTGCAGTATCTTAAATTCTAATCTATATCATTTTGATTATTGCTGGGCACTATTTACTATATAATTAAAATGTGTAATTATGTTTTTATGATAGGTTTTCTTTTTACATTCTATATTTAATGTTAATGCTCCTCTAGACTATCAGTTAATTCTATTCACATTTTTAGTTTGCATTTTTATCTTATGTTCTTAATGAGTTTGCTAATGCAGTTTTTTTCCTTCTGTTTCTGAACCATTATTATAGTTAATGGAATGCTGGATTTTTCAGATTTCCTTAAGACTATGAATGATGTTTGTTATTTGGTCTCCCAGGATCCAGGTAAAAAAAAAACGATTCTTCAAAATTGCAGAAAAGAATGATTTTGATTGTCACTGATTTTAGGGTGGGATGGTTATATGAATTTATGTTTTTTTCAGATCTCTTACATAGTTTTTTCCCCTGTAGCCTAGGTTGAGAAAAATTAGACACGAGTTATTTCATAAAAGGCACTAAAAACCTGTCCACCCCAATTAGTATCCTAATTTTCTATCCATAATCTCCACTTATTCCTGCATGCAACTGCTAGATTTTCTTAACACACGATTTTTGTCATATCATTCTCCTGCTCAAAAATTTAGATGCTTTTCCTGTGATGAAATGAATGTGGTCCAAACCCTTATGCTTGACATCCTCACCCCCTTATAATTTTTCTTGCCACTTTCCTCTTGGTAGAATCTTTTCCAGGCAAGAACCCCATGCTCCAGTTATAGACACAAATGTCTATACATGCCAATTTCATTCTTGTTTCCAGGCCTTTCTTTGTTCATGTGTTTTTTTCTTTTTTTCCCTTTGAAATCTCATATCTGTTTTCTTCTCCATTGTGAATAGTACTTTCTTTGCTCTCTTTGGAATCTGCTTGTATTTCTCCCTAAAAATTTCCGACACTGATGGATCTCCTAACAACTTTTAGTTTACACTCCTATAAATAGCAAAGAAAGTGATTGGAAGAAATATTCATGTTACTGATAGAAACAGTGCTTCCAATATTCTGAGATCTCTAGGGTTTGTGACCTAATTTTAACAGTTCTTTGGGTTAAAACAAATCAAAACAAAAACCAGTTCCTTGGTTTTGCCATTAGGCAAGATCAAATTCCTATGATCTGTCCTTGGGATTATATATTTCTGTCAACCAGCCTGTATTTTCTTGGAATCAAGGATATATGAATGTGATAATCTTTATATACCTGGATAAGAAGCAAGAGGCAAGAAAAACTCTTTAATGTTTATTCATTAATGTAGTGAATGTTATTTAATACATTACCGTATGCATCAATTAGCAATATAGATGTGATGCTTGGCTTGCTTTCCCTCTTTGAATTTCTTCCTACTTGGCATTTTGATTAACTCCTATAGCACTGGGTTTCCTCTTTGTCTATTTGGTTTTCAGGTTATAGCTTTTTCTTGACTAGATTTGTAAGTGTGTTTGGGTACCTAAGTACTGCCTGCTTGTCGAGCCACAGTTGAGCTATCATGTATTCCTTTGTTTTTCAAGTTCTGGTTTTCTATTTTGACCTTATTTATTATTTATGGTCAAATGTTCTGAGACCAACCAAGAAGTGCCAAATTTCTTTTCTTCCTCTTAAAACAGTATGCCTAATTCTCAAATACACTATTTTTAGTAAAATATCCAAGCAATATAATAGTATATAAATGTAAAATACCCTCTTTGATCCTTCCTATATTAAAGTTAATGTTGACTTTAGCATCTTTTATTATATGCATTTATGAATGTATATATTTACATATTTTGTAAGAGAAAATGAGTTATCAGTTACCAGGCAGAAGAGAACTAGAGTACCTGGGTCTTATAGAGGCAAGTGAAAAGATCAAGCATACAGTTAGAAATCAAGAGACCCTAAGAAAATAAAAGGGAAAAATATGATCATCTTATACTTTAAGAGAAAGGGATCATGCTATGTACTTTGTTGTCTAGCATGATTTTTTTTTTTAACTGAGTAATATGTCTTGGAAAGTTTTCCCCATGCCAGTAAGTGTAGGTCAGCCTTTACTTAAAAAAAATTGTTTTTAAGTTTATTTTTATTTATTTTGAGAGAGATACAGAGCAAGTGAGGGAAGGGCAGAAAGTAAGGGAGATAGAATCCCAAGCAGGCTCCATGCTGTCAGTGTAGAGCCTGATGTGGGGCTTGATCTTACAATCCATGAGGTCATGACCTGAGCCAGAATAGTCGGATGCTTAACCAACTGAGCCACCGAGGTGCTCGATCCTTTTATTTTTTAATAGCTGCATGGTGTCTGAAAAATGTAGATGTACTATAATTTATTTAACTAATCCTTTATTGATTCTAATTACCTTCCTATTATAGACACTTTCACAATGAATATCTTTTCTTATATTTTATATTTTATACATATTTATTTTCACATTATAGTTTATATATGTGTGCTTGTGTCCTTAAGTTCCTTTCAAGGCAAAATTAATTGCCAGTTATTAGGTAGAGGAGAACCAGAGGGACCCTATGTGTGCATTGGGGCATGCCTTCAACACTCAGACAGATAGTTTTCAACTCTTCCTTAGCCTTCACTTCCTGCGTGTGTATATCCTCAACGTAAGCCAGACCTGAGAGTTCAGAACCTACTCTGGTATTCCTGGGTACAGACCTGTTTATGTGTGTGGCCATCTAGATGCTCAGGAATATGTTGGAACTTTTCAAAGGCCTCTACAGACGTCTCATTTCCCAGATTTTCCTTTTAAGCTTGTTTGTTAGCCTATTATTTGCCCCAATTGTTTTTTTTTAATGGCATGAATCTACATTTATTGACTTGTAAATAGGTCCATGGCATATTTTTAGTGAAAAGGCAGTATACTATATGTACTGTTTTAATTGAGTGAAATGTTCACAATCGTTGATGAACGTAAAGAGACATAGAAAGGTATCCAAGTAGGATATTAATCAAAATGCATCATTTTTTGCATGCTCTGGTTGGGAAATTTGTGTTGCTTTTATCTTTCTTCTTTGTACAGTTGTGGGTTTATTTGATTTTTAAAAATCAGTGGGTCGGGGCCCCTGGGTGGCTTAGTCCGTGGAGTATCTAACTCTTGATTTTGGCTCAGGTCACAATCCCAGGGTTGTGGGATCAAGCCCCAAGTCAAGCTCCACATTAAGCATGGAGCCTGCTTGGGATTCTCTCTCTGTCTCTCTCTCTCTCTGTCTCTCTCTCTCTCCCTCCCTCCCTCCCTCCCTCTGCCCCTCTCCCCTGTTCTCTCTCTCTCTCCAAAAAAAAATTTTTTTTTAATCCTAAAAAATATTAGTATGTCATTGGAAGAGCAGCAATAGCATTTAAGAGCAGGGCTTCTGAATCTGACTGGTTTTTGTTCATTTGTCTCAAGTTTTTACTTAAACTAATTAGTTAGTATATAGTATAATACTGGTTTCGGGAGTGGAATTTAGTGCTTCATCATTCACATGTAACATCCAGTGCTTGCTCCAACTATTACCCACCACTTCAGACCGTTATAATGTTAACTAATTGCCTCTGATTGTGTTTGAGGAGTACTTCCAGGGAAAAGGCTCTTTGCCTTGGGCAAGCTTTGAGTCCGGTCAAATAAGGCAGCTTGGCAAGTAGGGTCTTCCAGGGAGCCACAAGACAGGTCTAATAATGACAGTTCTTAGAGAATGGGGCTTTGAAGAAGTTCCAAACTCATTCTTCTCCATTGGCTGTCAGGCTGCTGTTTTTCATCATGAGGGTAGGCTCTTAGTTTTCAAGGCTCCTGGGAAGCTGGGATGGTAAGATGGGAATAATGGCAAGCTAAAATGCCACAAAGCTCACTATTACTGAGGTTCAGCCGTTTTTCTGAAAGAAAACACTCTTTGGATTACTCTAAGCCTTTGATTTATAGCCAGAGTTTTGAAAAAAGTTGATTCTGACAGTTTGCGTCCGTGTTCTCACAGCTTTTATGGAGGAGAGGATTCTCAGAGGTCCTTCCTCTGCTACTTTTGCTCGCCTGGTCAATAACAACTGGTTGGTTGGATGAGTGAATAATGCCCAGTTCTTCCTCCATGATTGTGCAAATCTAAGAACTTGTGGATCACTAGGCTTGTTATATCCTGAATTCCGAGAAAATGTAGTCTGACAAAAAGTGATTCGCTCTCTGAAGTTGATTATGGGAATTGTGTTTCCTTATCAAATTAAGGGGTGCGGTAGTCTGAGGATCACTTAAATTTAGCATTAGGACACTGGTATCAATCTGTTTAGATTTTAAGGAGGACATCTGTTTAGGGAAAATTCTCTCATTAATATGAATATTTTCTTTTTTTTTTTATTTTTTATTTTATTTTATTTTTTTTTAAATTTTTTTCAACGTTTTTTATTTATTTTTGGGACAGAGAGAGACAGAGCATGAACGGGGGAGGGGCAGAGAGAGAGGGAGACACAGAATCGGAAACAGGCTCCAGGCTCCGAGCCATCAGCCCAGAGCCTGACGCGGGGCTCGAACTCACAGACCGCGAGATCGTGACCTGGCTGAAGTCGGACGCTCAACCGACTGCGCCACCCAGGCGCCCCATGAATATTTTCATTTAACTGTGTTCTTTCCAATTCATTTTTAAAAAAATATTTATTTAAAGTCAAATTAGTTAACATACAGTGTTGTATTGGTTTCAGGAGTAGAATCCACTGATTCATCACTTACATATAATACCCAGTGCTCATCCCAACAGGTGCCCTCCTTAATACCCCTCACCCATTTAGCCCATCCCCCATCCACCTCCGCTCCAGCAACCCTCAGTTTGTTCTCGGTATTTAAGAGTCTCATTGTTTTTATCTTATTTTTCCTTTCCTTCCCCTATGTTCATCTGTTGTGTTTTTTAAATTCCATATATGAGTGAAAACATATTTGTCTTCTAACTGACTTATTTCACTTACACAATACACTCTAGTTCTATCCATATTGTTGCAAATCTTTCCAATTCATTTTTGATGTTAAGGACTGTTAGCATAAGAAAATGAAGTTTCTGTGGAGAAATAGAAGACCTTTAAATAGTGGTTAAACCATTGCTAAACTCTTTGTAATATAAAAAATCTGAAGAGAAATTTTGCATCTATTCTGTTCTTTCTTTTACACTATTTTTTCTAAATTACATTTTAAAACAATGATGCCCTCAAATTTTAGATTAAGCTGCCTTGCTATTATAGATTATACCACTGATAGATATGAAATTATTTTAGTTACAAGGCTTAACTAAGCGGTGAATACAGAATAATCAGATAATCCAGAGCTTTTTAGCACAATGCCTATAGCTTTTAGCACAATGTTTGGCATATAGATAGCATTCAATAAATACCACCTATCTTTGCTAATATTATATCAATAGTGATAATAGCAAAAATTACATTTTATATTAGGAATGTGGTCCTAATATAAATTGGGCAAATGGAATTGGGCAAATGCCTACTTGCAGGTAAATTTTTAGAAAACCCTATGCCTATGTAAAGGTATTGTACCCTGGTAGGCTGTTGACACAAAATCAGCCCCTCCAAGAAAAGCTGTTGATTCTCATGATAAAATAACTTCTTTGTTTATTATATTTTTGCAGCATTCCAGAATGCCTTGAAGATTTTCTGTAGGATAAAAAGTGGTCGAGTTGCGACTGATGAACTGGCTGCTGTTTTGGATAGCATGGATATTCCTGTAATTCCTGAAACTTTTCAGGAAGTGATAAAACATGCTAGTATAGACAGTGAGTTATTTGAATTACTATGTAAATATACCTTTCTTGGATATCAGTGCTCTGATTCATCCTTTATCTCTCCTTCTTGATTCTTACCTCTTGCCACCTATCAATGTTGCTTACTGGTGTCTGTGGTAAGAGATAGTCTAGAAAAATTAAATGAGAAATTTCTAAAATTATTAGATTTTGGTATGTTTGATAAAAATCTAAGAAAAAATGTATTTATTTTCTTTTCAAACTTTCCTCTCTTTTCCATTTCTTGTTTGTGGAGAGATGGTTTCTTTAATGTCAAGGGCATTGGCTTCACAAATTAGGAGACCTAAATTTCTTGAATTTTTAACTTTATTAGATAGCTTTGATTACACAATTTTCTCATGCTATTCAGTTACTCTTTGCAAAATGTAGATTTTTAAAAAAACATTATGAATATATTTAGCAGATGTTTTGTATTACATGTTTATATGTCACCAGGGGTGTCTGATAATAATGGATTGATAAATGATTGATTCATTGATTATCCATGTATTTAATGAGTCAGTCATTTAATATCTACTGTGCTTGGAACTATGCAAGGTGATATAGAGATGAATAGAACACATTTCTTTTTCCAAAGGAGTTCACATTCTAGTGTGGAAAGAGTCAAATAAAATGAAAATTTAATGTCATATATAGCAAATACTGTTACAGAATGTAGTTAGGCTGCAAATGTATACTGGAAACACCAGGGAAAGATAATCAGAGAATGTGATGTCTGAGCTAAATTTTGAAGGATCAATAGGGGTTAGTTGGTTGAAGGTGGTAATGAAGAATGAGAAAGTCATTTTAGACTGAGGGAACAGTTTGTGTAAATATGGCAGGAACATTATCAGACATGGCATCCTTTTCCATGGGCTTCCACAGGTTTTTGTCATTTGTCAGTGGTGGCTTTTAGGGGGTCTTTGGTGGCTGGGATGTAGTGTGAAGATAGAACCAGGCTGCATGGATTTTAGTAGGTAGTCATTTATGGTGAGTTCTGGGTTGATAGACATAAGTGGAGGGATGTTCTGGAGCATAAAGATGCCCATAAAATAGGGATTTTAAAGCTTAATCTCAAGTCATATTATTAAATAGCCTTTAGGGCATGCTCTACCAGAAGCAACAGAAATTACATATGAAACCACTTTTTTTTTTTTTTTTCTGGCTTATGGAATTCTGGTCTGGATTTCCAGGCTTTGTACTTTACTTGGGGAGCTAAACTGAAAAATTATGCTGATCTCATAGATTGTTGTAGGAGTTAAATAGAACCTATTGGCACTAGAATAGTCTCAAGAAATAGGAAGCAGAAACCTGGGAATTATCCTTGACAACTCTGTTTTCTCTGTTCTCCTCATGCAACCGTTGTGAATTACTATTATTTTAAACTTCTAGATATCTCTTAAATCTATTTTCCACCATTACCTTAGTCCAAGTTACCATAATTTTTCCTTAGGACCATCACTGTTCATCCTAACAAGTCCACCCACATCCAGTCTTTTTTTTTTTTTTTTAATGTTTATTTATTTTTGAGAGAGAGAGAGACAGAATGCGAGTGGGTTAGGAGCAGAGAGAGAGGGAGAATCCGAAGCAGGCTCCAGGCTCTGAGCTGCCAGCACAGAGCCCAACGGGGGGCTCGAACTCACGAGCTGTGAGATCATGACCTGAGCCGAAGTCGGACGCTCAACCGACTGAGCCACCCAGGTGCCCCCACCCACACCCAGTCTTATCCCCCTTAACACTATGGCCAGAATGATCTTTTCAAAACACACATCTGTGGGGCGCCTGGGTGGCTCAGTCAGTTAAGTGTCCGACTTTGGCTCAAGTTATGATCTCAGGCTTGTGGTTTCAAGCCCCATGTTGGGCTCTGTGTTGACAGTTCGGAGCCTGGAGCCTGCTTCGGATTCTGTCTCCCTCTCTCTCTCTACCCCTCCTCCCCTCTCAAAGATAAATAAACATAATAAAAAAATAAAAAAACCCCACGCATCTGATCATGTTACCTCCTTGCATAAACTCTAATAATACTTCTTGGGATGAAGAGCCCTTTAAGGTCACGTACAAGGACTTGCAATGTCTGGCCTTTACCTTAGATCTCCAGCGTCATCTCAGACCACATTCTGCTTTGCTTACTGTGCCCTCTTAGAATTTCAGTTATATACCAGGCTTCCTCCTGCCATAGCCTTTACATATATTCTTTTCTTTTCCTGGAGCATTCTTCCCCTCCTAGTGAATTACGACTTACACTTTGGATCTAAACTCAACTCTATTCTTTAAGGATGCTTGCATGACTTTTCTGACTAGGTCAAGTTCTCATACACTCTCACAGCACTAATCACAGTTGCAATTTTTATTTCTTATATTTTTAAAAAATTTTTTCAATGTTTATTTTTGAGAGAGATAGAGAAACAGAGTGTGAGTGAGGGAGAGGCAGGGAGAGAGAGGAAGACACAGAATCTGAAGCAGGGTCCAGGCTCTGAGCTGTCAGCACAGAGCCCAACGCAGGGCTCGAATTCACAAACCATGAGATCACGACCTGAGCCAAAATGAGATGCCCAACCGACTGAGCCACCCAGGTACCCCTATTTCTTATTGTTTTGTGAAGATCTGTATCTCAAATAAGACTAAATACCAAGAAAGCAGATATCATGTGTACTTTTGCTCAATATTGTATCCTCAGTACTCCATACAGTGCTTGTGGCACATATTAACTGCTCAACAAATATATGTTGAATGAATTAATAAGTCTCACCCTTCACTCCATCTCCTCCAACCAGAGAGAATAAGATTTTTTCATTTTGTCATTTTTAATAACCTGGTTGTGACTTAAGGTAAAATTCCTCATAGGGGAGGTCCTTGTCTTTTGACTAGGAAAATCATTTTAACAGGTATGTTTGATTATGAGAGCTAAAGCCTATTGGGAGATACCTAGTTTGAGCAAAAAGGTAAGGTAAAGTACTCTATATAAGAAAACAACAGGAACTTAGAATACAACAGTGGCTAATCAGCAGCTGGAAGAGGAACACTGAGGGAACCTAAGATTGGATGGGGGTCTAGCAATCAATAGAGAGTGGCTGTAGAACTTTAGGACAATACTATGTAGTGCTTGCTGTGCTATAAAGAAATCCCTTACTCTCATTAATTTCAAGTTATCTAGTAAGAGTTGGTTATATACAATAGCCTTGTGTTAGTCATGTGGTGGGTGGATTTAAAGGAAAAGGGTCTGTAGGTTCTGTGTTAGGTAGGCTTGGGGTGGAGAGAAGATAGCACCTATAGGATGTGATAATGTGAGAGATATCAGGAGTCCACGGGAATAGAAAAAACGAAAATCAACTGCCAGAGTATAAAACACTCAGGAATCTTCAAATTTTGGAGGGAGTATTGATTGCTGTTCATATAATGTATGGTGTGGGGTTGGGGCTATTTTACTTAAACATTAAAGGAAAGGACACCCTCAGAATGCCAAAAGTTTTGGGTTACCCCGGTAAGAGATATGGATTCTTCTGTAACAGAATTTTGAAGTAAGGAGTGATATAAGTCGGTTATCCTGCTAGTAGAAGTCGTAGCACCCTGGTATAGGTACTGTTTTAACATCTTGTTTCTATATTTGGTTTGGTTTTTTGGAGCAATACTGATACATGGAGAATATCTTCATGAGTATGCATGATGAAGAGGAATGCCGCTGGAATTTGCAAGGAAGTCCAATAAGCATTTGCTTCATTAAGATCTGGCAAGAGGAATATGGAAAATCACTTGATGACAGTTCTGGTAGTTTGGTTTCTGAGATAGGATATTGGTGCAGTAGTTTTTTCTCTCCTGGTATTTACCGATCTAGTAATTGAATTGGGTGAAAAGTAGTAACTAGCACGATTTTTGATGAGAAGGTCTTTGATATTGTGGAGCTATTGTGGAGATTATGGAAATGTGTTAATAGTCATTTTACACCTTCAAAGTAATGTTGCCTTGAATATGATTTTGATGATTAGGATACTTTTTTTTCCACATTAGATAGTTACATTTTCCAGGTTGAATGGAAAGGAAAGTTCCAATATGAGCTTCCTCCAGAAGGACAAATGTAAGAGTGGGAAGCTGTTTTGAACTTCTCTTATGAAGTAAATGCTACCTGTAACTATACTGATTGTCTCAGTCTCAATCAGGAATTATTCATTGAGGTTTTGATAAGCTAGATAGGGATCAAAATAGTAATTTCAGATTCTGTAATGCTTATTTGGCCACCAGAGACTATATAAATGGATAGTATTTGTCTTAGAGGTGTGTGAGAAGTATTTGTCATTGCATAGAAGAAGGAATGAATTTGAGCGAGAGCTAGTAAATCTATAAATGGTTGGCTACTGCATGCTCACTGGTCAATGTTGGACCTCTTTCAAGAAAGGGGAGTTCTTTAAGTAGAGACCAGATATAAACAATACAGCCTTCTCCATTGGATTAATTTGTGGATGATCCAACAGAAACTTTACACAGATCAAATTCACGAGTTTGAGGGTTGAAGCCTTGAATTATTTTAGAACATATGCTTTGATCTAAGAACTTGGGATATGGACTCTACAGAAGTTCCAGAAGTTCACTGGGGTGTTAGAACCACAATCAAGAACAGAATGAGAATAAATACCAAGAAAATAAAAAAACAGAATGTAAGAGTGGCGCCTGGGTGGCTCAGTCAGTTAAGCGTCCAACTTCGGCTCAGGTCATGATCTCGTGGCTCGTGAGTTCAAGCCCCACGTCAGGTTCTGTGCTGACAGCTCAGAGCCTGGAACCTGCTTCAGATTCTGTGTCTCCCTCTCTCTCTGCCCCAACCCACTTGCATTCTGTCTCTGTCTCTCTCAAAAATAAATAAACATTAAAAATAATTAAAAAAAAACCCAGAATGTAAGAAGCAGTTCTAATCAGAAGGCAACTTAACATCAATTGGTCTAGCACTTCTTTGGTTGGGTCAAATACTTACTTGCTTTGCAGTGATTTAAAGTCCTGGACCTGACATAGCTTACCAATTTTCAAAGAAGCAGAATGAATCACACTTACCCAACACCAAAACCATAGTGTATATAATAATTCTTTGACTCAAAAGGCGCATTAAAAACTGGCATCTTCTTTTCAGGGTCTTTGCTTATGCTTATAACTGAATAGTTGATTTTTTAGGCATAGGCTGAAGAACAAACCTAGTATTTTTATAAGTAGGTAAGTCAACACCTGGTCTTTCTCACCTTGAATGTCAAGCGAAGTCAGACATTTGGAGGCAAGAACTATTGGGTGTCCAATTGGAACAACATTATTTGAGGTCACTGTCTCTGACCCCATTCTCTGTCATACACTGTCCAAGAAGGAAAATGGTTTTAGACAGAGGCAAGGGCAGGAATGATAGGAAGTTATAATTATGGGAGTGCTGTACATGTGTAAGACGCTAAGTAAATGGTTTACTGCTATCCACAATGTAGACATTGCATGATTCTTTACAGCCTTTAGTATATTTATTCATTCAAAAATATTTTTTTTTATTTAATTTTTTATTTTTTTAAATTTACGTCCAAATTAGTTAGTATATAGTGCAACAAGGACTTCTGGAGTAGATTCCTTAGTGCCCCTTACCCGTTTAGCCCACCCTCTCTCCCACAACCCCTCCAGTAACCCTCAATTTGTTCTCCATATTTACAAGTCTCTTATGTTTTGTCCCCCTCCCTGTTTTATCAAAAATAATTTTTAAAAAATAATTTTTTTAAAGTTTATTTATTTTGAGAGAGAGACAGTGCAAGTGGGAGAGAGGCAGAGAGAGAGGGAAAGAGAGAATCCCAAGCAGGCTCTGCACTGTCAGCGCAGAGCCCAACGTGGGGCTCGAACCCATGAACTCTGAGATCATGACCTGAGCCCAAATCAAGAGTCAAACACTCAACTGACTGAGCCACTCAGGTGCCCCTCAAAAAAATTAGTTTTTAAGTGCTAGGAAGTATATAATTTGCTAGGCATTGGGGAAACAAATGACATCCTGTACTCTTGAAGAGCTCACAATCCAGTGAGAAAGACAAAAGAGCTAAAACTTGAAATTCTACCTATAGTAAATTCTCAAAACACTATTTGTTAAATGAATGAAATATTAACCTGATTACCTAGCTGTGGAGCTTAAAATGTGACTAATTTCTTTTGATGGGAAACTCTTTTATTAAGGGAAAAAGAAAATAATGGTCTTTTATTTTTCAGTGTATACTGAGCTATTAACAATTCTAGATATTATTCACAACCTCTGTTCCTACTTTCACACATCTCTGTGTTGTTTTTGTATTAGAATGGGATGGAAACTAGATTTGTGTTCAAAAAAGAAATAACAGTACTTGAACTTAACTCTTTCTATTACAGGTAACCACATGGTGGATATTAGAGATATTCTATTTATTTTGGATGAACTACAGCACCAGTATGAAGATTTTTGTAAGTGAGCTCTTGTTGCTACAGCAAGTATTATTTATAAATAAATTGCCTTTAAATTAAATCCTAATTTGTAGGTTTTATCATATGGAATCTGAAAGCCTTCTCTGACCCCATGAACTCTAACTCTTTTAAATTTTTTTTTATGTTTTATTTATTTTTTGAGAGCAACAGAGACAGAGCGTGAGCGGGGGAGGGGCAGAAAGAGAGGGGGAGACACAGAATCCAAAACAGGCTCCAGACTCTGAGCTGTCAGCACAGAGCCCAACACGGGGCTCGAACTCACAGACTGCGAGATCACGACCTGAGCTGAAGTCAGACGCTTAACCGACTGAGCCACCCGTTTGCCCCCCCCCCCCCATTACTCTAACTCTTTAGATAAAAGTTTAAATCCTAAATATACCTAATCAGTATTGATTATGTAACTACCATAATTTTCTTTTGTCTTTCCCTTAATATTTTGCAACATGAAGTCAACTTTAAAACAAAATAATAACACTAAGAAAAAAAATGTAATTTGCAATTTGTGGGTCATTCTGACATCCTGACATTGACAGTTAAAATTTTTTAATATAGGGGTGCCTGAGTGGCTCAGTCAGTTAAATGTCCAAATTCGGCTCAGGTCATGATCTCATGGTCCGTGAGCTCGAGCCCCTCATCAGGCTCTGTGCTGACTGCTCAGAGCCTGGAGGCTGCTGCAGATTCTGTGTCTCCCTCTCTCTCTCTGACCCTCCCCTGCTTGTGCTTTGTCTGTCTCAAAAATAAATAAACATTAAAACATTTTTTAAAAATTGTTTTTAGTATATTATTCAGTATCATTCATGATTAGTTTTGTTTTTCTCCATTAAGTATGTTTTTAAAAATCTCTTCCTATTACACATGGTGTCACTCCCTTTTCTTTCTCTGTCCGGACATCCTTTGGTCAAGATTATCTATGTGTATAATTTTAAGCTCAATTTGGCTCAGTTGGTTGAGTGTCTGACTTCAGCTCAGGTCGTGATCTCACGGTTCGTGAGTTCGAGCCCCGCATTGGGCTCTGTGCTGACAGCTCAGAGCCTGGAACCTGCTTCGGATTCTGTGTCTCCCTCTCTCTCTCTTCCTCCCCTGCTCACAGTCTGTCTCTGCCTCTCTCAAAAATAAATAAAGATTTAAAAAGATTAGAAAAAAGAATTATATAGTTCTAATAAACTTGCTACAAATAGAGCAGCCTCTTGCCTGATCCTTTCCTCAGTTTCTCCAGAGACAAACATTTTAGCTGATTACCTGATATTTGTTTTCATGACTGTAAATAACATGTTTGTATTGCTTCTTGTTAATTTTTTAAAATTTTGGGTAGACCTAGTAAACTCCTTAATATGAAAAATAAGGATTTAGCTCTGTTTCATTTTCCCTGTCCCCACCACATCCACTTCCCATACCTATCCATCCTCCTAATATAGTCATAGGGTAATTGAGTAAGTTTTAATTCTGTATTTATGTTAATATATTTATGTACACACTATTCACTGCTGAGCCACATGTAAGTATCTTGTGGCTGCTTTCTCTTTCTGTACAATTTTTCCCTCTTTGAGTTGTCTTATTTACTTATTTGCTTGGTTTAAAAAAAAAGTATATATATTACTGATTGAAGCTTAGACTCTGCCAACTGTCTAAATATCCTCTTCGTAAGTTTGTCTGCACAAGGTATTCTAGTAGTTTTGTCTTCTTGAAGAAATCTTCTTTAGAGTATTTTGATGTTCTTCAGTATGAATGTGTTGCCCTCTACATTTTGTGTGCAACTGTCATCTTGAGATGTTTCTTCATTAACATGCTGGAGATTTTTCACTTCTCTCCTCCTATGACAGATTCTGTCTTCATATTTTATTGATAGTTTGGGTACAGAATTCTAGATTGTAAATAATTTTCTATGTTTTCTAGTTTTCAGTATTGCCATTGAAGTGCAAAATTTTCTGACTCTTGACTTTGACACTGATTTTTTTTTTCCAAGCATATAGGATATTTTCTAGTCTTCTGAAAGTCTCCTTGAAAGAAGTTTCTTTGTAACAATTGTGCTGAATACAGCGTCCTTTGATTCTGGAAAATTAAAATAATTTGTTGATGATTTCCTTTCCTCTATTTTTTCTGTCTCTGTGGAACTCTAGATATTTGGATATGTGACATAATGGGATGATTCCTTTTTTTTTTAACCTTTTTCTCTTATCTCTTTGTTATGCTTTATTTATTTATTATTTATTTCATGAGTGAGAGTGGAAGAGGGGCAAAGGGAGAGGGAGAGGGAATCTTAAGCAGGTTCCACACCCAGCGCAGAACCCAACATAGGGCTCAATCTCACGACTGTGAGATCATGACCTGGGCCGAAATCAAGAGTCGGATGCTTAACTGACTGAGCCACCCAGGTGCCACTCTTTGTTATGTTTTCTGATAGAGTTCCTTAAATTTATCTTCCAATGCTTCTATTTAGTTTTTCATTTGTACTTTTAAATTTCCAATAATTTCTTTCCCCTCTGTTATTTTATTATAATATCCTCCTCTTATTTCATGGGCATTTCTATTGTTCCACAAACAATATCTTCTGTTGCAACTAAGAACTTCTGTTGCAATGCTTTCGAGATTTCCTTTTTCATTCATATTCTGTCTCCTCCAAGTTATTTTTTTCTGTTTGTTTTTCATTTTAGGAGTGTTCCTCAAATGTCTGGTGATCTTTGGTTGTCTACTCATATTTGAGAATGGTGAACTCAAAAGCTATTTGGAAGCTCTGAGACTGAGGGCAAAACTAGCTGATTATGAGCTGTAGGATAATGATTCTTAACCAGAGATGATTTGGAGATTTCCCCCGCCCCCCGCCCCGAACTTCCCCTTCCCCCAGGAACATTTGGAAACATTTGGAGACATTTTTGGTCATCACAATCTGTATTACTGGCATCAAGTGGTGAGAGGCCAGGGATGCTTCTGAGTATCCTACAATACACAGGACAGCTCTCTCAATAAAGAAGTATCTGTCTCAAAATGCCAGTACTGCTGAGATTGAGAAACCCTGCTATCGGGTGGTCTGGCTGGGCTATTTGCCTGGAAAACCCTTAATATGACTGTCTTTAGGGTATATTTCCTTTTGAGATGGTCAGAGTGTTCAAAGAAACTTTGAATATCCTTCCCGGAGGTATAGCCTTGCTTCATAGAATTCCAGGTGTTAAATAAGACGAAAGACTGAAGTTCCCATTATTCAGTGTAAGCCTCCCTCCGAGTTTTGCAGGTAATACTCCTACCCTCTATTGTGTTTAGTATTCCATAATCCAGAGACCTTGTGTTTAACCCTTTCTGATGAATTGTCACTTTCCTGCTGGAGTAGGAGAAGATCAATAACTGGCTGTGCCCAGTGGATAAAAGTGAATATCTGGCCGTGTGAAGAGACCCTAGGTATCAAATTACTACTTAAAGGGATTTTAACCAGTTCTTTCTTTTTAGCTTCACTCTTACCCTCACTTTTAGAGATACCTAAATGCTACTAATTTATGAGCTTTTGGAGTTTTTGTGTTATGAATTGGGTTGCTTCTTGGCTTTCCCCATTCTGCCTTATGGTTCAGCCTTTTCAGGTCTACTAAGTTCATCAGCTTTCCAGATTCCAAAATTTAATTGTAGTAGTTTCTTTTCCTCTTCTTTTTGTTATTATGGATTTGTGATGTTTTAAAAATTCCTTTAGTTTATTTTTGAGAGAGACAGAGAGAGAGAGAGAGCGAGCCGGGGAGGGCAGAGAGAGGGGAAGACACAGAATCCAAAGCAGGCTCCAGGCTTCAAGCTGTTAGTACAGAGCCTGATGTGGGGCTCCAACTCACAAACCGCAAGATCATGGCCTGAGCTTAAGTTGGACACCTAACTGACTGGGCCACCCAGGCATCCCCAAAATTCCTTAGTTTAAATGGAGTGTTTGAAGGCTGTTCAATTTGCTATTATTACCTGAACGTTTCAAAGTTTATTTTGAATTCTAATTTTGTCTTTGATGTGGAAGTTTTTTCATTAATTTTTCTTTTCTGACATAGATATTACTAATAATCACATACCCACTCCCATGCATAATAATTCATGTTATTCATTCTTCTGAATCTTTGCTGATTTTTTTTACTAGTTCTGTTATAGAGAAAGGAACATTGTCTCCAAATATAATTGTAGATTTGTCTATTTCTCCTTTCAGTTTTGTCAGGTTTTGGTTCATGCATTTTGAAGCTCTGTTGCTAGGTGAATTCACATTTAGAATAGTTCTATCTTCTTGGTGAGCTGATTCTTTTATCATTATGCAATATGTATGTGATCACTGGTAATTTTCTTTTCTCTCAAGTTTACTTTTTGATTCTAATATAACTCCAGTTTTCTTTTGATTAGTGCTTAGATGGTAAGTATTTTCCATCCTTTTACTTTTAACCTTCTTATATTACCAGTTTTGAAGTATTTTGTAAACCACACAGAGTTGGGTGATGTTTTTTGTATTTATTTGTATAATTCCTGTATTTTAATTGGAGTGTTTAGATCATATGTAATGTAATTACTTATACATTCAGACCAGGTGTACCATATTATTATTTGTTTTCTATTTTTTCCTCTGTTTTTCAACCATTTTCTCCCTTCTTTTTTGGGGAGCATTTTTTTAGTATGTGAATTTATTCTATATGTATTTTCACTATATCTCTGTATTTTTCCAGTGGTTGTTTTAAGGATTATAGTATACATACTTAACCTTTTCTAGTATACTAAAATAAATATTTTACCACTTCAAGTGGAATATAGAAGTTTTACCCTTATATAGATCTTTTTACCCTCCCTCCGTTAAGCTGTAATTTTATTATGTATTACCACTATACACACTGAAAACTTCAGACAATGTTTTATAAGTTTTGCCCTCAATGATCAAACATATTTTAAACTTCTAAGAGGAGAATAATAGTCTATCATAAAATCAAGTATTATAACATTTGAAATACTTTAAAATGTGTTATTCAAATGTAAGGTACTATTCTGAGCCATCAGATGAATTTTATAAAGGAAGCCCCAGTGGGACATTGTATTAATATTTTTCTGAAGAGGTTATTTTATATACAAACTATTTTTTTCCCACAAGTACTGAGAATCTTTAGGAGAGTAAATATTTGTATTCTGATGTTAAATTAAAAACAATTTTTTTAATGTTTATTTTTGAGAGAGAGGGAGACAGAACGTGAGTGGGGGAGGGGCAGAGAGTGAGGGAGACAGAATCTGAAGCAGGCTCCAGGCTCTGAGATGTCAGCACAGACCCCAATGTGGGGCTCAAACCCATGAGCAGTGAGATCATGACCCGAGCCGAAGTGGGATGCCCAACGAACTGAGCCACCCAGGTGCCCCTGTATTCTGATTTTATAAATAAAAATTTCCCCACTCCAACTTCCTTATACTTCAGTATGCTCATAACTAAGGGATTTGTAGCTGTATTGGCATATTTAGCCTATAATCTTTCAAAATTGGCAGAGTGGGGAATGAGAACTACAACCTTCAGTAGGCTATCACTTTTGATTTGGTGCAACTTCAAATAGTTTTGGATAAAAGAATTTAAATATATTAAACCAGAAGATTATATTTAACCTAGTTAATATTTCAGTCTTAGTTATCAGCTCTGTTAGTTTTTCAACATATTAACCTTATTTAACTTTTTAAACTTTGTTTATTTAAGCAATTGATAATTTCTTGAATAGTTTTCATGAGGACTTAGTTGTTACTTTTTAAAAACTATTACAAATGGTACAGGTAAATAGAATAAATATGTTTCTCTTGCTTAGCAGGTATGGAATCATCAGCCTTGGATGAATCTACTTCAAACAGAAAGTTATCAAATATATCAGAATGTTATCCACAGTATAGGATGAAAAGCAGTTTCTCTTCCAGACTACGTGAACCATCATTATTCCCAAAGTTAAATGGAAAACACCTCCAATATCATAAAATTATGGAGGATAATGATTACCTTGAACTTAAAAGATCAAAAAATCCTTTGCAAATAAAAAAATTCCTAAATGGGGTTGATAGCAGTGATACAGGATTCTGGGAACCATATTCAAAGGATGGCATAGACTTTAAGAAAAGTTCAGAGAAGATTGAAATTCATGACTCAAAGTCTACGTCACATAGCTTGAAGAGCATTACAAGCCTCAAAAAGTCTCTGGATAAAAGTGATAATTTTAGTATCCCCAAACTTCAGAAGCCAGCTGTGAGAAGGCATTCCAGCCTCCTAAAACAGGTTTCGTCGAAAGAAAAGATTGCAGTGAATGCTCTGGGTCAGTATCATATATGTAAGTCAAAATATAGGTCCTTGAGTTCTTGAGTCATCACAGAAACAAGCTGAATTAACCATTGATTAGACAGTTGTTTGCATTTCATTTGTCAGTGCTATTGAGTAATCACCACTTCTGGTATATAGATCAGTGTATACAACACAGTGGTTTTAAGTTGTGCCTTTTTAGATGGTTGTGTTCCCTTTTTCAGATGCCTAACTTTGACCAAGAAGTTTATTCAGAGATTAATTCAACTCACTCAAGTTCCCTAGAAATAGAGGGCCTGTTTTCTTTTGGAAATGCTTATTTTATAATTTTTAAACTAAATATGTAAGGAGTCTATGTGAAATTTTTGTTCAGGTTCCATAATTTAAATATATGATATCCATATCCAATATATGATAATGCTTCAGATATCATCTCTTTTGGACATGGGAATATGAAGAAAGATAAAATAACTACTATTTTACAGTTTGGGTCCCCAGGGCTTTATGGTCTTTCTCAAAGATGAGCAAGGTTTTCCAACCAATATATAGTTTCCTCCTTCCGTGGTACCTCTATCACAGAAGTCCTGTGTGTGGAACTTAATTAAATACTCCTTCCTATAGTCCTTGGCTGAAGTTACTTAAGTTGTTTATTTTCTGGAAAGAAACTTATCTTTTTATTGCATTTAATATTGAAGGTAATTGTTAAAATGAGTGCTTAGTGAAATACTAGTGGTTCTTACACAGTAATACAAATTTTAAACAACTCAGTTGAACAGAAAATGTGCTCTTTTAAGGAGGCACAACAATGTTCTTTCTGATTCCTTTACTGATACACTACTATTACTCTGTGCCTCATTCCTAATTCTGAGTTCTTTATATTCCAGTAAGATTAAAACACTTGTTAAAGGAACAGTGGAATAGTAGGCATTTAGCCCATGGGTAGAAGAAGCCTGTGGAAGAAAGTGCTTATCTATCTTGCTGGTGTCGCCAACCTTTGCCATACTTAATATTCTTTGTAAAGAGAAGTGTGAAATAGTTTATCTGGTATAACTTCTCAAGATAAATTGATGGTAATAGAACATTTCTGAAATGTGACTGTCATTTGATATACATTTTAAAAACATTTTTAACTTTTCATGTTATGATAATTTTTAAATCATAAGAATTACACAAAGGGAAAGACATTTCTATATACTCTTCATCTCGTTTTCCCAGGTATTAAGATCTTGTATAATCACAGTACAGTGAACTAAATCAGGAAATTGACACTGATACAATATTATTTACTATTCTGAAGACCTTATTCAATTTTTTTCAATTGGTCCATAAATGTATTTTTCCTGGTTCAAGGTCTCATCTAGGATCACACGTTACATTCAGTTGTCATGTGTCCCTTAGTCTCCTCTGATCTAGGATAGTTTCATGACCATGACACTTTCGAAGAGTATTGACTAGTTAATTTGTAAAATGTCCCTCATTTTGGGTTTTCCTTATATTTCTTCGTAAGTTCAGGTTATGCATTTTTGGTGGGAATTACAGAGAAGTGATACTATGCCTATCTCAGTGCATGATATTAGGGGACTCACGACGGCCATGCATATCTACTGCTAAGATTTTATGATTTTGAAGATTGTGAACTGAAAACATGTCGCCTAAAATGATGGGAAGGGGAAGAACTCTCATTGTTTGCTTGGAATCCTGGAATTTAAACAAAACACTTTGTTGTTGTGATCTCTTGAACTCGTTCGTTATATTTTAATCAGAACCAAGCAGCATTGGCTGGGTCACTGGAACAGGCTGTTCCTCCAAACAAGTAGTTTATAAACATTTATAGAACTTCAAGATTGTTTTCTGTTTGAGCTATATGGGAAATATTTAGGTATAATGTAAGCTACAACAGAAGTATGAAGAAAAAAGCAGTCATATGAGGTAATAATAATTAGATAAAACTTGTTTTCTAATTGCTAAAGACTTTGGGTGCTAATTATTGCTTAAGACACATAAATTCTGTGGCTGAATAGTCTTCTACATTTTGTATATTTACAAAACATCTGTGAAGCTATCGATAAACTCCAAGAAAATTACATTGCTGCAGAAGAACTTCAATCCATTTTGCCTTCAATAGGAGTTACGTTATCAGACAAAGAGTTCAAGGAGATTGTGGCAAAGACTACTCAAAATGGTGAGACTGATAATACCAAACTTTTTGAAAAAATTAGATACTTTTGTGGGATAGTATTAAATGATGGAGTAAGTTCTCAACTAGGAATGGAACAGAATGGGCCATGCTAAAGAAGATTCTAAAAGAACAGATATAAAAATGGAAAGTGGAAAAAAAAATTCCTGGAAAATCTGCCCTAATGCATTGGTTTGGAGGGACTAGGCCTTTTATATCTCAGAATTGTTATGTAACACTCTATCACTATCCCTAGCTATGCCTTCCCGTATGGGACAGGTACTGGAAAGGCTGGCCCAGTTGTAGGGAGGTTCAGGCAATAAGAGCACAAAATCCAAGGGGTACAAAAATCTCTGAGCAAATAGCCTAAGCATCCAAGAAGAAATAACCGGAGATTCCAAAATGGTAAGGAAGTGCTACAACTAGGAATTTAGGGCTAATGGTACTTAACCAATCAAGGCAGATGATTAGCATCTAGATGTTAAATAGCATATCCCAGTCACCAGCCTAAGTTCAAGGCAGATTTTAAGTTTCCAGGAAGAGCTTTTGTATTGGAGAAGTTGTTTTATCATTAAGTAAGACCCATCCACAACAGAAGTTCAGCTGAGGAGAGGGCAGAGGCAACATTTTGGGGAAAGACTGACTTGGGAATATGTTAGAAATGAATTCTTAGAACCTGAGCAAAATTTCTTAGCTAAGGCAAATGGGAAAGAAGATTAAAAAAAAAAAACCTAAGGTGTAGGTGCTACTAAAATTATTGAGCCCTTTCATGTTGCTTATCAGGATTGGTAGGATCACTGTGGAGGGTGTATATCTAAAAATAGGTAGTTAATTGGATCAGCTGATAGTAATGGGGACACTTGGGTCTGTCAGGATTGGTCAGTATTGTCAAGGTGTCTTAATGGATAGCATTTTGACTGGGTTTTCATGATGGTATGAAATAGACTCCTTAAGTTTCTCATGGTCCATCTATATGGTCACCTTTCCTTTTTCCTATATCTATCAAAAATTGAGGACCTAGCTCAGTCCATTGCACTTTATAATAGGTATTTAAAAATTATTGAGTAATTATCAAAATGAAACGAACTGACCTAATTCAGAGACTCATCTAGGGAGACAGGATATGAAAGGAGAAATAGAATTATGATGAAGTGAAGAAGTAATTTTTTTCATAGTTGTATGAAACTATGAATTTACCTTTTATGCAAAAATATAAAGAATGCATGATCTAAAGTCTTTATTTTACAGGAAATGGAATGGTGAAGTTAGATGACTTTATGAGCGCTCTCTCCAAGGAGCAAAGTCTTCCTGAATGTGATGGTAGGTAGGAAATTTATTTTAAAATGATTTGGAGGAAAGAAGTGGTTAGGTTGAAAAGAGGTTCAACTGAACTGAGTTTGCTTTTTGGGTAGATACTTAATAGTTCTGAAATTCTCAGGCAAGCCATGAAAACTTGATGTATTAGGGTAGTGATAGCTAACTTGCTTCCCTCACAGAATTGTTAGATGGATTTCAAAAACTGTAAAGTACTACATAAATGTATAGTAAGGTAATGAGGGATTCCAACAGGTGATTAGCCCCATTTTTAGCAACTGATGGGTGATTTGATTTTTAATTTTTTTATAAAGAACTTGTTTGAATGAAATACTGGTTTTGTTTCCCTTGTTTTAGAACATTTCTAAAAAAACTGTCTTAAGCTATAATTTACATACATAAAACTCACTCATGCACTAATTTTCATGAAATGTATAGAGTCATACAATCAACACCACAATCAGTTTGTTAAAAATTTTTGCTTGCAATGATTTTGGGTTTTTATGCAAATAATTAAATATTTTTCAGCAAGATTAAAATGAGAAATGAAAGATACTAAGCCTTGCTGTTTTTATTTCCATTTGTTTATTCATATGCTAAAAATGAAAGATAAGCTTTTTGTGTCTTCCCAAAGGATTTCTCAGATAGAGAAAAATTAATCCAAAGGAAGAGATTTTTCTCTTATACTTACATGAAGTCTCATGTTAAAAACTACATTATTGTGGCGCCTAGGTGGCTCAGTCCGTTAAGCGTCCGACTCTTGGTTTCGGCTCCGGTCATGATCTCACAGTTTGTGAGTTCAAGCCCTGTGTTGGACTTCTTGTGGACAACACAGGGCCTGCTTGGGATTCTCTCTTTCTCTCTCCGCCCCTACCCTGTGTGCTCTCTCTCTCTCAAAATAAATAAACTTAAAAAAAAAGCTACATTATAATTTGTCACTTATGATGAATTGCTTAAGTGGTGTTCTTAAAGACACTATTAGCAAATTTCTTGAGTGCTTTACCTTGTAATCATTCATTCACGAACTCAGTCACCGTTTCATTGCTGTTTTGTGAAGTAGTGTCTTGGTTGTAGCCGACTCCTCCCTCCCATTTCCCCCATTATACTGTTTTTAAAATTTATCTTATTTTAACGTTTTATTTATTTAAATAATCTCTACACTCCACATGGGGCTCAGACTGACAACCCCAAGATCAATTGTCTCATGCTCTTTGGACTGAGCCAGCCAGGTGCCCCTAAAATTTATTTTTAATGGTGGTATCTAACACGTAACATAAAATTTGCCATCTTAACCATTTGTAACTGTACAGTTCAATAACATTAGGGTTACGTATATTCACACGGTTGTACAACGAATCTCTAGAACTTTTTCATCTTGCAAAACTGAAACTCTATACCCAGTGAACAACAACTACCCATCTGTGCCTCTCCAGCTTCTGACAACCATCATTCTACTTTCTGTTTCTGTGAATTTGCCTACTCCAGATACTTGAGTGGAATCATATAGTATTTGTCTTTGTGAATGAATGGCTTATTTCACTTATCATAATGCCCTCAGGATTCATCCATGTCGTAGCACGTGCCAGATTTTTCTTTCCTTTTCGTGCTAATATCACATTGCATGTATATGCCACATTCTGTTTGTCCATTCATCCATTAATAGACACCTGTGTTGCTTCTACCTCTTGGCAATTGTGACTAGTGCTGCTGTGAATGTGGGTATGCAAATACCTCTTTGAGCCCCTGCTTTCAATTCTTTGGGATATATAATCAGAAGTGGACACAATCCAGGTTTGTAACGTTTCCTTCACTCCTAAAATTCTCTTGTGCCCATTTATCATTAATCTCTACCTCCATTCCCAGGCAACCACTGATCTGCTTTCTGTTTCCATAAAGTTGCCTTTTTTTAAAAACATTTAATATAAATGAAATCATAAAACATGTGGTCTTTTGTGCCTGACTTCACTTTTTTTGAGGCTAATTCATGTTGTTGTATGTATCAGTAGTTTGTTCCTTTGTATGGTTAAATAAGTCCATATTACATTTTATAGGTATATTCCATTTTGTTGATGGTTCACCAATTTATGACCTTTGCTTATTTGCAGTTTGGGACTGGTATGCATAATGTTGAAATTAATATTTGCATTGCAGTCTTTCTGTGGACATGTTTCCATTTCTTTTGGGTAGATTCCTAGGAGAATAATTGCTAGTGTATATGGTAAATTTATGTTTTACTTTTAAAGAAATTACCAAACTGTTTTCCAAAGTGGCTATACCATTTTCATTCTCACCAGCAATGTGTAAGGATTCTGGTTTCTTCCTATCCTCCACATTTAGGTATTATATTTTTGTTTATAATCATTATAATAATTGTGTAGTGGAATTTCATTATGGTTTTAATTTTGCATTTCCCTAATGACTGATAATGTCAAGTTTATTTGCACATGCTTACTAGCTGTTCATATATCTTTGGTGAGATATATATTCAAATCTTTTGCCCATATTTAGAATTCCATTTTGATTTATCTATAGTGTTTCAGAGTATATCTCTTTGTATACCTTTTAAAGTTGTTGCTTCAGGTATATATACATAACTTATCACACTATTGGTGTCATCATTTTGCCAGTTCAAGTGAAATACAGAAGCCTTATCTCCATATACATCCCTCCCTCCTTTATGATATAATTACCTTAAATATTTCCTTATATATATTTAAAACCACATCAGGTGGTATTATTTTTACTTCAACCATCAGACTTGATTAAAAAATTCAAGAGAAGGAAAGCCTATTATATTTACCCATATTTTGACTTACCATTTTCTTTTTTCCTTCTTGATATTCCAGAGTTTTTTTGTTTTATCCTTTATTTTCTGTTTAAGAACTTCCTTTATCCATTCTTAGGTCTACTGACAACAAATTCTTTTAGTTTCCTCTCATCTGAGAACATCTTGATTTCCTCTTCATTCCTGAAGAATAGTTTTTCTGAATATGGGATTTTACGTTGATAGTTCTTTACTTTCAGCACTTGAAAAATATTGTGTCACTTATTTCTGGCTTCCATGGTTTCTGCTGGAAATTCTGTCATTCAAATTGGTTTTCTTTCCCTATAGTGTTTTTCTTAGGCTGCTTTCAAAATGTTCCCTTGTCTTTAGTTTTCAGAAGTTTAATTATGATGGATCTTGACATGGATTTCTTTGGATTTATCCTGTTTGAGGTCCACTTTCGTCTTGGATCTGTAGGTTAATGTCTCTTGATAAAAATTTGGGAAGTGTGCAGGCATTATTTCTTTGAGTGCCTTTTTAAGTCTCTTTTCTTCTGGGATTCTGATGGACACAAATGTTAGATCATTTTTATATTCCTACAGGTCTCTGGAACTGTTCATTTTTTCTTCAGTTTATTTTCTCAGTGTTGTTCATTGGATGATTTCAGTTGCTTTCAATTCATTGATTCTTACCTTTCTCTCCTCCTTTCAGCTGTTGAGTCCATCCACTGAACTTTTAATTTCAGTCATCATATTTTTTAGTCATTAAATCTCCATTTGGACTTTCTGTGTTGGTGTTTGTGCAAGAGAAAAAGCAGACAGCTCTCCCAGTCCTCACATACTGTCCCTATACAGGAGAAGACCTCCACCCATCGGCCCAGCCTGATAGGCCCTAGGCCTCTACCACCTTTTTCCTTCCCCAGGCTCTAGGACTGACAAGATAGCTGATGGTTCTTTGGGACACCCTGAAAAAGTTGACATGCTGGATAAACTCTTTACCTCTCCAGGAGGAAACTAAGAGCTCGGAATTTTAATCTAATCTTGTGCTGAACAGAGGGGAGGATCACTGCCTTCTACCAGCCCAAGCCATCGCTTTATTCTACCCAAAATACTAGACTGTGCTAGACCCATCAGAGCTCCAAGGCTGGCAAAACAGAAGCCAATCTTCTGGGGAGGCATTTTGGAAAAGCTGAATTTCTGGATATGTGGACCAAACTCTTCTTCCCCTTGGGTGAAGCTGGGAGCTAGAGTCTTTTTTGGATCATATGGTGCTGCATTGGAGGCAGCACTTGTGGGAGGGTGTCCCAAATCTCTGTACCAGCTTCAGTACGTCTGGTTTTGCATTCTCCTGGGATACAAGAGCCTGTCAGTTAGTTTCTAATTTCTCACAAAAGGAATTTATTTTTTAATTTCTGCTGAATCAGTGTGTTTGTGGGGAGAAGAAGGGTCCAGGGCGTCCTACTCAACCATCTTACTGACATCACTCACAAGCTGTTTACTTTTTAAAAAAAATTTTTTTAATGTTTATTTATATTTGAGAGAGAGAGAGAACGAGAGTGGGAGGGGGCAGAGAGAGATGGAGACAGAACCCGAAGGTTTCAGGCTCTGAGCTGTCAGCACAGTGCTCAACACAGAGCTTAAACCCATGAGTCATGAGATCCGGACGTGAGCTGACGTCAGGTGCCCAACCAACTGAGCCACCCAGGTGCCCCATCAGCTATTTACTTTTAAGTGAGAATTTTTTTCATCTAAAAATTCCTTTCACAAGATAGTATCACATATCTTGTTCTACATATTTATACATGAAAATCACCTTTTTAAGAATCATTTTAAGAATCATCTAATTCAGACATCATTTTGATGATTTCTTTGTTTAGTAATCCATAATGACGTCCAGTGACTGCCTAAATTCAATTAACTCCTGATAATGGCTTTAATGCCGTCCACTGCCCAGCTTCCTCACTTTACCTATCCTAATCTTCTATTAGAGAAAATCTATTTGAGTTTAGTTTGTTCCAAAATTTACACAACAACACACCCGCATGCATACCTGTCGACCCCCTTAATAATTCTATGTGTTTGTAAGTTATTTTAAGAAAATTTTATTGCATGGGCACCTGGGTGGCTCAGTTGATTGAGGGTCCACTTTGGCTCAGGTCATGATCTCGCCGTTCCTGAGTTTGAGCCCCATGTCTGGCTCTGTGTTGACAGCCTGGAGCCTGCTTCAGATTCTGTGTCTCCCTCTCTCTCTGCCCCTCCCCGACTCATGCTGTGCCTTTCTCTCTCTCTCAAAAATAAACATTAAAGCTTTCATTGCAGTAAAAATTTGTTTAAATTTAATGGAGGGAATACTGCCCAAATTTGTGAAGCATATATTCCAAAGTATCATAAA
Source organism: Panthera uncia (assembly GCF_023721935.1). Taxonomy (NCBI): domain Eukaryota; kingdom Metazoa; phylum Chordata; class Mammalia; order Carnivora; family Felidae; genus Panthera; species Panthera uncia. The sequence goes on from NC_064814.1 coordinate 15,282,445, forward strand.
AAGACATGTGGGATAGTTATTTCCAAGTGATAATATTTATGTATACAGAAGATAAACTAAGATTAACCAGGGACTGAGCCATGTATTGCTACAAAATCTTACCCCAATTCATTATTCAGGATTGAAAGTTTTCTACTTATTTCTGTATCTGCTACCGAGAAACAGACTACTAAGAAATTTTAAATTGTTAGAAAATTAAATGGGGAAATTGTATAATATTTTTGTTCCTGTGCACTTAAATTGCAATTAAATTGGCACTTCCTTCGATACAGAGATTATAGCAAAGTAGAATATATTTTTGGCTCTCATTTTGTACTTTGTTGGTTTTCAGTATTAAAGATTCCGGTAATTCTTTTCATATATAACATTTCTGAAGTTATTTTCTATGCTTGTTTATTTAGTGTTAGAACTAAAATTCATCTTACTATTGGTGTTTTCTTTTTGACTTATATTTAATACTCATTAGCATACTGCTTTATTTTCAGTGTTGACTGATGTCATTAAAGCCATTGATAAAATTAAAGATGAAAATATTGATTATGAGGATATGAATACTTGTCTTCAGCATTTTGGAGTTTACCTTTCTAAGCCAGAATTTGAGAAGATCACAGAGTTGACTGAAGCTGACAGTAAGTGAAAACTGGGTTGACACATGTGAAAAGATGGTCACTTTGCTATTTTTTTCCCTCAGAATAATGACTTTATTTTTTTGATTAGAAAAAAGTCCATTGAAATGAAGTCAATACAGAAAAATACTTAAAAGCACAACAAAACACACAAAATCCCATGATCCAGAAATATCCAGTATTAACAGTCTTTCCAGACATTTTTTTCCTATAGGCAAAAGTACAAACAAAAAGAAAGTAGAGTTTGTGGTTTTGCTTTCTGACAAGGAAGAGGTCAGGACAGAAGTCATTAAATGGGACAAATGACTCTTTATTATGCCAAAGCCTATAATTCATAAGGAAGGTACTAGTTTTGAGTATCTATACCCTTATAACTTAGCAGCATCTTTTCTAAAGAGAAAGGGTGGTTGTGAGATAGACAAGTGTGTGGGGCTATAGATGAAATAAGAATGGCCATGAAGAGTATGTGAAGAGTATAGGAAGAGTATGTGAACTTTTATTACAATATATTTCTTATTTTGTGTGTATTAAAATTTTTCCATAATGAAAAGCAAAAAAGGAATAGAACAAATGTAAGTTATGTGCCTTACGTGAGAAAATGATAAGGCTTTGTTAAAAGACATTATAGAATACCTAAATAAATTGGAATATATCCCATATTAATGGACTCAGAGACCCCCAAGTCTGCCAATTCTCATAATTAATTTACTTATCTAAAGCAATTCTAATAAAACCCTGACTTTTTTGATGAATTAATTCTAATATTTGTATGCATAAACAAAGATCAAGAGTAGCTAAAACACTCTTGAGGAAGAAAAACGTGGATAGGGTGTATGAGTGGTGTTGGAGGGATCTTGCTACCCTGGATATTAAGACTCATTATAAAGTTACAGTAAGTAAAACAGTGTGAAAATGGCACAGGGATAGAGAAATTGACTGATAGGTCAGGATAAGTAACTTCCAAATATATCTACACGCATATAAGGAAACATATATAATGAGGTGGCAGATTACTAGGGGGGAGGGGAAGCACCAGTTAATAAATGGTGCTGGAATAATTAATTATTCAAATGTAAAAAATAGAATTGGATCCCTACCTCTATATCATATTCAGTAATGATTTCCAGATACGAACACTAAAATTCTCTTTAGAGAAAGAAGAAAAATTTTCTGACTTAGAGTTACAAGGAATTATTTTTAAGATACAAAATCACTAACCAGAAAAGAAAAGATTTATACATTTGACTACATTAAAAATAAGAACTTCTCTTTATTAAAAGGTAATACAAACAGAATGAAAATACAAGCCACAAATGTAGCAAAGATTATTATTTAAAAAAATTTTTTTTAATGTTTATTTATTTTTGAGAGAGAGAGAGGTGCAGAGTATGAGTGGGGGAGGAGCAGAGAGAGAGGGAGACAGAATCTGAAGCAGGCTCCAGGCTCCCAGCTGTCAGCACAGAGCCGTAAGCGGGGCTTGAACTCATGAATTGTGAGATCATGACCTGAGCCAAAGTTGGATGCTTAACCGACTGGGCCACCCAGGCATTCCAGAGTAAAGATTATTTGTAACACTCATAACAGCGAAAGATCATTGTGGAGAATAAATAGGAAACCCCTATAAATTAACAACCCAAGAGAAAAATGGCCAAATTACAAGAACAGCCATTGCCAGATGAAGAAACATAAGTTGCTAATAATCATATGAAGTCTTTTTATACATCATAGTAATCAGGGAAACGCAATGACCAAATTGGCAAAAATTAAAGTCTGTTAATTTAATTGTTGGTAAATAAGGCAAAAGTGGTAAAAGAACTTTGAAAAACATTATGTAGTATTCTGTAAGGTTTTCATACTTCATGGCTTAGAAAATCCATTTTTTAGTGACACATCCCAGAAAATCTCTGCACTGATGTGCAAGGAGACATGTTAAAAGTGCTCATAGCAGCTCTGATCTTAATAGAAAAAGGAAGGAAGGAAGGAAGGAAGGAAGGAAGGAAGGAAGGAAGGAAAGAATGAACAAAAAGAAACAACATGATCGGTGATAGAATGTATAAATAAATTGTGGTATTTACCACTGATGCATGATGAAATACTGATAATGTGTACATTAGTGAAAATGAACTATAGCAATATACTATATGGATGGTTCTTGGAAATATATTGAATGAAAAAAGCAAGTCTAGATTGCTATAGTGTGATTATTTTTATAGAGCTGTAAAACAAAATTAAGGAATATTTTGTTTATCCTGTGTAAAATTATATGTAAAAAAGCAAGACCTTGGTTAATTTTAAAAAATTCAGCAATGTTCTCTCTGTAGAGAAGCAGTAGAATAGAATGGGGGAAGCACAGAAGCAGATGCAGTGGTGTTAATAATGTTCTTCAACTGTGAGGGAGAGGAAGGGGGAAAAATGTTACAGAGAGGGAGTGAGGCAAACCATAAGGACTCTTAAATACTGAGAACAAACTGAGGGTTGATGGGGGTGGGGGAGAGGGGAAAGTGGCTGATGGGCATTGAGGAGGGCACTTGTTGGGATGAGTACTGGGTGTTGTATGGAAACCGATTTGACAATAAGCTATATTAAAAAATAATAAAAATAAAAAGTAATTTTGTCCTTAAAACAATAATGTTCTTCAAATGGGAGGTGGGTTCAGTGGTTCAGCTAAAACATTTGTGTATCAAATAGACATTATCAAAAATAGGGAATCTATTGTTTTAGAAAGTTATATGTTCCTGTTAGTGAATGTAAATCTTCATTAACTCTAACATTCCCCTAGAATTTTTCAAAGTCTCATTTTTTTCAAGTCTTTAAATATTTGGTTAAGAATACAAAGTAATTTGGTGCTCCTTAAAGTAAACTTCTCAAAGATTCTTTATCTTGGAAATAGGCAATAGGCTGTGCCTGATCTTTTATAGATTAGAATTGGAATTTGATTTTTTTTAGTGGGATAAACAAAGGAGTAGTGTTATCAAAAGCTCATCCTATTTATATAAAACCTTTATATGCGGCCTTAGAAAATTCTTAGAAATCTTTATCCATTCTAATATTGGGGTATTATATATAATCAAGGAAAGACATTTTCTAAGTATAGAATGACTATTAAAATGTTTAATAGTTTCAAAAGTATACTGGAATAAAGATAACAATGTGAATGGTAACCTGAGGTGGGAGAAACCAGAGGTCAAGAAAGCTCACTTCTAATCTCTGATCTCGTATTTCCTTTTGTGACCTGGGGAAAAAAATCATGATATCATGTCTAAGTATTTTTAAAAATGTATAAAATAATACACTAATTCTTTACTGACATATCTTTGAGTTGTTGTCAGGCCAAGACAAGATAATGTAAGTTAAAATTAAAAATGTTGTACGCTTCTAACTAGAAGGATTTTGATTAACTTTCCTGGCATTTTTCAGTTTTACTTTCTCCTTGTGTGTTGAATTGCTTTTTCCTCTTAGAACCATATATTTTTAGTGGTATTAGCTGATGGCTATAATCATGTTATCTCCCTATAATTTATTTTACATAATTCAATAGTTGTCATAATTAACATTTGAAGATATTGAAGAAAATATTCTTTTCTCCTTAGAAACGAAAAAAGTGAATTTTAAAGATTTCATTGATACAATGATGACCAATACGGAACGCTTCTCTGAAAAATTATGTAAGAACATCACATTTTGTGCTTTTATTTACTTTTTCAAGTTTATTTATTTATTTTGAGAGACAGAGAAAGAGCAGGGGCAGGGCAGAGAGAGAGAAAGGGAGAGAGAGAGAATCCCAAGAAGACTCCACACTGTCAGTTACAGAGCCCAGTGCACAGCTCGATCTCACAAACCATGAGATCGTGACCTGAGCGGAACTCAAGAGTTGGACACACTTACCCGACTGAGCCACCCACCCCAACATATATTGTGCTTTTAGTGGACCAACTGGTGTGACAAACTTTAGAAGAGTGTAGCAGACTAGAAGAGGTAGTCATCCTGTAGGTCATCAGCCAAACAGATGCCTGGCTTCCTGCTGATGTTTGGTTTCAATCTTCTCTGTTAATGATTTCTAAATCTCGAGCACTTCCACGTGCAAATGAATTGAAAGTTTTTACGAGCTTCCAGTTTATCCTCACACTTACTATAAAGAGCTAGAACCGTGTATATAAAATTCCTTTTTGGAAGATGTAAAACGTCTTCCCAATTTGGGGAAGTGATGCCATCTAGTGACTAGCGCTGAGTACTCATATGCAGAATTTCCTCTTTCATTTGTTTATATATTTTTTTCCATCTTCCAATTTATTCAGTAATATTTACTGAGCCATTGTTATATATGCTTTCTGTTAAGCTGATGAGCTGTTAAGATGAGAAAGACAGTCTTGGCCACTCAGAAGCTCACTGTAAAGAAATACAAGGTCTTATATGTATATTTTAAATGGAGTGAAGCTAGTTTAAAAATTGAAGCGAAAAGTAGCATTTTGTTATTTTGTGCTTAGATGTTGGGTAATAGTGCATTTTAAGTAACAGTTATTTTACCTTACACTAGAAATCAATTTAATTTGCTTTCTATACAAGGTGGAACATAATAGATTAATTGGATGAAGAGATTATTTGCATTGTTAGTCACTTCATTTATCCTAGGAATTTTAGTTTCGTGGAGATAAAAAGTTTTTGTTTTTGTTTTTAAACATTTTTATTATTTTTGAGAGACAGAGAGAGCACGAGCCGGGGAGGGGCAGAAAGAGACAGAAACACAGAATCTAAGCAGACTCTAGGCTCTGAGCTTGTCAGCACAGAGCCCGACGTGGGGCTCGAACTCACAAACAGTGAGGTCATGACCCAAGCCGAAGTAGGATGCTTAATCAACTGATCCACCCAGGCACCCCGAGTTAAAAAGTTTTATTATCACGGAGTTGTATAGTATATTATCTTACTCGTATCTATAGTTAACTTTCCTTTCTTGTTGTTAAATATTGCACATTTATATTCACTGCTTTCCTTTTTTCTTCATCTGGCTGCTCATTTCTTCACCAGACAGCTTATTGGTTCTGTATACCTCATTGGGACCTTCTATCCATTTATCCCTCAACTTTGTCCTTACCCACCAGTCTCCCTGTTTTCACTTTTCTTCCTTATCCACTTGAAAATCACTGGTCTGTGTACCTCGAATACCCTACAGTCTTCAGTACCCTAAATTGCCCTTTGGTTGCACCTGTCTTACAAAACTCCCAACCCTGGCTTTTCCTCGTGGCTGACATCATTTCTAGAGAAAATTATATAGCTCAGCAGATTGAACACTTTGAAATCTTGACCATCAGTGTCTGGTGGCCCTCAGCACTACCTAGGAATTATGTGATTCCCACCCTCTCCCAGTTAGTTTATTCTTTTACTCTCTGAAATAACTAATTAACAATCTCCATTCTCTCAAACTTCCATTCCTACTCCAACCTTAGCCCTTCTCACATTTAGCAGATAACTTAGCCTTTATAAGGAAAATAGAAGCCTGTCACTATTTTGAGGATGTTAAGATATTTCCCAATATTTTCTCCTAAAAGTTTTTAAGTTTTTCTTTTTCATAGTTAAGTCTTTAATTCACCTGAAATTGATTTTTATGTTTAGAGTGAAATTGGGATCCAATTTAATTTTTTTCCATAAAGATATTAGCTAGTGACAGTTTTATATTAATTCTTTGAGATTTATGTATTGTATAAATTGATTTGGAACCTGATACTCACACATGATGGCCTTGGGATTTAGGTTATCATTGGAGATTTTCTTCCTTCTATCCATACCTCTGGCAGAGAACAGGCTTTCTTCTTGAATTCCTAAAAAGGTGACTAAAGTGTTTTTATTAATAATTTTCAGATGGAAAGATTTTCTGGGGCCCTGTCTTTTTTGGGAAAAGTTTTCAATTAGCAATAATCGCGCCTCGGATAAACCTCATTGGCTATGATACTGCCACTGTGCAAAGCTGGGCCCTGTCTTTTGTTTGTTTGTTTGTTTTGTATTAAATTTTTTTTAATGTTTATTTATTTTTGAGAGAGCAAGAGACAAAGTGCGAGCAGCAGATAGGCAGAGAGAGAGGGAGACACAGAATCTGAAACAGGCTCCAGGTTCTGAGCTGTCAGCACAGAGCCCAATGGGGGACTCGAACTCACAAACTGAGAGATCGTGACCTTAGTTGAAGTCGACGCTTAACTGACTGAGCTACCCAGGCCCTGGTGTTAAGTACGCATCTCTATAATTCTAGACTTGTCTGTATCAAGTAATAACAATAATACTTATTATATTACTCACATTTATTGAAGGTTTACTATGTGCCAGTACTGTTCTAAATAATTTTTATTTATTAACTCACTTAATTCTCACATCAACTCTATTATTTTTATTTTATGGATGGGAAAACCACAGCACAGAGGTTAAAGAAGTCACATAGCTAGTATGTGGTAGAATTAAGATTAGAACTCGGGTAGAGTGGTGCCTGGTTGGTTCAGTCAGTTGAGTGTCCGACTCTTGATTTTAGCTCAGGTCATGACCGCAGCGTTGTGAGATGGAGCCCCACATCAGGCTCTGTGCTGGGCATGGATCCTGCTTAAGATTCTATCTTGAGAGGCCCTTTGTCAGCTTGGCAGAGTGGTGCCACCCCAGAACCCGGGTGTGTGGAGTGGGATCCTTTAAGACGTTGGGGTTTGAATCCCAGCTGAGTGCCTGGGAGGTGCAGGAGACTGTGGAGCGGGACAAACTGACCAGATCGTGCCTGTGCTGTGCTGTGAGGGCTGCCTGAACAGGGTGGTTTGGTCTAGGGAGGAGAAACTGCGATGATGCCATTTTCCTCCAATCACCAACATGGTGGGGCTTCAAGGAACAGGACAGCAGGCCCCCAGTGGAGGTTGGACTGCTTACACCAAACCCTGCCTCACCATGCCTGGCAACTGCATATATGCTGGAGGGAGAATTGACCCTTACCCAACCAGAGGGTCCCTCCTCCAGACCAGCACAACCACTGGTTCCAGGGCACCATCGGACAACGGTCCGGCAGTTTTTCATTTTCTGATTTGATTTTTGGTAATACATATTTTCTTTTCTTGTCTTTTCTCCTTCTTCTTCTTCCTTCCCTTCTCTATTCTGGTTGTTAATTTGTTTAAGCAGGCATTTTTAATCTATGCATTTTACACCTCTTCTGTATCTCCTCCTTCTTTATTTTTCTCTCTCTCTCTAGATTAAGCCATATAGTTTCTCTGATTCTCTGCCTGCTCAATTTTTTTTCTCTTTCCCTGCCTCTGTCATTTCCCTCTTTCTATGGGATAAGGCTTCTTCCACCCCCTCCCCTTTTTAATTTTTTCCAGGGTTACTTCAGTGAACAAATCAAAGCACGCCTGGTGGAAAGTCCAAACCACCAGTGCGAGTAGGGGTATAAAGCAACCAGAGTCACAACAACAGAGAGCATGCGACACACTCCAAAAACACCTCCTGAAGGGTCAGGCCCTGGATAGTATATGACCCCTTTTTAACATAGTAGTACTCACAGGGGCAGGACACATAACAAACTATTAAAACACGTAAAAGACAGAAAACTAGACAAAATGACTAGACAGAAGAATTCTCAAAAATTCTAGGAAGAAATGACAGCCAGAAAAATTGCTCAAAACAGATATAAACAATATATCTAAACAAGAATTTGGAATAATAGTCATAAGACTAAGAGCTGGGCTTGAAAAAACTATAGAAGGCAGCAGAGAATCTATTGCTGCAGAGATCAAGGACACAAGAGATAGTCATGATGAATTAAGAAATGCAGTAAATGAGATGCAAAATAAACTAGATGCAGAGACAGCAAGGATGAAGGAGCAGAGGGAAGAATAAGTGAAATAGAAGATAACATGGAAAATGATGAAACTGAAAAAGAGAGAGGAAAATATTAGACCACGAGGGGAGAATTAGAGACCTAAGTGATTCAATGAGATATAATAATATCTGTATCATAGGAGTTCCAGAAGAAGAAGAAAGAGAAAGGGGCAGAAGGTTTATTTGACCAAATTATAGTTGAGAGCTTCCCTAATCTGGGGAAGGAAGCAGACATCTAAGCCCAGGAGGCACAGAGAACTCCCTTCAGAATTAACAGAAACAGGTCAGCCCCAAGGCATATCATAGTGAAATTGGCAAAATACAAAGATAAAGAGAGAATTCTGAAAGCAGCTAGGGACAAACGGGCCTTAATCTACAAGGGCAGACACATAAGGGTAGTAGCAGACCTGTCCACTGAAACATGGCAGGCCAGAAGGGAGTAGCTGGAAATATTCAATGTGCTGAATAGGAAAAATATGCAGCCAGGAATCCTTTATCCATCAAGGCTGTCCTTCAGAATGAAAGATCAAGGCTTTTCCAGACAAACAAAAACTGAGGGAATTCATGACCACTAAACCAACCCTGCAGGCACTCTGTGAGTGGAATGCTGCAAAGACTACAAAGGACCAGAGACATTGCCACAATCATGAAACCTACAGATAACACAATGACACTAAATCCATATCTTTCAGTCATAACTCTGAATGTAAATGGGCTAAATGCCCCAATCAAAAGGCATAAGGTATCAAAATGGATAAAAAACCAAGTTCCATCTATATGCTGTCTACAAGACACTCATTTTAGACCTGAGGACACCTGAAAATTGGAAGTGAGGGGATGGAGAACCATATATCATGCTACTGGAAGCCAAAAGAAAGCTGGAATAGCCATACTTATATCAGACAAACTAGATTTTAAAGTAAAGACGGTAGCAAATGATAAAGAAGCGCATTATTGTCATAATTAAGGGGCCTATCCATCAAGAAGAGATAACAATCGTAAATGTTTATGCCCCCAACTTGGTAGAACCCAAATTTATAAATTAATCACAAACATAAGCAATCTTACTGATAATAATATGGTAATTGTAGATGACTTTATTTTTTTTCAATATATAAAATTTATTGTCAAATTAGTTTCCATACAACACCCAGTGCTTATCCCAAAAGGTGCCCTCCTCAATACCCATCACCCACCTTCCCTTCCCTCCCACCCCCCATCAACCCTCAGTTTGGTCTCAGTTTTTAAGAGTCTCTTATGCTGTGGCTCTCTCCCACTCTAACCTCTTTTTTTTTTTTTCTCCTTCCCCTCCCCCATGGGTTTCTGTTAAGTTTCTCAGGATCCACGTAAGAGTAAAACCATATGGTATCTGTCTTTCTCTGTACGGCTTATTTCACTTAGCATCACACTCTCCAGTTCCATCCATGTTGCTACAAAGGGCCATATTTCATTCTTTCTCATTGTCACGTAGTATTCCATTGTGTATATAAACCACGATTTCTTTCTCCATTCATCAGTTGATGGACATTTAGGCTCTTTCCATAATTTGGCTATTGTTGAGAGTGCCGCTATAAACATTGGGGTACAAGTGCCCCTATGCATCAGTACTCCTGTATCCCTTGGGTAAATTCCTAGCAGTGCTATTGCTGGGTCATAGGGTAGGTCTATTTTTAATTTTCTGAGGAACCTCCACACTGTTTTCCAGAGCGGCTGCACCAATTTGCATTCCCACCAACAGTGCAAGAGGGTTCCCATTTCTCCACATTCTCTCCAGCATCTACAGTCTCATGATTTGTTCATTTTAGCCACTCTGACTGGCGTGAGGTGATATCTGAGTGTGGTTTTGATTTGTATTTCCCTGATGAGGAGCGACGTTGAGCATCTTTTCATGTGCCTGTTGGCCATCCGGATGTCTTCTTTAGAGAAGTGTCTATTCATGTTTTCTGCCCATTTCTTCACTGGGTTATTTGTTTTTCGGGTGTGGAGTTTGGTGAGCTCTTTATAGATTTTGGATACTAGCCCTTTGTCCGATATGTCATTTGCAAATATCTTTTCCCATTCTGTTGGTTGCCTTTTAGTTTTGTTGGTTGTTTCCTTTGCTGTGCAGAAGCTTTTTGTCTTCATAAGGTCCCAGTAGTTCATTTTTGCTTTTAATTCCCTTGCCTTTGGGGATGTGTCGAGTAAGAGATTGCTACGGCTGAGGTCAGAGAGGTCTTTTCCTGCTTTCTCCTCTAGGGTTTTGATGGTTTCCTGTCTCACATTCAGGTCCTTTATCCATTTTGAGTTTATTTTTGTGAATGGTGTGAGAAAGTGGTCTTGTTTCATTCTTCTGCATGTTGCTGTCCAGTTCTCCCAGCACCATTTGTTAAAGAGACTGTCTTTTTTCCATTGGATGTTCTTTCCTGCTTTGTCAAAGATGAGTTGGCCATACGTTTGTGGGTCTAGTTCTGGGGTTTCTATTCTATTCCATTGGTCTATGTGTCTGTTTTTGTGCTAATACCATGCTGTCTTGATGATTACAGCTTTGTAGTAGAGGCTAAAGTCTGGGATTGTGATGCCTCCTGCTTTGGTCTTCTTCAAAATTACTTTGGCTATTTGGGCCTTTTGTGGTTCCATATGAATTTTAGGATTGCTTGTTCTAGTTTCGAGAAGATTGCTGGTGGAATTTTGATTGGGATTGCATTGAATGTGTAGATAGCTTTGGGTAGTATTGACATTTTGACAATATTTATTCTTCCAATCCATGAGCATGGAATGTTTTTCCATTTCTTTATATCTTCTTCTATTTCCTTCATAAGCTTTCTATAGTTTTCAGCATACAGATCTTTTACATCTTTGGTTAGATTTATCCCTAGGTATTTTATGCTTCTTGGTACAATTGTGAATGGGATCAGTTTCTTTATTTGTCAACTGATGAATGCAACTGTTGAATGCAACTGATTTCTGTACATTGATTTTGTATCCTGAAACTTTGCTGAAATCATGTATCAGTTCTAGCAGACTTTTGGTGGAGTCTGTCAGATTTTCCACGTATAATAACATGTCTTCTGCAAAAAGTAAATGCTTAACTTCATCTTTGCCAATTTTGATGCCTTTGATTTCCTTTTGTTGTCTGATTGCTGATGCTAGAACTTCCAACACTGTGTTAAACAACAGCAGTGAGAGTGGACATCCCTGTCGTGTTCCTGATCTCAGGGAAAAAGCTGTCAGTTTTTCCCCATTGAGGATGATGTTAGCTGTGGGCTTTTCATAAATGGCTTTTATGATGTTAAAGTATGTTCCTTCTATCCCGACTTTCTCGAGGGTTTTTATTAGGAAAGGATGTTGAATTTTGTCAAATGCCTCTTCTGCATCGATTGACAAGATCATATGGTTCTTATCTTCTCTTTTATTAATGTGATGTATCACATTGATTGATTTGTGAATGTTGAACCAGCCCTGCATCCCAGGAATGAATCCCACTTGATCATAGTGAATAATTCTTTTTAGAAGCTGTTGAATTTGATTTGCTAGTATCTTATTGAGAATTTTTGCATCCGTATTCATCAGGAATATTGGCCTATAGTTCTCTTTGATTACTGGGTCTCTGTCTGGTTTAGGAATCAAAGTAATACTGGCTTCATAGAATGAGTCTGGAAGTTTTCCTTCCCTTTCTATTTTTTGGAATAGCTTGAGAAGGATAGGTATTATCTCTGCTTTAAACGTCTGGTAGAACTCCCCTGGGAAGCCATCTGGTTCTGGACTCTTATTTGTTGGGAGATTTTTGATATCTGATTCAATGTCGTCGCTGGTTATGGGTCTGTTCAAGCTTTCTGTTTCCTCCTGATTGAGTTTTGGAAGTGTGTGGGTGTTTAGGAATTTGTCCATTTCTTCCAGGTTGTCCAGTTTGTTGGCATATAATTTTTCATAGTATTCCCTGATAATTGCTTGTATCTCTGAGGGATTGGTTGTAATAATTCCATTTTCATTCATGATTTTATCTATTTGGGTCCTCTCCCTTTTCTTTTTGAGAAGCCTGGCTAGAGGTTTATCAATTTTGTTTATTTTTTCAAAAAACCAACTCTTGGTTTCATTGATCTGCTCTACAGTTTTTTAGATTCTATATTGTTTATTTCTGCTCTGATCTTTATTATTTCTCTTCTTCTGGGTTTAGGCTGTCTTTGCTGTTCTGCTTCTATTTCCTTTAGATGTGCTGTTAGATTTTGTATTCGGGATTTTTCTTGTTTCTTGAGATAGGCCTGGATTGCAATGTATTTTCCTCTCAGGACTGCCTTCGCTGCATCCCAAAGCGTTTGGATTGTTGTATTTTCATTTTCGTTTGTTTCCATATATTTTTTAATTTCTTCTCTAATTGCCTGGTTGACCCATTCATTCTTTAGTAGGGTGTTCTTTAACCTCCATGCTTTTGGAGGTTTTCCAGACTTTTTCCTGTGGCTGATTTCAAGCTTCATAGCATTGTGGTCTGAAAGTATGCATGGTATGATTTCAATTCTTATATACTTATGAAGGGCTGTTTTGTGACCCAGTATGTGATCTATCTTGGAGAATGTTCCATGTGCACTCGAGAAGAAAGTATATTCTGTTGCTTTGGGATGCAGAGCTCTAAATATATCTGTCAAGTCCATCTGATCTAATGTATCATTCAGGGCCCTTGTTTCTTTATTGACTGTGTGTCTAGATGATCTATCCATTTCTGTAAGTGGAGTGTTAAAGTCCCCTGAAATTACCACATTCTTATCAATAAGGTTACTTATGTTTGTGAGTAATTGTTTTATATATTTGGGGGCTCCTGTATTTGGCACATAGACATTTATAATTGTTAGCTCTTCCTGATGGATAGACCCTGTAATCATTATATCATGCCCTTCTTCATCTCTTGTTGCAGCCTTTAATTTAAAGTTTAGTTTGTCTGATATAAGTATGGCTACTCCAGCTTTCTTTTGACTTCCAGTGGCATGATAAATAGTTCTCCATCCCCTCACTCTCAATCTGAAGGTGTCCTCAGGTCTAAAATGAGTCTCTTGTAGACAGCAAATAGATGGGTCTTGCTTTTTTATCCATTCTGATACCCTATGTCTTTTGGTTGGCACATTTAGTCCATTTACATTCAGTGTTATTATAGAAAGATATGGGTTTAGAGTCATTGTGATGTCTGTAGGTTTCATGTTTGTAGCGATGTCTCTGGTACTTTGTCTCACAGGATCCCCCTTAGGATCTCTTGTAGGGCTGGTTTAGTGGTGACGAAGTCCTTCAGTTTTTGTTTGTTTGGGAAGACCTTTATCTCTCCTTCTGTTCTAAATGACAGACTTGCTGGATAAAGGATTCTCGGCTGCATATTTTTTTCTGTTCATCACATTGAAGATCTCCTGCCATTCCTTTCTGGCCTGCCAAGTTTCAGAAGAGAGATCAGTCACAAGTCTTATAGGTCTCCCTTTATATGTAAGAGCACATTTATCCCTCGCTGCTTTCAGAATTTTCTCTTTATCCTTGTACTTTGCCAGTTTCACTATGATATGTCGTGCAGAAGATCGATTCAAGTTACGTCTGAAGGGAGTTCTCTGTGCCTCTTGGATTTCAATGCCTTTTTCCTTCCCCAGATCAGGGAAGTTCTCAGCTATGATTTCTTCAAGTACACCTTCAGCACCTTTCCCTCTCTCTTCCTTCTCTGGAATACCAATTATGTGTAGAATATTTCTCTTTAGTGCATCACTTAGTTCTGTAATGTTCCCCTCATACTCCTGGATTTTTTTTATCTTTTTCTCAGCTTCCTCTTTTTCCATAATTTTATCTTCTAGTTCACCTATTCTCTCCTCTGCCTCTTCAATCCGAGCCGTGGTTGTTTTATTTTGCAGCTCATTTATAGCATTTTTTAGCTCCTCCTGGCTGTTCCTTAGTCCCTTGATCTCTGTAGCAATAGATTCTCTGCTGTCCTTTACACTGTTTTCAAGCCCAGCGATTAATTTTATGACTATTATTCTAAATTCACTTTCTGTTATATTGTTTAAATTGTTTTTGATCAGTTCGTTAGCTGTCGTTATTTCCTGGAGATTCTTTTGAGGGGAATTCTTCCGTTTGGTCATTTTGGATAATCCCTGGAGTGGTGCGGAACTGCGGGGCACTTCTCCTGTGCTGTCTTGAATAACTTGCGTTGGTGGGTGGGGCCGCAGTCAGACCTGATGTCTGCCCCCAGCCCACCACTGGGGCCACAGTCAGACTGGTGTGTACCTTCTCTTCCCCTCTCCTAGGGGCGGGATTCACTGTGGGGTGGCGTGCCGTGGCCCATCTGGGCTACTTGCACACTGCCAGGCTTATGGTGCTGGGGATCTGGCGTATTAGCTGTGGTGGATCGGCAAGGTGCACAGGGGCGGGAGGGGCAGGCTCAGCTAGCTTATCCTTCCGTGATCAGCTTCTGGAGGGGCCCTGCGGCACTGGGAGGGAGTCAGACCCGCCGCCAGTGGGATGGATCCACAGAAGCACAACGTTGGATGTTTGCGCGGTGCAAGCAAGTTCCCTGGCAGGAACCGGTTCCCTTTGGGATTTTGGCTGGGGGATGGGCGAGGGAGATGGCGCTGGTGAGCGCCTTTGTTCCCCACCAATTTGAGCTTTGTCGTCTGGGGCTCAACAACTCTCCCTCCCGTTGTCCTCCAGCCTTCCCGCTCTCTGAGCAGAGCTGTTAACTTATAACCTTCCAGATGTTAAGTCCTGCTTGCTGTCCGAACACACTCCGTCCAGCCCCTCCACTTTTGCAAGCCAGACTCGGGGGCTCTGCTTGCCCGGCAGGCTGCCCCTCCGCCCTGACTCCCTCCCGCCAGTCTGTAGCACGCACTGCCTCTCCGCCCTTCCTACCCTCTTCCATGGTCCTCTCGTCTATGCTTGGCTCCGGAGACTCCGTTCTGCTAGTCTTCTGGCAGTTTTCTGGGTTATTTAGGCAGGTGTAGATGGAATCTATGTGATCAGCAGGATGCGGTGAGCCCGGCATCCTCCTATGCCGCCATCTTCCCTGTGGATGACTTTAATACTCCACTTACAGTAATGGAGAGATGACCTAGGCAGAAAATTAATAAAGAAACAACGGTCTTGAATGATACACTGGACCAGATGGAGTTGACAAATATATTCAGAACTTTTTATCCAAAAGCAGCAGAATACACATTCTTCTCGAGTGCACATGGAACATTCTCCAAAATAGATCACATACTGGGTCACAAAGCAGCCCTAAATAAATATAAAAGGATTGAGATCATACCATGAATATTTTCAGATCACAATGCTATGAAACTTGAAATCAACCACAAGACAAAATTTGGAAAGCCTCCTAATGCATGGAGGTTAAAGAACATCCTACTAAAGAATCAGTGGGTCAATTAGGCAGTTAAAGAAGAAATTTAAAAATATATGGAAGCAAATGAAAATGAAAATATAACATTCCCAACCCTTTGGGATGCAGCAAAGGCAGTCCTAAGAGGAAAATACACTGCAATCCAGGCCTATCTCAAGAAACAAGAAAAGTCCCCAAAACAGAATCTACCCTCACACCTAAAGGAACTAGAAGCAGAGCAGCAAAGAAACCCCAAAGCCAGCAGAAGAAGAGAAATAATAAAGATTAGAGCAGAACTAAACAATATGGAATCCAAAAAACCCAAAAAACAAAAAACACAGTAGAACAGATCAATTAATCTAAGAGGTGGTTTTTGGAAACAATAAACAAAATTGATAAAATCCTAGCCAGACTTCTCAAAAAGAAAAGAGAGAGAACCCAAATAGATAAAATCACAGATGAAAGAGGAGAGATCACAACCAACACCACAGAAATACAAACAATTATTAGAGAATACTGTGAAAAATTATATGCCAACAAACTGGACAATCTGTAAGAAATTGGACAAATTCCTAGACACCCACACACTACCAAACTGGAAGAAATAGAAAATTTGAACAGACCCACAACCAGTGAAGAAATTGAATCAGTTTTCAAAAATCTCCCAACAAATGAGTCCCAACAAATGGGCCAGATGGCTACCCAAGGGACTTCTACCAGACATTTAAAGCAGAGTTAGTACCTATTCTTCTCAAGCTGTTCCAAACAATAGAAATGGAAGGAAGGCTTCTGGACTAATTCTATGTAGCCAGCATTACCTCGATTCCCAAACCAGACAGAGACCCCACTAAAAAGAATTACAGGCCAATATCCCCGATGAACATGGATGCAAAAATTCTCAACAAGATACTAGCAAATTGAATTCAACAGTATATTAAAAGAATTATTAACCATGATCAAGTGGGATTCATTCCTGGGCTGCAGGACTGGTTCAATATTCACAAATCAATCAATGTGGTATATCACATCGATAGAAGAAAGGATAAGAACAATATGATCCTGTCAATAGATGCAGAAAAAGCATCTGACAAAATACAGTATCATTAGTAAAAACCCTCCAGAAAGTTGGGATAGAAGGAACATATCTTAACATCATCAAATCTACATATGAAAAGCCCAAGCTAATATCATCCTCAATGGGGAAAAACTGAGAGTTTACCCCCTGAGATCAGGAATACAACAGGGATGTCTACTCTCACCACTGTTGTTTAATATAGTGTTGGAAGTCCTAGCCTCAGCAATCAGACAACAAAAGGAAATAAAAGGCATCCAAATTGGCAAAGAAGTCAAACTTTCATTTTTTGCAGATGACATGATACTCTACATGGAAAACTCAAAAGACTCCACCAAAAAACTAGAACTGATACATGAATTCAGCAAAGTCGCAGGATATAAAACCAATGTACGGAAATTGGTTGCATTTCTATACACCAAGAATGAAGTAATAGTAAGAGAAATCAAAGAATCGATCCCATTTACAATTGTATCGAGAACCACAAAATACCTAGGAATAAGTTTAACCAAAGAGGTAAAAGATCTGTATGCTGAAAACTGTAGAAAACTTATGAAAGAAATGGAAAGGCATTCCAGGCTCATGGATTGGAAGAAAAAATATTGTTAAAATGTGGATAGTACCCAAAGCAATCTACACATTCAGTGTAATCCCACTCAAAATTGCACCAGCATTCTTCTCAGAGCTAGAACAAACAATCTTTCAAATTTGTAGGGAAACACACGAGACCCTGAATAGCCAAAGTAATGTTGAACAGGAAAACCAAAGTAGGAAGCATCACAATCCCAGACTTCAGCCTCTACTACAAAGCTGTAATCATCAAGACAGTATGGTATTGGCACAAAAATAGGCACATAGACCAGTGGAGTAGAATACAGAACCCAGAATTGGACTCACAAATGTATGGCCAACTAATCTTTGATGAAGCAGGGAAGAGTATCCAAGGAAAAAAAGAAAGTCTCTTTGGCAAATAGTGCTGGAAGAACTGTACAGTAACAAGCAGAAGAATGAAACTGGACCACTCTCTCACACCATACACAAAAATAAACTCAAAGTGAATGAAGGGCCTAAATGTGAGACAGGAAACCATCAAAACCCTAGAGGGGAAAACAGTCAACAACCTCTTTGACCTCAGCCACAGCAACTTCTTACTTGATACGTCTCTGAAGGCAAGGGAGATAAAAGCAAAAATGAACTATTGGGACCTCACCAAGATAAAAAGTTTCTGCACAGCAAAGGAAACAATCAACAAAACTAAAAGGCAACTGATCGAATGGAAGAAGATATTTACAAATGACATATCAGATAAAGGGTTAGTATCCAAAATCTATAAAGAACTTACCAAGCTCAACACCCGACAAACAAACCAGTGAAGAAATGGACAGATGACATGAGCAGACACTTTTCCAAAGAAGACATCCAGATGGCCAGCAGACACATGAAAAGATGCTCAACATCGCTCATCATTAGGGAAATACAAATCAAAACCACACTGAGATACCACCTCACACAGGTCAGAGTGGCTAAAATTAACAACTCAGGAAACAACAGGTGTGGGTGAGGATGTGGAGAAATGGGAGCTCTCTTGCACTTTTGGTGGGAGTGCAAACTGGTGCAGCCTCTCTGGAAAACAGTGTAGAGGTTCCTCAAGAAATTAAAAATAGAATTACCCTACAACCCAGCAATAGCACTACTAGGAATTTATCCAAAGGATACAGGAGTGCTGATTCATAGGGGCACATGTACCCCAATGTTTATAATATCACTATCAACAATGGCCACATTATGGAAGGAGCCAATGTCCATCCACTGATGAATGGATAAAAAAGATGTGATACACACACACACACACACACACACACACACACACACACCCCAGAATACTACCGGCAATGAGAAAGAATGAAATATTGCCATTTGCAACAACATGGATGGAACTGGAGGGTATTATGTTAAGTGAAATAAGTCAGAGCAAGAGAGATATCATGTTTTCACTCATATGTAGAATTTGAGAAACTTAACCGAAGACCATGAGGGAAGGGAAGAGGAAAAAAATAGTTTAAAACAAAGAGGGAGGAAGGCAAACCATAAGAGACTCTTGAATACAGAGAACAGACTGAGGATTGATGGGGAGTCTGTGGGGGAGGGGAAAATGGGTGATGGGCATTGAGGATGGTACTTGTTGGGATGAGTACTGGGTGTTGTATGTAAGTGATGAGTCATGGGAATCTACTCTTAAAGCCAAGAGCACACTGTATGTTAGCTAACTTGACAATAAGTTATATTTAAAAAAAAAAAAGCTTTCTCTCTCTCTCTCTCTGCCCCTCTCCCATATGCACACACACTGTCTCTCTCTCAAAAAAAAAAAGGCAACTCATGGCGCCTGGGTGGCTCAGTCAGTTAAGCATCTGACTGTTGATCTCAGCTCAGGTCATGATTTCACAGTTTGTGAGCTCAAGCCCTGCATCAGGCTCCATGCAACGGTGAGAAGCCTGCTTGGGATTCCCTCTCTCTGCCCCTTCCGCATGCCCTCTCTCTCTCTCACTCAAAATAAGTGAATTAATTTTTAAAAAAAGCAACTCAGAGCTTATGTTCTCTACTTATGCATTATACCATCTGACTGCCATGGCGTCAGCTCAGGCACACACACAATAATTCTTCCTCACTTCTGGCATCTGGTGAGTTTCCTTTCTATTGAGCTTAGCATTCAGTTGTTTAGGCTGAAAAGTTAGGAGTCATTCTTGGTCTTTTTTTTCCTTATGGCCCTAGCTCCACCACTTCCACTTCCCTGATTCAATTCATCACCAAATATTATTTTTATTGATATTTTAACTCAGTATAGAGTGTGTTTTGCATTGGAAATTGAAGGGGAATCTGGCTATTGTCATTCTATATTGCCAGTTCTCTCTTTATAGGGGGCACCTGGGTGGCTCAGTCGGCTAAGCGTTTGACTTTGCCTCAGGTCATGATCATGCTGTTCATGAGCCCTGTGTCAGGCTCTGTGCTGTTTGAGCTGTTTGAGCCCCGTGTCAGGCTCTGTGCTGACAGCTCAGAGCCTGGAACCTGCTTCAGATTCTGTGTCTCCCTCTTTCTCTGCCCCTCTCCAGCTCATGCTCTCTCTCTCTCTCTCTCTCTCTCTCTCTCTCAAAAATAAACATTCAAAAATAAAAAATAAAAACACTCATTCATGGGGTGCCTTGGTGGCTCCGTTGGTTGAGCATCCAACTCTCGATTTTGGCTCGGGTCATGGTCTCACAGTTTCGTGGGTTCAAGCCCTATGTTGGGCTCTGTGCTGACTGACAGCATGGAGCCTGCTTGGGATTCTCTGTCTCCCACTGTCTCTCTGTCCCTTCCCTGCTCTCATTCTCTCTGTCTCTCTCAAAATAGAAATAAAATAAACTTAAAAAAACCCACTCATTCAGGTTTTTGACCTTGACATTCCACCTTAGCTTTTTACAAAAGTTAAATCTCACTTTGTTAACTCCATTTGCCAATTTTCTATTTTCATCTTGTTTACCTCTATAGTTTTTTTTAACTCAAGTGTAATTAACATACAGTATTACATTAGTTTCAGGTGTGCAGCATAATGATTCAACCATTATTTTTAATTTAATATGTTTATTCTTCAAAATTCTTCTCCTTATGTTTTCTGTGACACCGTCATCTCATTTTTTCCCCACCTTATTGGCTCTTCCTTTTTTTTCTTTAAAATTGAGATATAATTGGCATATAACGTTGTGTGAATTTAAGGTGTACAAAGTGTTGATTTGATACACTTATATATTGCAATACGATTACCACCATAGTGTTAACTAACAGCATCATCACATCACATAATGATCATTTCTTTTTTTGTGGTGAGAACACCAAGATTTATTCTCTTAGCAACATTCAAGTATATAATATAGTATTGCTAACTATAATCACAATGCTGTGCCTTAGATGCCCAGAACTTATTCATCTTCTAATTGTAAATTAGTACCCTTGACCAGCCTCTTCCTAATTTCCTGGTAACCACCATTCTACTCTGTTTCTGAGTTCTGCTTTTTCAGATGTGAGACCTTATAGTATTTGTCTTTCTCTGATTTATCTTACCAAGCATAGTGCTTGTCACTCTTTTGTCCCTAATGTCAGGATTTCCTTCTTTCTCATAACGGAATAATATTCCATTGTAGACGTAGCTCTTTTTTGGTCTTGTTTTCTGGCTCCTTCTTTTCTGACTGGATTTTATATTAGCATGATCCCAGGATCCATTCTGAGTCCCATTCTCTAAGCCTCTTCCTGAATCATCTTATTGCTTTAAATAATATTGCTGTTCTTTTGACTCCCCATGTATCTCATACTTAATATGTATAAAAAAGAATTCTTGCTGTCCAATGATCTTATTCTTTCCCTAGGCTCTCTTACCTCAGTTTTCGACAACACTGTCCACTCAACTGCTAAGTTCTAAACCTAGGAGTTCTTCATGGCCCCAGCTTCTCATTCAATTCATCACTAAATACTCTCAGTCTTGGGGCACCTGGCTGGTGCAGTTGATAAAGCGAGCGACTTTTAATCTCTGGGTTGTAAGTTTGAGCCCCACAATCAGGTGTAGAGATTGCTTAAAAATAAAATCTTAAACAAATTTAAAAAAAAATTTAAAAATACTTTCAGTTTTATTCTCCAAACACATCCTATGTTTGTCCACTTCTTGTTCTCATCACTGTTACCCTTGCTGAAGCCACTGTCATCTTTTTCTCTGAACTAGCTTCCTAACTGCTTGATCTTCCAGAGAGTCTGTTCTCTATACAGTAGTAGAGTGATCCTTTTACACATTGGTAATGAGATAATTTCACTCCCTGCCCCTTAAACCTTCCAGAGGTTTTCCATTGGAATTAAAAACAAAACAAAAACAAAACAAAAAACCCCACAAAATTTCTTTCCATGGGCTGCAGTAGTAGATTGAAGAGAAAGTAAGATCCAGGGAACAATGTTCGGGGGAGATGTAGAGCAAAAGCTATTTTGGTTTCATGGTTTAATTCATGGTTTAATCAGTTGGAGTTGTTTATGAATTCAGACTTCTGTAAATCTATAAGTCAATGAAAATGACTCTTTATATTGGTTATTCAGCAGTGGGTCACTGTAAGTTCTTGAAATATTTCAGAATCCTCAAAGAAACACTAATTTTGGTGTTAAATATTTTATTGTGTTTTAATATTTGAAAATTGGCAATCATTTATAACGTATTTGTTATTCTTCTTAGCCACAAAAACCTTAATTCCTGACAGTTCCAGGTAATAGTTTAACTGTACTGACTTCTTGGACAAGCGTGTTGTAAAACTTGTGTGTGATCTACCTCTCAGTATTGCCTGATGCTATTGAAAACCTCCATAATCTCAGCAAAGGGAAGATGAAGATTTCTCACCTGTGGACCACTCTGTCTAACTTGAATAGTAACTTGAAAAAAAATGAATTCCTAGCTGCGCTGAAATTAACAACAGTGGATGGTAAGTATTCCAAATATTATAATTAAAAGATATATAAGACTGTCGGTCTGCCTTTTGTCAATCTTTTTTTTTCCTTGTATCTTGTACTTGGTTGATATGCCAATATATACACTTAGAAAATATAAAGAAACCTCAGATTGTTTGGTTGTCCAACAGAAAAAATGTTAATATCTAATTTATTGTTACTCTAAATTGATCAAATATGCATTGATTACCTTCAAGTTGTGTAACATGCAACTGGAAAATGCCATATCCCGTGAACACAGAGGGGACTGTTAGGAAATGTTAAGAGATCTATTCCCGTTTTTTTATTAACATGACTTCAGATATCCATACTGTAAAATAGACTTTGTGGTGGCCACCACCACTACTAAGTTAGCAAGTAAAAAAAGATTCAAACAAAACAAAAATGAGTTTACAAAGTAAAACAAAGACCATGGACTATAATTTTTCTTAAAAAAAATTTTTTTAGCATTTATTTCTGAGAGAGAGAGAGACAGAGAGACAGAGCAGGAGCGGGGGGAGGGGCAGAGAGAGAGGGAGACACAGAATCAGAAGCAGGTTCCAGGGTCTGGGCTGTCAGCACAGAGCCCGTTGTGGGCCTCAAACTCATGAACCATGAGATCATGACCTGAGCCGAAGTCGGACGCTTAACCAACTGAGCCACCCAGGCACCTCTACAGTTTTTCAAATAAGACTATCATTTACTGCTGATGTTCTGCATGTAGGAGACAGGTAGTACACAACCACAGGTGAACATTTCCACTCCTTCGTATTTTTCATACCTTGAAGTTACAAATGTACTGTTATACTCTTTTATGTGAAATGTTTATGCAAAACTAGCCTCGTAACAAGAGCATGCTGTCTACGGTCTTTGTCAAAGAACTGTCTTTCCCTGTGAGGATTACTTACCCCTTTTTCTTCATTAAGCTCCTGTTTAAGTGAGACTGGTAATTTTGAACTTTAAGTGTGTTGGTTGTTTTGTTTATTAACATATTTGAGATGAGGAGGGTTGATGAAAATATGATACTACCTGATAATAGCGGTTTTTTTCCCTCTCTTTTACTGAGACCTTTTATTGGACCTTCAGTACAATGTGATTTAATTCCTATTTTAATGCAGTGGTTTGCAAAGTTTTGAACCTTGTTATTTTTGGTTTTGTATTTATATTTGGTGCTGGTAAAGCAGTAGAATCCTTTTCTTCTAAATGAAATCTTACACAGTCCCTCAATATATAAATCATAAAAGTTGAGTTTCTCTGAATAAAGTGGGGGAAATGACCAAGTGAACTGCTTAAGTATTTCAACAGAGCTTTAGAAACGTGAGAAAGAACGTAAGCATTCCCGACCTAGGATCCTCTTTTTGACCATGGTGTATGTTAAAAAAGCAAAAAGGCTGGGGGTGGGGGTGGGGGTGTGCCTGAATGGCTCAATCAGTTAACTGTCCAACTCTTGATTTCAGCTCAGGTCATGATCCCACAGTCGTGGACTCGAGCCCCTTGTCTGGCTCTGTGCTGACAGGATGGAGCCTGCTTGGGATTCTCTCTCTCTCCCTCTCTCTCTTCCCCTCCCCCCCTCTCTCAAAATAAATAAATAAACTGAAAAAAAATGTTTTTCTTGCAGAAGATGATGAAGTACAAATAGAAGAATTTGGACAAGTGGTAAAGGATATTCGTGATGCCTCCAGGTTAAAAGGTAACTAGTAAATTATTTGTGACTGTTAAATTTACTTTTATTGAATGGATGTCTTTGTGTTTTGTTTTTTAGAATTTCTAGTTCTGTTAATTTCTGCTTACCATGTTGGCATTGATCTGTTTTAAGGCAGGCAAAACTTGATTTTGATTAAAAGTTGGCAGCATCCATGATGAAAGAAAAATGCCTTTTTCTGGAATGGGGCCTGTGTAAACCTATTTTAAATCCCTTTTTTTGTTGTTGTTATTTGTGTGTGTGTGTGTGTGTGTGTGTGTGTGTGTGTGTGTGTGTGTTTTGTTCTGGACTTTATGTAAAGTCAGATACTAGCTTTACAATTTTTCAGATATGAAAATTTTCTATACCATTTTTAGCCTCAGACTTAGGACTCTACCCTGTGTAAAGGCTTATATATGATAGAATTTCTCAGAAATCTTCTACCTCTTCCTTTAGTAGACATTCCTCATGTTCCTTTCTTTGGATTTTGTTAACATACAAGGGTGACCATGTGCATTTTGGTACCATGGCTATTTCCTACCACTTGACTTCCATTTTTGCTTAAAAGTTAAAATCATAGACCTAAAACCAGTGGAGATCATACTCATGGAGTTTGTGTACTTTTCTATTGGGAACATAAGTTTAAAACTTA
The DNA here is from genome assembly GCF_023721935.1 of Panthera uncia. Taxonomy (NCBI): domain Eukaryota; kingdom Metazoa; phylum Chordata; class Mammalia; order Carnivora; family Felidae; genus Panthera; species Panthera uncia. The sequence goes on from NC_064814.1 coordinate 15,307,117, forward strand.
ATTATCACTGGTAATTTATTGAATAACATTCAAATGACTATTTGGTCAATGAGCGCTGTCAGGAGAAGAATAACAACATAGGTATATGTTTAGGAAAACGGAAGCGGAGTCATTTCTGGGTGTAAAGAAGTAGATAGATACTTTTCAGATTTTTCATAACCACTCTGCCCTGGTATAAAATTTTTAACATCATTGTTTCTCTTTTAGGTTAAGAAAAGTACTTAATAATTCCCTGTTGACATATAAATATGTTACCTGGGTCACATAACATAATTAGCATCAATATAGTATAGTGAAATAGATTAGCTGTGCTATAGGAAACAATGCATACAGGTAGAAAAGAACATGGGCTATGGAGTTTGACACATGGTGGTTTGTGGGTTTTTGACTTACCAGCTGGGTAGTCTCTGTAGGTCATTCTGGTTTCCTCATCTTTAAAACAAGGAAGCTAATAAAATCACGTTTCTCCTAGAGTTGTCAGGATCAACTGCAAAAACACATATAAAGCACATAATCTAATTATTAGGCACATACTATATACTTGGTAAATGGTAATTAATTTTGAAATCAGAAAACAGAGTTCAGAAAGACTGGTATTCAGGACAGATAACTCTTTATGTGGAGGAAGGAAAAAAAAATGGAAACTAAACCATTGAGAAAGGAGAACAGTGAAAAAGGAGAAAGGTGTAGTTTAGGTACCTGAATCTGGGAGCTGGTCATAATGATTGGGGGTTGACACTGGAATCTGTCAGCCAGTGCAAGAAAAGGCCAATAATTACAGGGAAGAGTTAGGAAGGGCCACCCTGGAAGAAAAGTGTTAACATAGCAGGCCTGAAACTGCTCTTTTTAGAAAAGTCTGCTTGCAAGGTTGACTGTCATATGCTCAGAATGTTCCCTTCATTACTGACTGATAAGGTAAGTTCACTGTGCCTGGACTATTTGTTGACAAACTTGGAGGGGCTGAGAAAATAGGCATATTGTGGATCAAGTTCTATGCTTTCCTTCAGTATACACACAGTTTTAAGGGATTATGGTCAGTGTCTGATCTTGTAGTTGAAGATTTTAGAGGTTGGGCAGGCAGTTCTAGGTATTGATGAGGATTAAGGATAGCCATTGATCTGGATGACTTTGGAAAGGAAGTGAAAGTTTTTGGAGTTGAGAGGTCAAGGTCATTCTTATTGTCATCAGATGATAATGGGAAATGGGGCTGAGGGAGGATTATGAGCAGGGTGACCAAAGATCCTCCAAGACGGTGAAAGAGTGATCAGAAAGTCAGTAGATGATGGTGTCCGGAGGGTAGTGTAGGTCAATGACAGGCCTGAATCTCAGGGGAGGGATAGGTTTGATTGAAGGTGGAACTAAAATAGCCAGACAGCAGAGTCTTAGGAGTGTTTCTCTGCTTCCTGGTCCTATGTGGAGCATGGGAGGATGAGCAGACTCCTCTTAAGGTGTCTGTGCAAAGAAACCATATTTTAAAGGAAACCAAGCTTTAGGTAAAACAAGCAGAGCTGATACAGGTTTTTAGGTGACTGCCATTTGCAGTTGCCTCGCTGCGATGTTAGGGGGACAGAAAGTGAAGCAGGATTGAAGGTACTAGGAAGCTGTGATTACTGTTTGCAGCTATTCCTGATGGCTTAATAATAATAATAATATAATAATAATAATAATAATAATAATAATAACTTTATTGCTATTAATATGACACTTAGTGTTTGCTATATACCTAATGTTGTTTTAAGTGTTTTTCATACATCATATATTTAATCTCCATATTAACTGTGTGAGGTAGATAGTATTATTAAATTATTTTAGATATAAGACTACTGAATTTGATAGAGGGGTTAAATAGTAATAATTTGCTCAAGGTCAAATAGTTTCAGGTCACAAATCCTGGAGCCAGGATTTGAATGTACTTAACACTGCCTCCTTTGAAAGGGCTGGAAATAAAGCAAAATTCCAGATGCCAGAGTACAACTGGATCTTGGTAGAATTGAAAAGAAAAGGTGAGTGAGTCTTTGTGATACTTGTGTTTACAGTTTTACATTTCTCATGATTCTGAAATCTATTTCACTTCCACCAGGATGAGTTAATTTTGTTTGCTACCATTAGAGCTCTAGTTTAAAATAACTACTTTGTGTCATTGCAGTGAAAAATTCAGCCATAGCAACCATTTTGGTTGTGCCAATTTTATATTAGCACCAAAGAAACATGGCAGACCAAGCATATTGTTTTGCTGGACTTAGAATTTCCTGAGGGCTGGATTCTTCACTGAGATTTCTTATTCAAGAGGTGATCATAAATCATGGACTACCACTGACAAAAGTCTTGAGTGATGACTACTGTTGTTTTTTAAGTCAGAGGTTAGTTCAATTACCGAATCACTTTTTTCTGTTTCTAGAGTTACAAGACATTGTCTTAGCTCTTGATGGGCTTGAAGGTGACATGATATCTGGGAAGAACTTGGAGAGCTTTCTAGGCAATATTGGGATTAAGTCACCTGAAGAAGAGGTAGAGAAAATTCTTCAGTCAGATCTTGTTTCTGGTAAGCATTTAAATATTATTATCCATTTTTTTGTTTTGGGTAGGAGTAACTGAAGAAAGTGTGCAAGGTTTTTGTTCAAGCGAATAGGGCTCCTTTGAGCTAATATCTATAGGTATTTGCTTGTATTGCTATAAACGTCCTTAAAGAGGAGACTTTCTTTTAAAGTCCTTTTTTACAGTTAATGAGAATACTCTTAGCAAGCAGGTAGAAATTTTGTGGGGGAGTGGGCTCATTGGTATCCACTCTCTTTAGATAGATCTTGATTTAGTGACTAACACATAGTTTGGAAATTCCAGCTCTGTGAATAGAAAACCTAGCTTTGCTGGTTTGTACCAAGTAAAGTTATTGGACTTACAACTTTCTTAGTAGGTTAGTTGCCTTACAGGTAGAATCAGAACTAGTATATCTACAATCTTGTAAGGTTAATTGCAAGGCACAGTGGGTGAAAATGAATCCCAAGTATCTTGTACGTAAAGTAAAGAAATTGTATGCTGGTTTTGATTTTCATATGAGCTTTTTAATATTACGTTTTCCAGGGATTCTTGTCTGTTCCCCCTCCCCCCCTCTCTTACAGATGACAACATGGTGAATGTTAAAGACTGTATGAAGGCTTTGAAGGACACTCAGAAATTTTCCACTTTTGTTGGTAAGAACTTTATGGTAAAACTGTTGAATGGCAAACAACACAGGACTCATTCAGAGGTCACGTAGCCAAACATATTTGGTGCTCAGATCTTCTTTGTAGTATCTGTGCCAAATGTTTGTTTCATCTACATTTGAACTCTTCCAGTTATGGCAAACTTGATTACATTTGTTTTTCATTTAAGAATTTGTATTTGAATGGAAAAGATTGGGAAAATCACAAGGTTATGATGTTTTCCAATAGCTAAAGTAAGGACATTTTATTATATAATAATGGTAATTTTGAAACTGTTATAAAAAAATTTAGTGACCAGAAATGTAAGAGATATAAAGTGCAAGGCTCATGTAATGTCACCTTCTGGAAATATCCCTGTTAAAGTGTGGTAAATATCCCTTTAGACTTTTTTATTTGAATCTATGAATATTTGTGTATTCTGATATTATTTAAAAATTAGACGCACTTGGGTGGCTCAGTTGGTTAAATGTCTGATTTTGGCTCAGGTTATGATCTCATGGTTTGTGAGTTCAAGCCCCACATTGGGCTCTCTGCTGTCAGCACAGAGCCCACTTCAGATCCTCTGTTTCCTTCTCTCTCTGCCCCTGCTTGTTCTCTAAATAAATAAATCAATTAATTAATAATTAATTAATTAAAATAAAATTACCATGGGGGCACCTGGGTGGCTCAGTCGGTTAAGCGTCCGACTTCAGCCCGGGTCACGATCTCGCGGTCCGTGAGTTCGAGCCCCGCGTCGGGCTCTGGGCTGATGGCTCAGAGCCTGGAGCCTGCTTCCGATTCTGTGTCTCCCTCTCTCTCTGCCCCTTCCCCGTTCATGCTCTGTCTCTCTCTGTCTCAAAAATAAATAAAACGTTAAAAAAAAAATTTAAAATAAAATTACCATGTCCATAATATTCCACGACTTGCAGGTTTAAAGAAATTAACAGTGTATCTTAGATATTGTTCCATGTTCCATTGTATCATAAACAACCTCATTCTTTTTTTTTTTTTTTTTTTTACAACCTCATTCTTTTTAAAGACTGCAATAATATTCCATTTGGGGGATGTACTGTCATTTTATCCACAACACTTTTGATGATATTTGCCAATTAAAAATCTGAAAATTTGCCAATTTTTCACCACTGAAACATTTTGATGAGCATTGTTGTATGTATATATGTGCATAAAGTTCTCCTGGGGGATAAAACCCTCAGAAGTCACACTGCTAGACTGAAATATATGCAGATGTGAGATGTTAACAGCTACTGCTTAATTATCCTCCAAAAAGTTTGTAAAAATTCACACTTTTATCAGTAATGGATATTATTTATTGAAAATTCTGCTGGTAAAAGAATTCTATTATTGTTTTAATATGCATGTCTTTAATGACTAGTGAGGTAAAACATTTTTCATATGATTGTCGAATATGCTTTTCTTTTATTTTAATTAGATTGTCTTTTTCATATGAATTTATAAATAGCTCTTTTTTTTTTTTTTAAATAGCTCTTTATATATAAGGGACATTAATGTTCCGTCTTGTCTATTGCCATTTTTTTTCTAGTTTATTATTCATCTTTGACTTTGATTTTGGTGGACTGCTTATTGCCATCCTCTGTTTTATTTTGTCAGTTTTGGTAATTTTTATTCTCCTAGGAAATTTATTTTATTCAAGTGTTTTTTGGGAATATTAGTACAATCCTATGCAGTGATAATTCTTTTGATTTTTTTGTGTCTGGTTATTTTCTCATTCTTAAATTTGTATATATATTTGTGTGTGTGTGTGTGTGTGTATATGTGTGTATATATACACACATATATACACATGTATATATATATTTTCTTCTAGATTTCCTAGCAGATCTTTTAATTATCTCTCTTTTTAAAGCTCTACATCTTAGATTTATCTTTAGTGTTTCTATTTGTAGTAAAAAAAAAATTCTGCTTTTATCTTTAGGATGTCCTTTCTATTGTTCCCTTTTGTCCATTTTGTAGTTTTTCTAAGTTGTTTAAATTATGAACTTACTTTTTTCTTCTTACTGAGAAATAAATGTTTAAGACTATCAATTTTCATTTCAGTAAGACTTTGGTTTATCAAAGTCTTTATTCTTGTTTTTTTCTAAGCATATTCAGTTGTATTTTGATTTTCTCCTTGATGTAAGAGTTGCCTAAGAGAAAAACCTTAAATTTTAAAGCAATTATTTGAAAAATTTTAAATGAATTTAAAAATTTTAAATTTGAATTTGAATTTCATTATTGTCCTCTCTTTGTTGTTTATTTTTAGTTTACTGTGGTCAGAGAATGAGGTCTATAGTAGAGGATTTGATAGTTTCTGTGTTAATTAGATACGGAGTTTTTTCGATTTTTACATGTTTATTTAAAAACCGCATTAGGGGTGCCTGGGTGGCTCAGTTGGTTGAGCGTCCGACTTTGGCTCAGGTCATGATCTCGCGGTTTGTGAGTTCGAGCCCCATGTCGGGCTCTGTGCTGACAGCTCAGAGCCTGGAGCCTGCTTCAGATTCTGGGTCTCCCTCTCTCTCTGCCCCTCTCCCACTCATGCTCTGTCTCTCTCTGTCTCAGAAATAAACATTAAAAAAAAATTAAAAAAACACATTAGTGGGCTTCAGGGACAGGCTAATCGTAATGTACACTCATCCTACTGTTTGTCTTGGAAATCCTTATGACTTTTTGAAGCAGCCCATTCCATAATTTTTGGACAGCTGTAGAACTAGTCAATTGTTCCACATATTTGATGGAAATCCTGCCTTATAATTCCATTCCCAAACTTAACATTTGGACTCTTCCCCGTCAGTAGCCCTCCAGGGATGGGAGGAGAGCTCTTATATTTTCTTTCTTTTACGTTGAATCATCTTTTCTCTGGACTCAGATTTCCTTTCAACCATTCCTCACATGGCCTATTTTTGAAACTTCTTACCAATGACTAATGACTAACTCATGGAACAACATAATATATTAAATTATACTTTCACATAAATTAGCTAATTTTAAAGTAATTTATTATATATTTCTCTTAATGAATTCTGAAAGATTATTTTTTTAGACATGTACTTTAGAAATGTGAAGAGGTTTTTGTTTGTTTGTTTTAATTAAGGGGGGGGGTGGTCAGTCATGGATTTCCTAGTTCAGATGTTTGATATTATCATGCTAAACATAATAGGCTTTGCTGATTCTCTAAATTGGGTAAAGTGAGCTGACAGGAGCAAGGGGTGTAGGGAAAGAAAGTAGAAAGGGAAGGATTGGAGTTTGGGAGCAGTTGTGACGAATGGAGGGTATTTTTTATGAAATGGTGAGCTCGTTAATAGAATCACTAGAGAAACTTTGGCATACTTTTTTGTTCATAAAGGAATAGCCCACGCAGAACCCAGAGTTTTAACAAAATAATTTTAAGAATAAAGATAAGGGGCTATAGAAAACTATAGTGGAGAACGGATTGCTCTACCTTTTTAAATGGCCACATGTGGGTAGTGGCTGCCATTTTGGACAGTGCAAAACTGGAAGAATCCATCAGTTTTACTGTTATGTTCCAAAAATTTAGATCCATGGACTGAATTACATGTTGCATGTATATTCTCTGTGTTTGTAGCATTGAATGACATCATCGGTACATTGGAATGTATGGAAGAAAGTGATCAGTCTGGCAAGGACAACTATGCAGATGTACTTGGAAACACCAATAGAATTTATTTCACTGATAATAGTTTTCAAGAAGTGTTGGATGATTCCTTGCTCGACGGTGAGTTGATTGAGCAGATAACCAGCAACTCGTAATAAAAATTTCTTCTAAAATTTTATCCAAGGTTTTAAAATATTTTACCAAATACTAATTAATTAAATCTTAATACTTAGTTCCTAAATACTACTGTAAATGTATTGAAATGCAGTTTACTACAGATCAGATTTAGAGATATATTCTATATTCACGGAGATTTAGTTATTACAATATCAAATTCCTGGATGATCTCTTGGACTGCATTGTAAACTTGGTCTGAAAGTATTTATATATGTTGTCATATGGCTTTAAAATGTTTCTTTCTAGAGTAATTTCATTTCAAAGTTAATCCCTTTCCTTTTATGAATTTTAGAGAGGTCCTAATAGTTGTCTAGCTTTCTTTTTCTTTTAGGTGAAAGGCTCTTTGAAAAATACAAGTTATTGTTGAACAATTAAACCATTGGTCTATATAACATTCTGTGTAAGTGTTGATCTGGCTATTTGCTCTATTTACAAAGAATTTACCTGATCCATCCATATTCTTATCTGGGATATACCCAGATGGGTTTTATCAATACTTGGAAAGCCATCTCCTGCCTTTAAATTTAACTTCAGCTAAAAAATGAGATCAGATCTGTGTCTCAGGGAAAACTGGCAATCTGCAAAGACAGTTTAGATTGTCAAAACTGATGGGGGAGGAATGCTGGGATCTGGTGAGTAGAGGTGAGGGATGCTACTAACCACCCTATAATGTATAGGACAGCACTCCCCCACATAATTAGCTGGCCCCAAATGTAATTTTGCTCAGGTTGAGAAATTCTGTTTTAGAGTTATCTTGTAAAATTGCCAAACCTACTATTTTGAAAGTACTTTTTAATAGGTTAGTTATATTTTTTTAATCCTGCTTGGATCACATTTTAAAAATTAATGTAAATATAATGTATCTTGATTCTAACCTCCTTTTGCTTCAAGGTAATACCTGTACTAGTTGTGAGTTATTCTAAACTGCTCTCTAACTGCGATGTGGTCCATCTATGCAAATGGACATATTTTGTTTCTATCACTTGTCCCTCAAATAGATCTCTGTATCAATTTGCATTTGTGTAGAAAATGTATAGGATGAAGCGTATAACTGCACCTTGTCCTTAGGAAAAGCTCCAGAATTAGATAGATAGGTAGGCAGGCAGGACTAAAAAAGGACAATTCAGACTAATAATTAAACACGTTATTGAATATATGAGCCTGGGGATTAAGCTGTTCTCTTAGGGATAAAGGAAGCATTTGTAACATTAGAATCTCAGCCACATTTAAGAAGCTTGGTGGAGCTTGACGAATCCATGGAGTCTAAGAAGTAAGAGGAAGATGAGTAGAGAACGTTATTCTGGAAGCTAGTGGAGGATTTTGAGAAGAAGGGGATGGTCAATGCTAAATGTTATTGAGAAATGAAGTATGTAATTTATCCATTGGTTTTCTTCCAAACTGGGTAAAATCAGGATGCTGTTCCTTATGGCATAATCTCTCTATTTAAATTTGCAGACTTTAGGAAAGAGGCTTTGTCTTCAAATCTGAAACTACCAACAGCAGATGGTAAGGACTTTATATATGTATACAAGAAAGCATTCCCTATGAAAGAGTTATTTTTTAGGATCATTGCCAGGTGCCAATGGATTCCTAGTCCATTCTTCCCACTCCAGCCAGAGTAATTTTTTTTTTTTCAAAAAAGTAATCTGATTGTGTGATGTCCCCCTATTTTCAACTCTTTAAACATTTTTCATTGTTGTTAAAGATCAAAATCCTGCATGTCCTAGCTCTCTGGTATAATTTTGTACCATTACCCTTGCTTTCTGCATTTTCAAGTACAATGGCTTTCTTTCATTTCCTTAGAACTCCAACTACAAAGCTTTTGCGTATTTTGTTCCCTGGAATAGTTTTCCCTGACACTCTTTGCCTAGTTAATGTTTACTCATCTTTCAAATGAGTGATGGGGTGCCTGGGTGACTCAGTTGGTTAAGTGTCTCACTTTGGCTCAGGTCATGATGTCGTAGTCTGTGAGTTTGAGCCCTGTGCTGAGCTTTGTGCTGACAGCTCAGAGCATGGAGCCTGCTTCAGATTCTGTGTCTCCTTCTCTGTCTCAAAAATAGACATTAAAAAAAAAATTGAATGAATGTCAATTTCCTCTATGGAGCCTGTCATTATCTGCTAGTCGAGGTCAGCTTCTTTTATTATAAGCTTTCATTAAACTATGTCTTTTTCATAGCATTTACTTCATACTATAAATACCCATTAATATTTTTTTAAATGACACTAGAAATGCTCAATATATTTTAGCTTATATAGTGACAAAAGTAGGAGCATCTGACTGGTTCAGTTGGTAGAACATGCAACTCTTGACCTCAGGGTCATGAGTTCAAGCCCCATGTTGGGTGTAGAGCTTACTTAGGAAAAAAAGTAGCAAAAATATTAGAGAACTTTGAATTATCTTAATTCATTAAGACCAAAATAATATAATTTCTCATTAAACTTTTTTTATTTGAGTACGGTGGACACACAATGTTATATTCGTTTCAGGTGTAGTGATTCTCTATACATTTTGCTATGCTCACCACAAACATAGCTATTTGTCACCATACAACAATATTACAATATCACTGACTATATTCCCTTTCCTGTGCCTTTTATTCCCATGACATAGTCATTACATTCCTGGAAACCTGTATCTCCTACTCTCCTTTACCCCTTTTACCCATTATCCCCCTTTCTTTCCGGCCACCATCAGTTTGTTCCTGTATTTATAGGTCTGATTTTGCTTTTCTTTTTTTTATTTGTTTTTTAGATTCCACATACGAGTGCAATCATATGGTGTTTGTCTTTCTCAGTCTGACATATTTCACTTAGTATAATACCCTCTAGGTCCATCCATGTTGTTGCAAATGGCAAAAAAAATCTCATTCTTTTCCATGGTTTTGTCAAATTCCATAATATACCACATCTTTATTCATTCACCTATTGATAGATAGTTGAGATACTTCCATATCATGGCTGTTGTAAATAATGCTGCAATAAACATATAGGGGTGCATATACCTTTTTGAATTAGTGTTTTTGTTCTCTTTGGGTAAATACCCAGTAGTGGAATTATTGGGTCAAATAGTATTTCTGTTTTTACTTTTTGAGGAACCTCCATACTGTTTCCACATCAGCTGTACCAATTTACATTCCACCAACATTGCACAAGGGCTGCTTTTTCTCCACGTCCTCGCCAGCACTTGTTACTTCTTATGTTTTTGATTTTAGTCATTCTGACACGTGTAAGGTGATATCTCATTGTTATTTTGATTTGCATTTCCCTGAAATTGGTGATGAATATCTTTTCGTGTGTCTGTTGGCCATCTGTATGTCTTCTTCAGAAAAATGTCTATTTAGGTCTTCTGCCCATGTTAAAATCTGGTTGTTTTCTAGTCATATTTTTGATTATTTGGTTAATGATTCTTTTTCTTACGTGCCTGGAAGCATCATTGGGCCAAGAACCATGTTTCCATTTTGCTACAAGTCCTAGCATTGTTTCTCCAGATCCTAGCACAATTTTGGCTTTCAGAAGCCCCTTATTAATAGCTAATTTAATAGCTAATATTAGATGATATTTACTGTGCTAGGCATTGTTTCAAATCTTTTATATTATTGACTTATATAATTGTGAATATTTATGGAATTAAAGAATGACAATAAATCTGTCTTCTTATCTCATTAGCCTCATCTCTCATCACTTCTGCATTTGTATTTATTCTGTAACCATATTACTTATTATAATTTAAATTGGTTCCATATCTTCCATGTGCTTTTGGTTCCATATATTTGCATGTGCTGTTTCCTTTCTGTATATTTTCTGTCAAACAAATTCACATTTTCCCCCCAAACTCAGCTCAAACATCACTCCTCAACCCATAAGACTTTTCAGAGTTATAGGTTAGGTGAACTGTCTCAGTGCTTTATATCTGAGTGCTCAGTGCTCATATCTGGCACACATTTTTCTCATAGTACCAACTATATAATGTATTATAATTTTATTTACAGACATGACAAATTCAGTCCCTGTCTTCAAGGAATTTAAAGGAAACTCTTTAAGAGGGCTGAAATTTTCATTGTTGGTCTTAGTAGCTATAAAATAAATGTTAGTAAAAATGAATATAGGTCTAAAATGGTATTATGGTATTCTTTCCAACTGAAGGTTTAGATCTGTTAGTATAATGCAACGATTTTCGGACTGTGGAAACATACATGACAACTTCGTTTTGGGGTTGAGAGAGAAATGGGGTGAGAAATGGTATTGACAAAAAATTGAAACTCCCAGTAATGATCATGTTTTATATTTTAAATTGGTGTGGTATCAACAGGACTACATTTGGTTGTATGGGTTGTGCTTGCACAAAGATGCCTGGTTGAGAGGGTACAAGTAGAGACTGAAATGCATTCTACATTCCACTGTGCTCTCCAGGCTAGGACCACCAATGCTAGATTGCAGCTACCTAGAGGAAGGTATGCCTCTTTGTAATTGATACATAGAGAGGGGTGCCTTTTTTCAATTCACACAAAAGCACAATATAGACTGGTAGTGGCCCTGGAGATCAAGAGCTTTAATCTCAAATTTTAGCATTTTTTTTTTCGTTTATTTCATCAGTTGATAGAAGTCTTTAGATCTACATGTACAGGATGTTACTATTATTTAAGAAAGGGTCACAGCTTACTCAGTATTTAATGGATGAGTGGATTCAGGTAACCCATCATATTCTGCATATAATTTTTTGGTTTAATTTTTTCTTTTCTTAAAATGTTTAGTTTTAAGAGACAGAGAGAGAGAGAGAGAGGGAGAGAGGACAAGTGGAAGAGGGGCAGAAAGAGAGACACAGAATCTGAAGCAGGCTCTAGGCTCTGAGTTTTCAGCCCAGAGCCCAATACGGGGCTTAAACCCAGGAACCATGAGATCATGACCTGAGCTGAAGTTGGATGCCTAACCGACTGAGCCACCTAGGCGCCCTTAATTTTTTTAAATGCTGCTTGAAATAAATAGGTTGTCAGTTACAAGTAGAAAATACTTTGCTTTTTTTCTGCAGAGATTTTAGTTAAATATATATACTTAAATTGAGAGTTCACCTATAGTGGACTCTGGACAAACTATTTTGCATTTTTTAAAATAATAGTATCTTATATATATTTATTTATCTTTGTAGCATTTAAAGAAGCTGCTTATATCTTGACAAGTGTTGATAATGGCAAGATTGGCATACGTAACTTGGAGCATGCCCTGAAAAGTTTGAATGTTAATTTAGCTGAGGAGGACGTCAGTGAAGCCCTTAAATATTGTGACATCGGTGGTGAGCATTTTTTTTTGGCTTGAGATTCTGCTCATTTTTTCCTGTTTATAGGAACCAGTTTTAGAGTGTTTTATATGGAGGTAAAATGCTAAAGGCAGTCGCAGTGAGGCCTAGGTTGATATAAATTAGAGCCAAAATAGTCTGCTAATTTATTTACTGACCATATCTATCTGTTCATACTCTACATATGCTTATTTAGATAATTAGCATTCATTTCTTGTAAGCATGGGTGGGAAAATACCATTATGTAATAAAACAAAGACATGACATCAGCAGCTTCATTTTGATCTGCAGTCTTTCTTCAGAGGAGACCCAATTTCACCTTTTATTTTGCTTGTCCCATTCTGCTTTTTTAACCAAAGGAAATACCCAAAGTTTCATTACATCTCAGAAGAATAATTATTTAGTCTTGATCATTGTTTCCAAGTGGTCACATATTTATCTTTGTTTTCCATCTTTGACTTCATGTATTGTGAACTTGATCTCCTTTCCTATTTACATCCACTCTTAAGTGTCAAATCGTGTGGGAATACTTCTAGAAGCTGGTGAGTTTTACCAGTTTTAGGTGGCTTTTTATTTGGGGTTTATCTTAACCAGCTTGTTTTTTCTATGGGAATCCCATGAGCATGTCTTAGGTTTAAGAGTACCTCCCCAGCATTGATTGGTTATTGCTTTTGCCATAGATTATTATTGACCTCAATCAATTTTTATGTTTTGACCTGGAGTTTTTCATATCATGAGAGTGGTATAAATTTAGACCCTAAGCCCACATGAGTTGCAGGAGATTTTTCACAGGTGATCTTTTTTACCCACTGCCTCTCAAAATTGGGAAGATTTAGGTCACCCTGGTGTTTACATGGGCCAGTGAATATAATATTTTAATCTCCCTTTCACTGGATTGAAATTCTTTAAGCATCCCAGTTTCATTTGGTATCTAAATTCAAACTCTCCGTGTAGCAGGACCCAAGTTTTCTTTTATGAATATGCATGAACATTTAAATCAAGCACCTTGCTGCTTTTGGATCTAATATGTATCCCCAAATAGCTGTAGGCTTAGTATTCACTTGGTTTTCCCCTCTGGATCTCTGTGCCCACTTAACGTTTTATTATTTCCTTTTCATACAACGTGATAATGCATTTATAGAATAAAGTATTTCATACAGCATCTTTAGGAATTTGTAATCATTCCTGTGCTACCCAGCTTGCCATTTTGTTATAAGTTAAAGTCTTTTCGTTGTAGGTATAGCCCTATATTTTCTGCTGTGGTTACATTACTGCATTTTATTTCCTGTGTGTGTGTGTGTGTGTGTGTGTGTGTGTGTGTGTGTCCCAATAGTTAACACTGTCACCTCTGGCCTTAGACTGCCTTAGTTCAAATACAGCCTCGAGCACTTTCTGGCTCTTGTGACCTAGACAAGTTATTTAATTTCTCTTTGCTTTCATCTTTTAAGGATAGGCACATCAAGCATGTTATAGAATTCTTGTGCATATTTTAGTTAATAAATGTGAAGCATCATAAAAGGATACTTAGTATACATAAGGAACTCAAAAGTTATTTTAAGTTCTTACTTTTGGGTAAGAAGTCAAAAAAAGTGAACTATTAATATCATTAACTGATCAATAGGTGTGGTTCCTGAAAGTATGAAAAATTACATTGAAATAGTTTCAGCCATTTAAGAGAGAAAATAAGGTAGAATGAGATTTTAGGTATTGTTAATCAGAGCCTTTATTTTGTGTACTGACTGAGTATCAGGGTTTTAATGACAATATGCTTGATTTTGATATTTCCAGATAATAATGAGGTGAATTTAAAAGATTTCTTTGAAAGAATTAAAGGAAGTCCACCTTTCAAAGAGTCCGTAGGTAAGTGAATACTTCCAGTTTAAAGAAGTGACTGTAAAATAAAGATAATGAAATCACATTTAAAAAAAATCACTAAATGGATTTCAAGTGTTTAATTTGTAGTCTCTATAGTGTCAAAAAGGATTTCAAGCAGCTTATGCGATATAAAAAAAAAACAAGTGAAAATGGGGCAAAGTTATAAAGGAGGGAAAAGAAATAAAACAGGGTTGAAGAAGATACACAGTAAATACCTTTGCTGTTAATATAAAGTCCTTCCTCAAGAGGAGATAAATTTTTCTTCACTCAAGGGGTTCTGGATCTATGAATTAAATCAGGTGTGGAAATTGGGTGAAGGACCACTACCCTCTGTGCTGTCTCAAGACAGGCCTTTGGAGTTTTCAGGTTTACCCAAATGGACTGGCCATTGATTTCATTTATAGAAATCTTAGCTTCATCTATCTAGTTTCTTTAAATGCTTGGGCCATTAATCCCTGTATCATTCTTACTACCATGTCATTTCTGTGGCCTAACCACATCATTTTGCCCCTGCTGCATAAAGACAATTGCTTGGTCTTTGTCCCCAAAGTTCCTCTCGTGCTCCTTGAAATTAGGGAAACCATTTCAACACCAGCATCTTTCCCTAAACGCCCATGTCTACAGAGAACACCTACCAAAGAACTCTCCGCAAATGCAGACACCCCTGCCAACAATGTATTTCTAAATGCGTTGGGGAAACAAATGTCTTTTTTTCTTCACGTTTGAATATCTCTAAAATTAGAACACCTTTATAATCAATGGCATTATTTATCAAATGTACATTTTTACTGAGATATAAATCACGTACCATAAAATCTCATCCTTTTTTTTAAAAAAAATTTTTTTTAATGTTTATTTTTGAGACAGGGAGAGACAGCATGAACGGGGGAGGGTCAGAGAGAGAGGGAGACACAGAATCTGAAACAGGCTCCAGGCTCTGAGCGGTCAGCACAGAGCCTGATGCAGGGCTCGAACTCACGGACCGCGAGATCATGACCTGAGCCGAAGTCGGCTGCTTAACCGACTGAGCCACCCAGGAGCCCCAAATCTCATCCTTTTAAGGTGTTCAATTCAGTGGTTTTTGGTATATTCACAAAGTTGTGCAACCATCACACTCTAATTCTGGGACATTTTCATCACGTCAAAAAAACCCCTGTACCCTGTAGTGCTTATTTCCCCACTCTCCCCAGCCACTGACAACCACTAGTCTGCTTTCTATCTGTGTTGATTTTTGAACATCATATAACTAGAATCATATAATTTGTGGCTTTTTGTGTCTGGCTTCTTTCATTTGGCATACTGTTGTTTTGGTTTTTTTTTAATTTTTGATGTTTATTTTTGAGAGAGAGAGAGCGGGGGAGGGACAGAGAGAGAGGGAGACAAAGAATCCGAAGCAGGCTCCAGGCTCTGAGCTGTCAGCACGATGTGGGGCTCGAACCCACGAAACCATGAGATCATGACCTGAGCTGAAGTCGGCCGCTCAACCGACTGAGCCACCCAGGCGCCCCAGCATACTGTGTTTAAGGTTCACCTGTATTATAACATAAATGAGTACTTTATTCCTTTTCGTGGTAGAATAATATTCTGTGGTTATACCACATTTTCTTTGGCCATTTATCAGTTCATAGACATTTGGGTTGTTTCCCTTTTTTGGCCACTAAGAATAATGCTGCTATGAACATGTGTACATTTTTTTGAGTACAGGTTTTTGTGTGGACGTACATTTACATTTCTCTCAGGTACCTACCTAGGAATGGAACTGCTGGGTCACGTGGTAACTTTACATTCAACTTGAGGAGCTGCTGGAACGTTTTCCAAAGCAGCTGCCCCATTTTACATTCCCAACAGCACTGTACATTTCTTTAAATCCTTGTCAGTACTGGGGCACCTGGGTGGCTCAGTTGTTAAGTGTCCGACTTCGGCTCAGGTCACGATCTCGCGGTCCGTGAGTTCAAGCCCCGCGTCAGGCTCTGGGCTGATGGCTCAGAGCCTGGAGCCTGTTTCCGATTCTGTGTCTCCCTCTCTCTCTGCCCCTCCCCCGTTCATGCTCTGTCTCTGTCTCAAAAATAAATAAAAACATTAAAAAAATTTAAAAAAAGTTTTTAAATCCTTGTCAGTACTTGTTACATTGTCTGTCTTTTTTATTCTAGCCTAGTCTCACAAGTATCTCACTGTGGTTTTGTTTTGCATTTCCCTGATGGCTAATAACTTTGAACATCTTTACATGTGTTTACTGGCCATTTAGAGATATATACCCTTTGCTTATTTTAAAATTGGGTTATTTGTCAAGTTGTTAGGGTTCTTATATCCTGGATACTATAGCTTTATCAGATAGATGATTTGCAAATCTTTTCTCCAATTTTATGGGTCTTTTCTCTTTCTTGGTGGTGTCCTTTGAAGCACAAACGTTTTTAAATTGGGTGAAATCCAGTTTATATTTTCTTTTGTCACTTCTTTTGATATCATGTCTAAACATAATCCAAGATCATTAAGATTTATACTAATGTTTCTTCTAAGAATTTTATAGTTTTAGACTTTTAATTTCAATCTTTGATTCATTTTGAGTTAATGTTTGTATGTGGTGTGAGATGGGAGTCCACTTTAATTCTTTTGAATGCAGATGGCCAGTTACCCCAGCATCATTTGTTGACAAGATCATTCTTTTCCCCCTTAAATAAATGGTTTTGCCATCCTTGTAAAAAATCAATTGATCAGAAATGTATGGATTTATTTCTAGACTCCCAGTTCCATTCCATTGATTTTTATTTATTCTTATGCCACATGGTCTTAATCACTATAGCTTTGTAGTAAAGTAATAACCTAAACAGTAATTTTCAACCAGAGCAGGGCATCAAATTTACCTATAAAGCTTGAGTTACCTGGTTCTACTTCTGACTATGATGGAGTAGCTTATGTGAAACCAACACTCCTGCTGAGAACAACTAGTAAAATGTGGACTAAATTAAACAGCATCAACAACCACAACTGTTTGAAGGCATTGGAAAGTGACCAAGGCTGTCAAGATTTGTGGGGCTATAAGATAAATATAAAGAGCACGACTTACAGAAACAGCACCTTCTTCTTCTTCTTCTTCTTATTTTGTCTCTGTAACATAACTTTAAGTGAAATAAGGCAATAAAGTTTTGATGTAAACTTCTTTGTAATGCTTCACAATTATTTCAGGGTCCACATATGAAGTATTATGTAGCTGTAGGCATCATGGTTGACCAGTTACATACGTCTACTTGAAAGGCACAGTAGTTAAGAGCATGGGCTTTGGAAATATGGTGCCTGGATTTGAATCCTGGCCCTGCCACTTAATACCAGTATATTCTTTAGTAAATCACTTAATCTCACAAACCTCGGGGCGCCTGGGTGGCTCAGTTGGTTAAGCGCCCAACTTCAGCTCAGGTCATGATTTCGCGGTTAGTGAGTTTGAGCCCCACGTTGGAGTCTGTGCTGACAGCTCAGAACCCGGAGCCTGCTTCAGATTCTGCATCTTTGTCTCTCTCTGACTCTTCCCCGCTCATGGTCTGTCTGTCTGTCTGTCTGTCTCTCTCAAAAATAAATATTAAAAATTTTTTTTTTAAATCTCACTAACCTCAATTCCTTCATCTGAAAAATGGGGATAATAATGCCTATCTTGGAATTATTATAGGTAATAATAGACTTAAATAGGTAAAGTAGAAGTACTCAGAAGAGTCTCCAGCACTTAGTGTTCAGTAACTGCTAGCTTTTATAATACACAATGGTTTTTAAAACTACTAGTAATTTCATGTAAAGTTCTTTTATGCAACTCAAGCCCATTAAGTGAAAGTGAACAATGTACTCTTATTTCTGCTGTTGAAGCATGTTTTTGCTCTTTTTTTTTTTCTCAGTTACACAGCTACTCTTCATTACTATTCAAATTCTCCAGAATGATCTAATTGATGTCTCTAGCCTCAAGGCATTATTGATGAACAATGACTTTCATGCAGCTAATGTTTTACTTGATGAAGTATTAAGACATGGACCTGAACATGGTTAGTAGTCTGAATGCATCTAGTTGTAAAGGCCATCATCTACCAGTGGGGATGGGAGATGTATGGATGGGATATACAGCAATGGAGGGCACCCTGGGGGGGGGCTGCAGTGAGATGACTGGTGAGCACCAGTGCCATCATAGTGTGCCAAGCCTGAGCTCTGTGAAACTGAACAGATGGGTGAGTCTGGGCCTACTTTATCCCTGTGGGTGGTGGTACTTGGGAGATGAGGTCACTTTGTGAACTGACTGGCACGGGCAGTATTCAATCAGAATGCCATGCACAGAGTACAACAGAGTCCGTGAGGCCCTTCGCCACGTGTTAACCCTTTGAAAGGTAAACTATGCTGATATCCAGGAATACCTCAGGGGGTGTTGCCTGTGGCATTGGCTCAAGGAAGCAGATGTTTATAAATGTACAAAATAGCTGTGTTATTTTAATGACTGGTATTGTTGAATATCATTTTTGCTGTGTTTTCAAAAGAGTTGGGGAATATTCTTTACTTTCCTATTCTCTGTAAGAGATTTTTTTCTTCCTCAAATGTTAAGCAGAACTCACAGGTGAAGCCTTATGGGCCTAGAGTTTTATTTATGGAAAAATTCTGGATTATTGATTTAATTTCTGAAATTGTATGGTATTACCAAGAAAATATTCTATTTTCCTGTCAATTTTGGCAGGCTGTGTCTTTATAGGAATTTGTCCATTTCGTCTGACTTTTCAAATGTATTGGATAAAGTTGTCCTTGACATCTGCTTTTTATCTTTTTTTGATTTCTGCTTCATCTGTAATGATACCTTCATTTTCATCCTCAATATTAGTGACTTAGAGCTTTTTTTTCCCCCCACTCCACCTCCACAGAGTTTTTCTTTTCCTTTTTGTAAAATTGAGATATAATGGGCATATAATAACATTATGTAAGTTTAGAGTGTCCAATGTGTTGATTTGATACATTTATATATTGCAATATAATTATCACTGTAATGTTATCTAACACCTCTATCACATCACGTAATTATCACAATTTCTTTTTTTGTGGTGAGAACATTTAAGATCTAGTCTCTTAGCAACTTTCAATTATGTAATACAGTATTAGATCAGCACAGCATTAGATTTCCAGAATTTATTCATTTTAACTGCAAATTTGTACTTTTTAACAGTATCTCCCCAATCACCCCACCCCCTAAGTCCTTGGTAACCACCATTCTGCTCTCTTTCTGTGAGATCGGCTTTTTTAGATTCCACATATTAGCGATATATACAACATTTGTCTTTGGCTTATCTCCTCTAAGCATAAGGACTTCAAGATCCTACCATCTTGTTGCAAATGACAGGATTTCTCTCTTTCTCATGGCTGAAAAATATTCTGTTGTATATTTTCACACTACCTCTGTTTATTCATCTGTTGATGAGCACTTAGATTCTTTCCATATTTTAGCTATTGTGAATAATGCTGAAATAGACACAGGAGTATGTCTTCAAGATCCTGTTTTCGTTTCCTTTGAATATACACTTGTAAGGGGAATTGATGGTTCATATTGTAGTTCTATTTTTAATTTTGAGGGGAATTTCTATACTATTGTCCATAGTGGCTGCACCAATTTACATTGCCACCAACAGTGTATGAGGGTTCCCATTCTCCACATCATCACAAATCCTTATCTCCGGTCTTCTTGATGATAGCCATTCTAACGGGTTTGAGCAATATCTCATTGTGGTTATGATTTGCATTTCCCTGATGGTTAGTGATGTTGAACACCTTTTCATGCACCTGTTGGTCATTTGGATGTCTTCTTTGGGAAAATGCCTATTCTATTGCTCTGCCCATTTTTAAAATAGTTCATTTGCTTGTTTGTTATTGAGCTGTGTGAATTCTTTGTTATATATTTTGGATAATAATCCTTTATCAGATATATGGTTTGCAAATATTTTCTCTCATTCTGTAGGTTGCCTTTTCATTTTGCCGATTGTTTCTTTTGCTGTAAAGAAGTTTTTAAGTTGAATGTAGTTCTGGGGTGCCTGGGTGGCTCAGTCGGTTAAGCATCCGACTACAGCCAGTTAAGCATTCGACTTCAGGTCTTGATCTCATGATTCTTGAGTTCAAGCACCATGTCGGGCTCTGTGCTGACAGCTTGGAGCTTGCTTCAGTTTCTATGTCTCCCTCTCTCTCTGCCCCTCCCCCGCTCATGCTCTGTGTCTTTCTCTCTCACAAATAAATAAACATTAAAAAAAAGAAAAATCTTAAATTGCATCTAGTTCTACTGGTTGATTTCTGCTTTTGTTGTTTGTGCTTTTGGTGTCATGTCCAAAAAATCATTGCCAAGACCAATGTCTGAAAGGTGTTTCCTTATGTTTTCTTTACGGTATCAGATCTTACAATTAAATCTTTAATTCATTTTGAGGTAATTTTGGGGAGTATCCCAAGTGGTTATTCAGTTTCCCAACACCATTTGTTGAAGAGACCATCCTTTCTCCATTGAATGTTCTTGGCTGCCTTGTCAAATATTAGTTGAGCATATGTGGGGTTTATTTCTGGGCTCTGTCACTTCTGCTGTAAACTTTTCTACTTTTTTTTTTTTTTTTTTTTCATTGGGGTTTTTTTTTTTTTTTTTTTCTTTTTTTTTTTCCCCCCCCTTTTTTTTTTTTTTTTCCTTTTGGTTCTTTTCATGTCTATCCTTTATGTCCCTTACTATAGTTTGTCATATCCATTCTACCTTGTGTACCTTTACTTTACTTGAGTCTTTATTTTGGAGCTGACTTGGTCTTTCTACACAATCTATTTTCTGAGTTGTTGGCTCCCATCTCAAATCTTCCTTTGTCCATTTCTATCCTGATTTGTTGAAAGAGTTGAGGGTGTTGGGTGGCACATTCAGTGTGGAGCTCTGTCTTCAGTTTCTACTGAAGTAAATGAAGTCCGTTTACTTTAATGGCACCTTTGGGGCAGAGGGTGGGAGGTGGGGGTAGTGAGCCTTCTGACATTTTGATACTGTTTAGTAGGGACTTCATCTTTAACTGCTTCTTTCTTTTCCTTCACCACCAAATCCTATGCACTGAGTTCCACATCAAGATGCCATCTTTGGTCCTATGGATTTCTAAGCCTTTTTCTTAGATTTCTCCAGAGTAAATTTAGGTGGTTACCATTATCCTAAAAGTAGTGTTTCTTAACCTTTAAAAAAAAATATCACTCCCCTAAGGAGACTTTTTAGACATTTTTGTCTTTTTCACCATCCCACACGCTATGAATGTTTAATGCCAAAAATAAATATTTGCTTATGTACTGTGGCCACAGACCATTGTAATGGCTAAGATTTTTTCCCCTCCAAGAACCTGTTTTCCTTCCTGAAAGCCTATCACCCTCAGTGAAAATGCATGTCCTAAAGGTATCTAGAACTTTAGTTTCTGCTTATACTGCTAAACCCTATTTTCTAGAATTTCACTTAGATGTTAACACATTTGTAAGGAATATTGGCCTATAGCCTCTTTGCCTGCCCACCATGTGTTTGTTTTGTTTTGCTTTTGTAGTTTTTGGACAAGTAGGAGCTACTGAAGGGTTTTATTCAGAGGAGTAACCAGATTTTTTTTTTAAAGAGAAAGACCTCTCTTGCTGCATTGTTTAAAATAAATGGAGAGAAATGAGACTGATGCGATAGATTTTTAGCAATGCTATTGTAATAGCATAGGCATTAACTAATATAGTGATATATTCAAGCAGTATTTGGAAATAATTGAATAGAAATTGATAATCATATGTATGCAGAAGTTAAGGAAGAAGGAACAGTACAGGCTGACCCCCGGGCTTTTCACCTTTGTTATAACTTGACTATTAACTGCTGACAGATTAATTCAGAAGCAGTAATTCCTTCATCTACATTTTACTTTGCATTACAGAAAATGGCAAGATTACCTATGAAGAATTTTTTATTAAGTTCTGTGATACATTGAACATGCCTAAAGCCTCAGGTGAGTTCCACTTAATATGTATCTACTGGCTCTGTGTGGAAGGACAGGCAGTGGTTTTCATGTTAAAACAACACAGGATTGGGGCGTCTGCGTCACTCAGTTGGTTGAGCAACTGACTCTTGACTTCGGCTCAGGTCATGATTCCAGGGTCATGGGCTCAACCTGCATCCATTCGCGCTGAGTATGAGGCCTGCTTAAGATTTCCTCTCTCCCTTCATCCTTCTCCCCAGCTTGTGCTCTCTCTCTCCCTAAAATAGTAAACAAACAAACAAACAAACAAAATCTTTTAAAAAACACACAGGATTAGATAAAGCACAGGTAAGTAAGAAACAATATAAAGATAAAACAATATAGGGGCACCTTGGTGGCTCAGTTGTTTAAGCGTCAGACTTCGGCTCAGGTCATGATCTTGTGGTCTGTGAGTTGGAGCCCCCCATCAGGGTCTGTGCTGACAGCTCAGAGCCTGGAGCCTGCTTCGGATTCTGTGTCTCCCTCCCTCACTGCTCCTCCCCCACTCGCTCTCGGTTTCCCTGTCTCTCTCTTTCTCAAAAATAAACAAACATTAAATTTTTTTAAAGATAAAACAATACAGTATTAGTTTATATAACTTGTGTTTGAATTATATGGCAAAGACTGCTAAGTTTACCCCAAACTCAAAGTTATGGGTGGTTTTACTTTGATAGTGCTAGAAAAATATTAGATTATATACTGTTCTCTGAGATTATTCACTAGGTATATCTGACCTGAATTTATTAGAATATTATAAACGATGAGAAAATAATTTTTAGAATGCAAATTGGTGCAGCCACTGTGGAAGACAATATGGAGTTTCCTCAAAAAGTTAAAAATAGAACTACCCTATGACCCAGCAATTTCACTACTAGGTATTTACACAAAAGGTATACAAATACTAATTTGAAGGGCCACATGCACCCTGATGTTTATAGCAGCATTGTCAACAATTGCCAAATTATGGGAAAAACCCAAATGTCCATGGATTGATGAATGAATAAAGAAGTTATGGTGTATGTATATGTATATGTAATGGAATATTACTCAGCCATCAAAAGAATGAAATCTTGCCATTTGCAACAATGTGGATGGAACCAGACTGGATTATGCTAAGTGAGATAAGGTCAGGCAGAGAAAGACAAATACCTATGATTTAACACATGTGGAATTTAAGAAACAAAACGGATGAACATAGGGGAAGGTGGGGGAAAGAGAGAGAAGCAAACCATATAAAGAGTCTTAACTATAGTGAACAAACTGAGGGTTGATGGAGGGAGGTGGGCAGGGGATGGGCTAAAAGGATGATGGGTATTAAGGAGGGCATTTGTTACATTGAACACTGGGTGTCATATGTAAGTGATGAATCACTAAATTCTACTGAAACCAATAGTACACTATATGTTAACTAACTAGAATTTAAATAAAAAATTGAAAAATGAAAAGAAGACAACTTTAAAACTTTTGACCAACCTAGCAAAGTGGATTTTATACCTGTCTTTTCTGTTTTTATGTATTCTCAACTACTCTCTTGACTATATTTTTGAGGAGCAAATTCATATTTATTGCAGTATAACTTGCATGTAGTAAAATTCACCTTTTTTTAGGTATATCATTTTTTGAATTCTTAAAAATAATGTCATGTAACCATTACTAAACAGCACATAGACTGTATCACCACAGAAGTTTCTTTGTGTCCTTTTGTAGCCCATCCATTTCGCTAACCCTCATTCCTGGTGACCCCTGATCTATTCTTTGACTCTAAAGTTTTGCCTTTTCTAGGATGTCATGTAAATGGAATCATAACATATGAAGCTCATTTGAGTCTGGCTTCTTTCACATAGCATATTATACTTTACATTCATCAACTTTTTGCATGCAGTGTGTTTATTTTTATTGATGAGTATTATTCCATTACATGAATGTAATGTTTGTATATTTACCAATTGATAAACTATTGAAGTTTCCTGGGTTTTGGTGATTATGAGTGAAGCTTCTATAAATATTTATGTACAGGTATTTGTGTGGACATATATTTTCATTTCTCCTAGTTGAATACCTAGAAATGGGATTGCTGGGATATATATTTAAATTGATAGAAACTGCCAAACATCAATTTATGATAGATAACATCCATTTATGATTAAAAAAACCTCTCAACAAAGTGTGTACAGAAGAAACATACCTCAGCTTAATGAAGGCCATATATGAAAGGCCACATATATGCTCAATGGGGAAAAACTGAAAGCTTTTCTTCTAAGATCAGGAACAAGACAAGGATTCCTATTCTTGCCAGTTTTTTTGTTTTGTTTTGTTTACTAAAATATAGTTTACATAAAATGTTATATTAGTTTCAGGCATACAACATAGTGGTTCAATAATTCTATGTATTGCTCACTTCTCACCATGATAAGTGTAGTTATCATCTGTCACAATAAAATGTTATTACAGTGTTATTGACTATATTCCCTATGCCGTAATTTTTCTCACTACTTTTACTCAACTTGTATTCATAGTATTGGAAGTCCTACTGAGAACAATTAGGCAAGAAAAGGAAACAAAAGTCATCCAAATTGGAAAGAAAGAAGTAAAACTGTTACTATTTGCACATAACACAACATTATATGTAGAAAACCCTAAAGGCCCTATTAAAAAAAAAACTGTTAGAACTAATAAATTCAGTAAAGTTGCACCATATGAAATCAAATAGAAAAACCAGTTGCATTTCTATTTGCTAATAAACTATCAGAAAGAAATTAAGAAAACTATCCCATTACAATTGCATTGAAAAGAATAAAATACCTAAGAATAAATTTAACCAAGGAGGTGAAAGACCTGTACACTGAAAACTATGACATTGAAGAAAGAAATTGAAGATGATGCAAATGAATGGAAAGATATTCCATGCTTGTGGAGTCAAAGAATTAATAATGTTAAAATGTCCATACTACCCAAAGCGATATACGGGCTCAATGCAATCCCTATCAAAATTCCAATGGCATTTTTCACACCTAGAACAAACAATCCTAAAATTTGTATGGAGCCATAGAAAACCCTGATAGCCAAAGCAATCTTGAGAAAGAACAAAGCTGGAGCCATCATACTTTCTGATTCCAAACTTTATTACAAAAGTATAGTAATCAAAACTCTATGGTATTGGCATAAAAACAGACATCAGTGGAACAGAACAGAGAGCTCAGAAATAAACCCTTGTATATACGGTCAATTCATTTATGACAAACGAGGCAAGAATATATAGTGGGGAAAGGACAGACTCTTCAATAAGTGGTGTTGGGAAAACTAGACAACCACATGCAAAAGAATGAAACTGGATTCCTATCTTAGACTATGATTAAATACTTGCACTTGTAAGACCTGAAACCATAAAACTCCTGGAAGAGGGGCGCCTGGGTGACTCAGGTAAGTGTCTGGCTTGGCTCAGGTCATGATCTCGCGGTCTGTGGGCATCGGGCTCTGTGCTGACAGCTCGGGGCCTGGAGCCTGCTTCGGATTCTGTGTCTCCCTCTCTCTCCTCCCCTCCCCGGCTCATGCTCTCTCTCTCTCGCTCTCTCTCTCTCTCTCTCTGTCTCACAAAAACAAATGAAAAATGTTAAAAAAAAATTTTTTTAACGTTTAAAAAAAATCTAGGAAAAAACATAGGCAGTAAGCTCTCTGACATCCATCTTGGGAAAAATTAAAAAAAAAAATTTATCTATTAATACAATATCATAGGTAAAGTCAAAGAACAAATAACAATATGGTAGAAACTATAATGTATATCACAGAAGAAAAATAGAAAAATGGGCAAAAGTCATGGATATATAAATCATAAAAATCTTAAATGGCTTATGAACATATTAAGAGATGTTTGATTTTACTCATAATAAGAAATATGCAAATTAAAATGGAGATACAATTTCTCACCCATTAGATTGGCAAAAATTGAAAACCTTCACAGCATACTCTGTTAGGTTGTAGAGAAAAAGACGTTTACCTATAGCTGGTGGGCATTTAACATGCTACCAGTCTAATGGAGGGAATTTGGCAATGTCTAACAGAACTACATGTGCCTTTACCTTTGGACCCAGCAATCCTGCTTCTAGGAATTTTCCCTGAAGATACCTTCCAATGTGAAAATATAGATACATAAGATTATTCATTACAGAATTATTTGAGATGGCAAAAGAATGAAAATACTTAATGTGTAAACATTGGAGGTTAGTTGAATAAACTTTAGTTTCTATGTACAGTAGAGTATTATACAACTATAAAAAAGAATTTTTTAAAAAGGAGTTTCAGGGGTGCCTGCATGACTTAGTCGGTTAGGCGTCCGACTTTGGCTCAGGTCATGATCTCACGGCTTGTGAGTTCAAGCCCCGTGCCAGCCTGGAGTCTGCCTTGGATTCTGTGTCTCCATCTCTCTCTGCCCCTCCCCTACTCATGCTCGCGGGCGCTCTCTCTCTCTTTCAAAAATAAACATTAAGAAAAAAGAATTTCATACCACTACTTTTTGTACTACTGATTTTATACCTTTCCAGCATTTAAAACTACAAATTTCCCTCTGAGCACTTTCACAGCATCTCACAAAATTTTATATGTTGTGATTTGATAATCACTTATTTAAAATATTTTCTAATTTACCTTGTGATATCTCATTTGAAACATGAGTTATTTAGAAATGTACTATTTAGGGGCACCTGGGTGGCTCAGTTGGTTAAGTGTCCGACTTCGGCTCAGGTCATGATCTCATGGTTCCTGGGTCGGAGCCTCATGTCGGGCTCTGTGCTGACAGCTCAGAGCCTGGAGCCTGGTTCGGATTCTGTGTCTCCCTCTCTGTCTGCCCCTCTCCCACCCACGCTCTGCCTCTCTCTGTCTCTCAAAAATAAATAAACATTAAAAAAATTAAAGAACTATATTATTTAATTTCCAAATATTTGGACATGTGCTAGGGATCTTGTTACTGATTTCTAATTTAATACACCTTGGTCAGAGAATTTATTTCGTACAATTTAAATTCTTTTAAATTCATTAAGATTTGGTTCAAAGACTAGCATGTGGTCTACCTAGGTGAATATTCCATGTGCACTTGAAAGAATGTATATTCTGTAGTTGTTGGGTAGTGTTCTATAAATATCATTTGGTTAGATTGTTTGCTAGTTTTGTTGGATATTCTAATTTCTGATTTTTTTTAAACATTAAAATTTTTTTTGTTTTAATATTTATTTTTGAGAGAGAGAGGGAGGGAGGGAGGGAGGGAGAGAGAGAGAGAGAGAGAGAGAGAGAGAGAGAGTGTGAGAGTGAGTGAGAGTACGAGCAGGGGAAGGGCAGAGAGAGAGGGAAACACAGAATCCAAAGCAGGCTCCAGGCTCTGAGCTGTCAGCACAGAGCCCAACACGGGGCTCTAACTCATGAACTGTGAGATCGTGACCTAAGCCAAAGTCAGACACTTAACTGACTGAGCCACCCAGGCGCCCTTAATTCTTCCTGATGTTTATTCTAGTTCTATTAATTACTAAGTGCAAGATTTTCAAATCTGCAGTTCTGATTATGGGTTCATGCATTCCTCCCTTTAATTCTGCAAGTTTTTGCTATATTTGGAAGGCTCTTGTTAAATGCATACACATTTGATATTGTTGCAAAATTTAATGTATATGACCTTATGAAATGTACTTTGTCTGTTGCTCTCTTTTGTCTTATTTTTGCTGCTCTTCTGTTTCTTTCCCCCAGTTTCCTTACTTATATTTATACATTTATGTGTACCTATTGTCACCTATTTTAAATTATTTTAGGTACATAAATAAATACAAATACTGCCTTTTCTCTTAAGTATAATTTTATATCTTGGGAGATTTTTTTCCCCACTTTTTTTTAAATATAAAGGAGACGGGTGCCTGGGTGGCTCAGTCGGTTGAGCGTCTGACTTCAACTCAGGTCATGATCTCGCGGTCTGTGAGTTCGAGCCCCGTGTCAGGCTCTGTGCTGACAGCTCAGAGCCTGGAGCCTGCTTCAGATTCTGTGTCTCCCTCTGTCTCTGCCCCTCCCCAGCTCATGCTCTGTCTTTCTCTCTCTCCCTGTCAAAAATAAATAAACATTAAAAAAAATTAAAATATAAAGGAGAAACATGAAAATTCCTTTCTAACTGAAGGTGATTATCTCTTCCCAGGAAATAAAAATCAATTTTACAACATCAACATTTACAAAAATGAACTTAAAGACATTCCTGTACTTCAGCAAAATTTAAATGCCATTGGAATCTATCTAACAGATGATAAAATAAAGGAGACTTTGGATAACACTAATCCTAACGGTGAGTAATTATTTCAATTTAAAATAACAAATTTTCGTGCTCGCTTCGGCAGCACATATACTAAAATAACAAATTTTGCATATTTCAGAAGTTTCACTCTAAATGCCAAAGGAAATATACTGCCATATATCTTTTAAAAGAGAAATTAAAAATTGTTTCTTGTCTATCAATTTATGGGTTTTTATCAGAGGAATTGATGTTCAAAGTGCATCTCTGACAGCTTTATTTTAGGTCTATTCTGCATATCACATGTGTCACAATAGGATTACCAGTCCTCTCCATTATTTTTGTGTTTATAGCTCTGGTGTTATAACATCAAATGGTCCTTTTTACAATAATACCTAAATTCTTTCTTTTTTTCTTTTTTAAAAAAAGATGAAGTGGTGAGTTTTAAGGATTTCATCAGAGAATTGAACAACAGTGATGAATTTATCGAGTGCCACAGTAAGTATGAAATTCAAAATGCATATGAACAGAAACTTCATTTTTGGGGGTTGGTGTATGTATAGGTATGTGTGTATATAGACTTTATATATACTCTACCAAACCCCCCTTTTATGCATTTTCTCATTTAAACTCAGTTGATGTTGTAAACTCTAGGTTTTCACACATAGATGCATATTTTCCATACTGTAATATTCTTGAATTATTTAAAAAAATTTCTGTTGTCTCTCTTTCTTCCTTGTCATGTGTTTTATTGCTATATTCTTTCTTTTGTCCTTACTAATGCTGATGGGGTTATCCATCTTATAATCAAAGTAATCAGGTTTGGTTTTTTAAATCACATCTAATGACTTTTCCCCTCTGTATTCTTATCTTTCTTGTTTATTTCTTCATATATATATTTTTTTACATTTGCTCTCTATCTCCTTGTGAAAAACATTGGCTAAATGCTTAACTTTTTTCGGTTTGTTTTGAAATTTCAGCACAGTTCTATCATGGGGACACTAAAACAGCCTTGGACCACAGACATTGAGATTGAGAACTGTAGTCCTAAAACTGGGGTTTTAAAAGAAGTATTGAAATAAGTGGATTCTCTCTAAATAATCTGTACTTGGAATGCAGTTCCACTCACTATCTCAGGATAAGTTTGGTGGGAACCTTGACAAATTAATGCTATATTCATTATAGAAGATTATAGATCTATGAATAGCTAAGACCCTTTTGGGAAAAAAAAGATAAAGATCTTGCTTTGTCACATGTTAGTACATAGCATAATGCTGTTTTAATATAGACCTGTGAAAATATACCAGTGCATCACAATATGGAACCCAGTAGAGACTTCTATTAATGGGAACTCGGAATGTGATAGAAATGACATCATCAGTTAGTGGGGGAAAAGATGTATTATTTAGCTTCTGATTTGAGAAAATTGTCTTACAATGCAGAGAAAATGAAGTAGAATCCCTATGTCATACCATATACAAAAATAACCTTCAAAGAATCAAATGAATGTTAAAATGGATCTCAAAGATTAAACTATAAAGCTGTTGGAAGAAAATGTAAGAAAAACTATTGTGCCTTGTGGTTATGGATGCCTTCTTAAAGATGTTACTCCCCAAAAGCACAACCATGGGGTAAAAAAGGATTTGATTACATCAAAATTAAGGATTTCTGGTAAATGAAGGACTCTAAAACATGTAACAGACTGGAAGAAGATAATTACAAGATAACTAACAAAAAATTAATATCTCAAATATAAGGGAATTTTGCAAATCAGCAGTAGAAAGAAAGAAATCAATTGGAAAAATAAGTAAGGATATAAGACTTAGTATACAGGAGGAGAAACCCACATAGCTAAATATGTGTATGAAGAGAGTTGGCAATACTCACAAATTGTTAGTGAGTAGGTAAAATGGTACAGCATTCCAGATTGCAATCTAGCAGTACTTGTCAAATTCAGTATGCATATTTCTTATGATCCAATAATTCTATTCTCAGATAAATAGCCCAGAGAAGTTTCTTGTAGAGACATGTACAGGGATGCTCCCTGCAACATTATGGGAGGGAAGAAATGAAAACAATCTATGAGTCCATGATTGGGGAAATGGTTGAATAAAATATGGTCCATACATACACGTCATAACAGTAAACTAGATTTACATTTGCACCAGAGAGAGACCTCAGTAATAATACGGTTCCATGAAGAAAGGAAAAAATGGAATAAGTGTATAACAAAGAATGCTTTATATAAGTTGGATTTCTACTAATGCCCATAAAACACAACCATATTTATATCTATTTCCAGGTAAACACTGAATTCTAAATAGAAAGATGAGATTGAAATAGACGGATTGAAAGAAATTGAGAAAGAGATTGAGATTGAAGTGACAATATTAACAAAGTTGACTTCAGAAACAGATTAGAGTACTCTGTATCCTAAAAACATACACATTCTTTTCAAATACTTATGGAATATCCACAAAAATAGATGATGTATTTAAGCCACAAATAAAAATTTCAGTGAATTCTAAAAATCAGAAGGCATTCAGACCACATAGTCTGACCATGATGTTGTGACATTAAAATTATTTGTGAAAGAAAGGAAAAGTGTTGCTTTTAAGATGAAAAACAAATTGCCTTGTAAGTAATTCCTTGGTAGAAGAATAAAAGAAACCTGAAAGATTTTAGAAATGATGACAGTGAAAGCACTATGTATCAAATCGTGTAGAGTGTGACCAAAACAATCTTACAGGATATTTTATAGCATTAAATGCTTTTATTAGAAAACAAGAAATATCAAAAATAATTTATCTTTTTTTAAGTTTATTTATTTTTGGAGAGAGAGTGCGTATGGGGGCGGCGGGGGGAAGAGCAGAGAGAGAGAAGGAGAGACAGAATCCCAAGCAGGCTCCTTGCTGTCAGTGCAGCTGACATGATCATGACCTGGGCCAAAATGAAGAGTGGGACGCTTAACCGACTGAGGCACCCAGGCGCCTCCAGAACAATTTATCTTAAACGTTCAGCTTACAGAGCTAACCAGCAGCATAAACAACAAAAGAGCAGTACAATCCCCCTGAAAAGTGCTAGTTAGGAGCTAACAAAGTGGAAAGTTGAAGTTAGTGAAATAGAACACACACACACACACACACACACGCACACACACACACACGCGCACACACACACACACGCACACGCACTTATCCATATGACCAAAAGTTGGTTCTTTCAAAAGACTAATAAAGAACTCTTTAGGAAGTATGATGAAGGGGAAAAAATAGGGAGACATAATAAGACAGTTGTAACTTGGATACAAGGGAGATTAAAAGATATAAATGAATAACACTTAAGTTAGTAAAGCAACAAATTATTGGCATGTCATCAACAACACTGTCATTCTTTCCAAATGTTTAGATAAAGACAGAAAGGGCTGCCTTTTTTTAATGTTTGTTTATTTATTTTTGAGAGAGAGAGAGTGAGCGAGCATGAGTAGGGAAGGGGCAGAGAGAGAGAGTGCCAGAAGATCTGAAGCTGGCTCTGCGCTGACAGCACAGAGCCTGATGTGGGGCTCGAGCTCACAAACCGTGAGATCAAGACCTGAGCCAAAGTCAGACACTTAACTGACTGAGCCACCCAAGTGCCCGCCCCCTTTTGTTTCCCCATCATGGCACTATTTTCTTAGAGATAATTTTGGTATTTTGTTGTTTTGTTTAGCTTCCTGTGTTGAACTAGTAAAGTAAACTATTTCAGTGTGTCTTGTTTTCTGATATAAGCATTGTAAACCTATAAATGTTGTAGAGCTTTCAGTTTGGAGAATATTTCAGAGAGGCAAAATCTCTCAAGACTGGGTATTCTAGAAAATGAATACATTTCACCCAAATCAAGTTGTTATGTGCTTCTCTGGATAGACTGACCAACTAGATATCTTTGTATTTTGTCATGTCTCTGTTTAGGAATAGAAGATGCATGTAACGTTGTTAATAGTGTCTTTGATAGGAAAGTTGAAGTTAAAGACCTTTTATCTGCGTTGGAGGGCCTGGAGAAACCTTTAAATGAAGAAAAACCTGAGGTGTTACTGAACTCTGAAACAGATGGTGAGTTCTTGAGTTACCTCTCAGTTTTCCTGTTTAGACTATATGTGTTCATGCTGGCTCATTTTTTTTTTTTTTTTAAGAATACTAATACCATAGGTTTAGGAAGATTGTTATGGGACTGCTATGTTTATAAATTGGTTACTGAGAATTGTTGTAACCCTTTTGGAAAGTGTGTGGATACTCTTCTTTATTTGGAGAAGACTAGTAGAAACAAGTACTGTTTTTATCCAGGTTTTAAAATCAGATACTTCTTGGGGCGCCTGGGTAGCTCAGTCAGTTAAGTGTCCAACTCTTGATTTTGGCTCAGGTCATGATCTCACGGTTTGAGATCACGATCTCACAGTGCTCTGCACTGACGGACGGAGCCTGCCTGGGATTCTCTCTCTCTCTGCTCTCTGCCCTTCCCCTGTTCTCTCCCTCTCTCTCTTCCTCTCAAACATAAATAACCATTAAAAAATGTTTAAAAAGATGTTTTCAAACATTTTAAAAAATAAATAAAATCAGATACTTCTTTTTTAAAGATTTTTAAAAATGTTTTTATTTATTTTTGAGGGAGAGAGAGTGGAGGAGGGTCAGAGAGAGGGAACACAGAGTCTGAAGCAGGCTCCAGGCTCTAAGGTGTCAGCACAGAGCCTGACACGGGGCTCAAACTCATGGACCACGAGATTATGACCTGAGCCGAAGTCAGACGCTTGACTACTGAGCCACCCAGGCGCCCCATCTTTTTTCTTTTTATGTCATTTATGCTAGTGGTTTGTCAATTTTAATAACTCTTAACTAATTCCTGGCTTTCTGATCCTCTCTATCGTGTTTATTGTTTCCTCAATTTATGTTTTCATCTGTATCATTTTCTTCTCTACCATTGATTTTGTGACATTTTGTATATATATTTCACATATAGAATGAAATGATCACAACGATAGATCTAGTTAACACGTCACCATGCATAGTTAAAAAGGTGTTTTTTTCTTATGTTGAGAAATTTTAAGATTTACTCTCTGAGCAACCTGCGAATATGCAATACAGTATATTTTTGGATATATATGTATTTTCTATTCTTTTAATTTCACTCTTTCTGTACTCTTCTAAAGAAAGATAAATTTGAAAACATGTAAGGGAAACTAAAATTTGAAAAGAAAGAAACAGGACTTAAAGAAATTAAAAATATAATAATTAAAATTAATTAGCAGACAACAATATTAGCAGATTAAACATAGGTGAAGAGAAATATGAAGTGCAAAGGAGTTTGAAGAAATTATACAGAATGCAGCATAGAAAGACAGAGTTGGAATATAGGAAAGAGGTTAGTGGCGCTGGGGTGGCTCAGTTGATTGAGTATCAGATTTCTGCTCAGGTCATGATCTTGTGGTTTGTGAGTTAGAGCCCTGCATTGGGCTCACTGCTGTAAACATGGAGCCCTCTTCAGATCCTCTGTCTCCCTCTCTGCACATCTCCTACTCTCTCTCTCCCCCAAATAAATAAACATTAAAAAAAAGAAGAAGAAGAAGCTAAAAGGAAGGCAGAATGAAGAGGTCTACTTATTATGGCAATCAGTTTGAAATATATATGTGTATCTGATTACGTTATATATTAGTTACAACTAATATAATGTTACATGTCAGTTATATCTCAGTAAAGCTAGAAAAAGAAAGAATGAAAAGATGTGATATATATCCACACAGGAGAGAAGAGACAGAGTGGTTGCAAAGAAAATATTTGGAGAACTATAGCTGAGAATTTTCCAGAATGAGAAAGACCTAAACCTACCAATACAAGAATTCCAGTGAATCCCACATAGGATGAAAGGAAATCCATACATAGGGTTATCATGATGAAACTGTGACATACCAAAGAGAAAGAAAAATCTTAAAGGTAGCTAGAGAGAAAAGTCAAATTATCTATAAAGGAGGAATGTTTTCTTATTCTTGATATTTTTTTCTGGGTCTTGAAATCTAGAGAAACATTTTTGTAAATTGAGGATAACCACCCCACGTTCCCCTCCACTTTGGGAGGAACTTAGGCTTTGTCTGAGCCTTTGAAACTACAAACTAAAATTCATCCAATTTTGTTTTGTTTTGTCTTTGGCAAACACTCTGGGTAAAAACAGTCGCCGTGTTTCTGGATTACAGCCTTTCATCAGTTGTTTGGTCTGGGAATTTCTTACTTTCTTGGCAACACATTGATGAATTCAAGATTTAAAAAAATTTTTTTTTTAACATTTATTTTTGAGACAGAGAGAGACAGAGCATGAGTCGGGGAGGGTCAGAAAGAGAGAGGGAGACACAGAATCTGAAACAGGCTCCAGACTCCAAGCTGTCAGCACAGAGCCCGACGCGGGGCTCGAACTCACGGACTGTGAGATCATGACCTGAGTTGGAGTCGGACGCTTAACCGACTGAGCCACCCAGGCGCCCCAAGATTTTTTTTTTATAGCAATAATTTTATTTAGAATTTTTAGTTGTTTTTAGTAGGAGGGCTGATCCAGATATCTGGCTACTAAATACCAGAAATTGAAATCATTTTTTTCTTTCAATTAAATTAAATCAGACCCTGGGGGCAGGGTGGTTGATTACTGGCACCCTCTCCCATTCCAAAGTCACACCATAATGTGGGAGACAGAGGAAGAGCTTTTAAAACTTCCTTGCATTGTGTTTCTACTGACGCTTTGTTGTTGGAGCCTGTGGTAATCCTGCATCTGTGTGAAGGGAAGCTCCCACAGGGTAATTCTCACTCTTTCCCATCAAACCTCTAGTCTCTCAACCCCTCCCTGTCCCTCTCTTTCCTTCTGTCTCTGTCTCCAGACAAACTCTTCCTCTCTATTTAGGCATTTGGCATATTTTCTTCAATGATTCTAGGTTTTTGCAAACACAGTCCCTACCAAAACTCTCAGTCTACAAAAATCTCAGGAGTGAGGAAATATTTAAGGCCAAGCTAACTGCTTCGAATAGGAAAGATGGGTCAAATTATCCTGCCACTTCAAGAGGTATAGTGCCATAGCTCCAATATTTGCCATTTAGATAAATTACAATAGACTTCAATAGAGAAGGGTAACTTTTGAATCAGGCTCTGCAGAGTCCGCTAACTCAAATGCCTGCGGTAGCCAGGCACGTAATGCAAAATTAATAAAATGAGTTGGCTGTAAGACAAAAGGAAGGGGTGTGGACTGTAAGGTAACTTGAGAGCATGTGTCCTAGATGAAGATAGTTAAATTCAAATGGAAAGAAAACCCCACCACTCCCTAGGACAATGAACATGACTGACTCTCAGCTATATTCAGTCTGTGGGCTACCAGCCTATGACCCCTGAAGCAGGCTTCTGTAGGAGTGGGAAAACAATCTTTTCCTTCTGCCCTTCTAGGTTCCCAGCTGGAGCTCTGTAACAAGAGACAGATCAACAAGAGAAAAGCATTCAAAGTTAATATAAATTTTACATGAAAGGGGAATATTCATAAGGAGTTGTTAAAGCTGAATGTTTTGGTGTTAGCTTTGATGAAGTGTGGAAAGTGGTAGAAAACTGTGATAGGACAAAATGAGATGAGCTGAGGGTGGTAAACCAGGGGAAACTTAGTAAGGTCTGTTCGTTCAGATTCCTCTTGGTGTCCCTCCAACCCTCAGTCTTCAGAGATAAGGATGCACCCTCCCTCTGGGTATAGCAAGGGCATCTCTCACATGAGTGTCTTATGACCTGCCTCGGGGCAGGGGATGGGGAGGTCTGAATCCTAACTGTACCTTGCAATTCCCAGATTGTGTTTCCTTGCATTCCCTTTTTGTGTGTGTGTACGTGTGTGTATGTGTGTGCACACGCACATGCTCATAATCTAAGTGTATTTCTTACCATGCATTATGGTCACAGAAGTTTGAAAGCTGAATGAAATTGAAACAATACCAGATCCCTGCTTTAATGAGCTTAAAATCTATTTAAATTCCATTTTATTTCTTAACTTTGCAGAAAGTAAAAAGATCTTAAAAGATGTAATTGATGTTTTCATTAATTCACCTAAACCATCAACACCATTCAATAGTAAGTATAGTAAAAGAATGAAAATTAAAAGTAAATTTCTAAGATCATTCAATGGTATTCTTTTTCTAAAATATAGTTTGTTTTCCCCTGTATTTTTAATTCCTTAAGTTTTCTTTGCTGTATCAAGATGTTATAATCTGCTTTCTTATTCCTTATCATATTTAATCTGTGCTTTGACTGTAATGAATTATTTAGAATTACATTCCTAGAATATGCTTTCTTAAAGCAAAATAGTTTGTCTCAGTATATGCTCCAGTATAAGGTACACATTTTCTCCCCTGGTGAATCTAATACAATTTTCTCTCACCTCCAATAATTTCCATATGCTTCTTTTTCTCACCTATAGTGAAACGTTAAAAAAAAGTACAAAAAAAAAAAAAAAGGATTTACTGCATGTAATACTAGTAGGTAGGCTAGCAAGAAAGAGAGGCTTTCTAATGCCTAGGAGAGGGTGTGACTGTTTTTCAGAGTATAACAGATTTATATTTTTCAGTTTTCCTTTTGCCAACTAGCTGGGTTCTATTTTTGATATTTGACTTCATTCTAAGAGCTATTTATTATCAAGCTGTTCTTGAAATGCTTTACAGTCTATGAAAGACTGGAGCATGTAGTAGAAAAACCTTTGAGGAGAAATAGTTAATAAATAAAAGCAAACTTCTACAAAATGTTGCAGAAACTCAACTTTTAGCTGGCTAGGGGTATGTTAAATTTTGCTTATTGTTTAAGTGACTTCTGAAAACAGAGCCCACTGACATGTTTTGAAAGCCCTCTAACTCAGAATTCCTTTTGTAATGCATCTACTCTGTGCAGGTTAGGGTGTTAAGTCTAAAAAAGGGCTTTGCCTCAACTTCCTCATCACTTCTCTATTCTTGACATGTTTACAGATTTATTTAAAGAGATTACAACTCTTGATAAGATCAGAAATGATAAGATGCCTATAAATGAGCTGAGGTCCCAACTCCGGAAGGCTAGAATTCTATTAAGCAACAAGACGTTCCAGGAAATTCTGGGTCAAGCATCTATTGATGGTGAGTCCTTTTTAAAAGAACAATCTCTGTTGAAGTCCTAGTTTTACTGTGTGCTTGGGATATGTTTTATATATGTATGTTTTAGATAAACTAGGTCTTAGAAACATAATGAGAATGTAGGCATACTGAGAACAAATTAAAATTAATATTTTTTTACTCTTGGAAATATTTTTAAGAGTCACCCTCTGTCTGGCATCACATTTGTAAAATGTATACATCAATATTTAATTAAGACAAATAATACCGTTAGAATTTTTTCTTGTTTTAAGGGAATAGATTCGTGGTAAAATTATTTTAAATTGATTAGTTTTTATCTGGCTAATTTTCAGACATTAACAAAATTTGTCCCCCCCCCCCCCCCCCCCCCACACACACCATTCCCTGTCATGGTTATTTTAATGATGATTATTAATATTGACACCTTGCCATTTTATAATCCTTATACTTTACTTTTTAGAAAATAGTGAAGTAAGTCTCAAACAAATTTTGGAGGCTTTGAACACAAATAAGCCAGCTCCTGAATTTGAAGGTGGGTCATATTTCCCGTTGCCTTTTGTTATTATTAAACAGTATTGTGAGCTATAAATGATATTCAAAAGCTGTATATTTTTATAATTAAAAGTACACAGTTTGACATCTGCACACACCTATAAACCTGTCATCACAATCAAGGTAATGAACACATCCCTGACCTGCAAAACTGCCTCATGCTCCTTTGTAATCTCTCCTGCCTTTTTCCCATCCTCTTCCTCATCCGTAGGCAACCACTGATCTGCTTTTTGCCAGTATAGATCCATTGGCATTTACCAGACTTTTATAAAATGGGTATATTCTTTTTTGCTAGATGCTTTCATTCAGCATAATTATTTTGAGATTCGTCCACGTAGGCTGTATCAGCAGTTCATTGTCATTTATTACTGGCATAGCACTCCATTTTGCTGATACACTGAAGTTTATCTACTTACCTGGTGCGGCTCGTTAGGCTATTTCCAGTTTGGGGCTCTTATAAATAAAGCTGTTATGAACAGTTGTGTACAACAATATTCATTGTATGAATATATGCTTTCCTTTCTCTTGAGTAGTTACCAAAGATTGGCTGGTTCACATGGTAGGTGTATGTTTAACTTTTTAAGAAACTGCCAACTGGTTTCCAGAGTGGCCACACCATTTTACATTTCCACCAGCAGTGTATGAAGAGGTCCAATTCCTCCATATCCTTGGGAGTGCTTGGTGGAGTCAGTCTTTTTAATTTTAATCATTCTAATAAGTGTGTAGTGGTATCTCATTGTGGTTTTAATTTGTGTTTCCTCACTGATTAATGATGTTGAGCATCTTCTCATGTGCTTATTTGTCATCTGTGTATCTTTATAAAGTGTCTGTACAGATCTTTTTTAATGTTGGATGGGGGGGGCACCTGGGTGGCTCAGTCAGTTAAGCGTCTGACTTCAGCTCAGGTCATGATCTCACGGTCCGTGAGTTCGAGCCCTGCGTTGGGCTCTGGGCTGATGGCTCGGAGCCTGGAGCCTGCTTCCAGTTCTGTGTCTCCCTCTCTCTCTGCCCCTCCCCCGTTCATGCTCTGTCTCTCTCTGTCTCAAAAATAAATAAACGTTAAAAAAAAATTAAAAAGTTGGATGGGTTTTGGGGCGCTTGGGTGGCTCAGTCGGTTAAGCGTCCGACTCGGCTCAGGTCATGATCTCACGGTTCGTGAGTTCAAGCCCTGCGTCAGGCTCTGTGCTGACAGCTCAGAACCTGGAGCCTGTTTCGGATTCTGTGTCTCCCTCTCTCTCTCTGACCCTTCCCTGTTCATGCTCTGTCTCTCTCTGTCTCAAAAATAAATAAACGTTAAAAAAAAATAAAAAAAAATAAAGTTGGATGGGTTTTTTTGTATTTCTGTTTGTATTCTGGATACATGTCCTTTATGAGATATATACTTAGCAAATATTTTCTCCGAGTCTTCTACTGAGCACATTTTTCTCTGAGTGTCTTCATTTTCTTAAGTGTCAAGAGCATTAGTTTTAATTTTGATGAAGTCCAGTTAATTAGTTTTTTTTTCTTTTATATATTGTGCTTTTGGTGTCACATGTATGAAATCTTTGCCTCACCCAAGGTTACAAATGTTTTATTATATTTTCTTCTAAAAGTATTATGGGTTTTGGTTTTGCATTAAAAAATATTTTTTTAATATTTTTATTTATTTTTGAGAGAGAGAGAGAGAGAGAGAGAGAGAGAGAAAGCACAAGTGGGGGAGGGGCAGAGAGAGAGGGCGACAGAATCCAAAGCAAGACTCCAGGCTCTGAGCTATCAGCACAGAGCCTGAGGCGGGGCTCAAACTCACGGGGAGATCATGACCTGAGCTGAAGTCGGATGCTTAACTTACTGAGCCACCCTGGCACCTCTGGTTTTGTATTTTAGCTCTGTGATCTATTTTGAGTTAATCTGTATATGTGGAATAAAGTATGGATCAGAGTTCCTTTTTGTTTTGTTTTGTTTTTGCATATGGACCTTCATTTGTTCCAGCACCACTGTTGAAAAGATTGTATTTTCTCTATACTTTCTATACTGAAATTCCTTTGTAGTTTTGTAACAAATCATATAAATATACATATATATTTATTTCCTGGATTCTCTCTTCTGTTCTATTAATCTTTGTCAGTTTTTACACAAACCACATTGTCTGACTCCTGTTGCTTTGCAATAAACATTGAAACCATTCAGGTAGTATTGGCCCTCTAACTTTGTTCTACTTTTAAAAAGTTGTTTTGACTGGGGCACCTGGGTGGCTCAGTCAGTTGAACGTCCGACTTCAGCTCAGGTCATGATCTCATGGTTCGTGGGTTTGAGCCCCATGTCAGGCTCTGTGCTGACAGCTCAGAGCCTGGAGCCTGCTTCGGATTCTGTGTCTCCCTCTCTCCCTGCCCCTCCCCTGCTTGCTCGCTCGCTCTCTCGCGCTCTCTCTCTCTCAAAAATAAACATTAAAAAAATGTAAAAAAAAAAAGTTGTTTTGACTATTCTAGGACTTTTACACTGCCATGTGGATTTTAGAATCAGTTTGTAATTTCTACAAAAAAAACCTGCTGGGATTTATTGGAGAAATAAGGCACTCATGAATTAGGATTTGTTGGAAAATGTCTTATCTAATAATGTCTTACTAAATAGTACAACTCTTTCCTGCAATTCTTTTGAGTACCAGTACTTTGCCTCCTTTTAAATATTCTCTTAGATAAACTAGAGATTATAATCCAAACAGTGACCTTGAGTGTACCATGATTTGTGTGAGTCATTGAAAAGGCAGACAGAGGCTTGGCTGTAATCCTAAGGACCCCATTTAGAAGGGAAAATCCCTAGAGGTTTTAGATAAGAGCTGGGAATGGGGCACCTTCATACTCCCACACTCCTTGGCGGACTTCTAATAATAGAGTGAAAGTTATGAAGAATATGCAAAAAATGAAAGCAGTAGCAAAATAAGCAGAAGAAAATTCAGGACTAATATTTTTATACTCTGAAATTTGGGCTATTTCATATAGACAGAGGTAAGCCCCAAATTCTGTCTCATGGATATACAATGAAACATTTCCCTGAAAGATGCAATGGCCTATTTTAACTTTTGAGAAGCTGATACCTTGAGTGTATGATGATTTGTGTAACTCATTGGTAAGGCAGTTAAGTTAAAAAACAAAAACAAAACTGAGTCATCTTAGTTTTTTTAGTTTGAGACAAAAATAACTGAACATCTCAGGGAAATATGCTTGGAATAAAGGGATGTTTGGCTTATTAATTTTGGAATCATAATGATAATATTAATTGAAATATATGACCTATAGAATCCCCCTGTGTTTTCAGGTTTATGTACTGCCCTCCAAACTGTCAACTTGATGAACTGCAACAGAATTCAGATTGGTGACTTGAAAGGTGCTTTTGATGACCTCAATGTTTCTGTAAAGCCT
Organism: Panthera uncia; assembly: GCF_023721935.1. NCBI lineage: Eukaryota > Metazoa > Chordata > Mammalia > Carnivora > Felidae > Panthera > Panthera uncia. The sequence goes on from NC_064814.1 coordinate 15,348,590, forward strand.
GAAGAACACCAGATGTTAGTGAAAACGCTTGATGTTGATGGTATATATAACTACGTTGACTTTCCAAATAAAGTGATAGCAAATTTTCCATTCCCCTTCCCTATCCTCCATTCATCACTCCCCAATAATTTTTCTCTTTATTATCCTAATGGAAAAAGTACTCTAAGAGAGCGTGTCTACTGAGATCATAGATTTATCTTGACAGAAAAATCTTTGAATAAGATTAATAAGATTTTTTTTGGGGCGCCTGGGTGGCGCAGTTGGTTAAGCGTCCGACTTCAGCCAGGTCACGATCTCGCGGTCCGTGAGTTCGAGCCCCGCGTCAGGCTCTGGGCTGATGGCTCGGAGCCTGGAGCCTGTTTCCGATTCTGTGTCTCCCTCTCTCCCTGCCCCTCCCCCGTTCATGCTCTGTCTCTCTCTGTCCCAAAAATAAATAAAAAACGTTGAAAAAAAAAATTAAAAAAAAAAAAAGATTAATAAGATTTTTTACGACCCATGAAGTATCCTGTGTTGATTCCATCAGAGTGTATCTGTGTGTATGTTTTCAGCATCTTCAGGGAAGGCAAGGTCATTCTCTGTGAAAGCTGTGCTGAAGGGAAACTGCTCTGAGCCAGGAAGAGACTGAGGGAGGACTTTCTCCCCTCTGCAGGAGACATTTGTGGGAGGAGACTGATTGAATCCTAAGAGGTTTCAGAGAAAACAATGTATAATTTTCAAATTTTGCCAATTATTATGTGGTTCTTTTATTCATTTAAATTCAGTTCCTAAAAGTATTTTCTTTATTCCATTATTAAATGGGTTTAAGCATTGTTTCATTAATCATATTGACTGGAGCCGCTGTACAGCACAACTTATGGGTGCTTGTAAACAGCACCCTTCAGCGTTAGGCAGTGCCTGGCCTGTATGACTATGGGACAGACCTGATCCTGAGTGTCTTTGATATGTAAGGGGTCATGTAATGTGTCAGATAATCGAGTAAATATAAAATATTCATAGGAAGCTTTCAGTCTAGTTGGTGAGGCAAGCTGTAAACAACAAAAGGGTATATAACAATATAAGAGATAAAAGTTTAGTGAATTTACAATGGTATATGGCAGTACTTGAATAATAGCCAGGGACATAGTGATGTGATGTGTTGTGATTTATAATAAGAAATATATATTTGCCCTTCAACCCCATTCCTGGCACGGAGCTCCTAAAACACTGGCAAATCCCTAAGTGATGAGAACTCTTGGGGCATCTTTTGTTCTAATAGGTGATTCTGGGAAGGCTTCTGGTTTCTAGGTGGGGACTGGTCACCGTAAGGATAAGCCATGATTGGAACTTTGGAATTTTCAGCTCTATCCCCCACCCCCATTCTTCAGAAAACGGAGAGGGTCTGGAAATGGAGTGAATCATTGATTATGCCTATGGAGGAGGTCTCCATAAAATCCCAATAGTATGGGGTTTGGGGAGTTTCCAGGTTGGTGAACACATCTACATACCAGAAAGATAACTGACCCAACTCCACAGGGACAGAGCTGCCGTGCTTGGGATGCTCCCAGACCTCCCAGACCCTATGTATCTCTTCATCTGGCTGTTCATTTGTATATTTCATCATATCCTTTAATAAACTGATGAATGTTAAGTATTTCCCTGAGTTCTGTGAACTATTTTAGGAAATAATTGAGTCCAAGGGAGAGAAAGTCATGGGAACCTCCAATTTGTAGCCAAGCTGGACGGAAGTTGTAGGTAACCTGGGGACCTACTACTTGTGATTGGCATCTGCAGTGGAGGGGGAGCAGTCTCATGGGACTGAGCCCTTAACCTGTGAGACCTGATGCCATCTCCAGGTAGATAGTGTCAGAATTGTGTTAAATTGTATGACACTCAGTTGGTGTTGCAGAGAATTGCTTGGTGGGAGAAAACCCCCCACATATCTGGTGTCAGAGTGCTGTAAGTGTGGCCGTAGAGTGAGAGTAAAGAAGAAACACAGGAGGAGGACTGAGGTTTTTCCTCCACAAGTGATGATACTGAGTTGTATGAGAGTTCAGAGGTGAGCTATTTCATTCATTCAATGAAAGTTTATTAAGCACTGTTGCTTGCTAGACACTAAGTATATAAAGATAAAAGAGCTTACAGTCTGTCAAGGTGACAAACAATGCGAATTCCAATTGTTAAATACCACGACAGAGGTAAACAGAGTGTTATGGGAACGTATACAATAGGTACCTAACCCACACAGGGTTGGATAAGGTAGTCAGAGAGGCTGTTTGGAGGAGATGCTGTTGGAGTTGAGTTTTGAAATATGAGTAGGAACTAGCCAAGAATTGCAGGTGCAGGGAAAGGGGCTGAAAGGAGTTAGGAAGGAATGTTCAGTATGTACAAAGTACAGAAGAACAAAGCTCATGGAGAAGCCAAGGAACTCTAAGTAGTCCAGTAGGACTTACAGCATTGGATCTCAGACTGATTTACATCAGAACTACCTAGGAATTTGTTAAAAACCCAGAATATCTGAATCATGGCCAAGGTGTGTGTGTGTGTGTGTGTGTGTGTGTGTGTGTGTGTGTGTGTGTGTTTAACAAGCTTTACAGGTCAGGTTGATGTTTGACTATCAACTTGATGGTGCATAGTGGTGGAAGGAGTGGGAAAAGAAAGAAATGAAGTGGCCATATAGTCAAGAGCAGATCCAGAAGGGTTTTGTTTTTATCTTTGTTGTTCTCTGAGCAACAGAGTTTGAATTTTTTCTTGAAGGCTCTAGGGAGTCATTGAAGAAGTCAGGGGCGCCTGGGTGGCGCAGTTGGTTAAGCGTCCGACTTCAGCCAGGTCACGATCTCGCGGTCCGTGAGTTCGAGCCCCGCGTCAGGCTCTGGGCTGATGGCTCGGAGCCTGGAGCCTGTTTCCGATTCTGTGTCTCCCTCTCTCTCTGCCCCTCCCCCGTTCATGCTCTGTCTCTCTCTGTCCCAAAATAAATAAAAAATGTTGAAAAAAAAATTTAAAAAAAAAAGAAGTCAAATTTGAAAAGTGACATGACTAATTTTGCACTTTGTAATGGGCATTATGATAGCAGTGTTAAGAAAGAGCAGAGGGGGGCAAGATTGGAAGCAAGGAGACATTTTAGAAGGCATGCAAGAATTCGGGTTAAAAGTAATGAGTGTTGATGTAAGGCATTGGCTCCAGGGATGGGAAGAAGGGAACAGATATGAGTTCTAGGAGGCAGAACTTCTTCATTGTTTGGTTAGGTTAGGGAAGGAAAAGAGAGAGGAATTGAGAATGATTAACAGACTTCTGGTTTGGGAGATATTTCATGGTGATGTCTTTTTTTTTTTTTTTTAAGTGTATTGATTTATTTTTGAGAGAAAGAGTGTGAGCTGGCTAGGGGCAGAAAGAAAAGGAAAGAGAGAATCCCAAGCAGGCTCCATCCTCTCAGCGCAGAGCTGATGTGGGGCTCAAACTTACGAACCATCAGATCATGACCTGAGCCAAGATCAAGAGTCGGTCACTTAACCGAGTCACCCAGGTACCCAAGTGATGCATTTTAATAAGCTGGGGAATATAGGAGGAGGCTTTAGTGCAAAGATGAATTCAGCTTAGGATATATTGTGTTTGATGAAGGGCATGATGGAGGGAAGAGATTGAAATGAGAATAGATAAAGCTAAATTCCTTCACAAAATGCACAAGGCCTTTTTAAATCTAGTTCCCGTTACTGGACCTGTTAAGATTAACCTTTGCCCACAAACTTTCTGACACATTTTTGTAAGGTTTCAAGACACTTAATAGACACAAATAGAATAATTTAAACTCAATCCAAAATTAAAAAACTACTTATAGTTTCCAGAACGCATCATACTCACTTATATACATTTTCCTTATGAGTCTTTCTGTCAACCTTCAAATGTGCCGCCAAGTCAGTAAAAATGTAACCTCCTTGAAGCTTTTCTTAATTCATTCAGTTAGATGTGGAAGCCTTTTACATTTCAATAACATACCATGTTTAGCATCATTGAGACAATTTTGCTTTATAACTGTTTGAGAAAAGTGATATTATTTTGGAGAAATTTCCATGAGAATTATGAGGAGAGGATACATTTTGAGCATTTGGTTACTGATGAAAAATGAATACTTAAACTGTAAGCAAATTTAAAGTATTCTGTGGGGGAGAACAGGTTAAATATTTACAGCCATAATACAACGTGAGGTAGGTAGATCAAATGAGAAACATATGTTTTTGTTTGGGTTTCCACTTCTTACTTTGACCTACATCACAGTATCTCATTTATTTTGCAGGTTCTTCCAGCTAACAGGAAAAATATAAGTACTTGCATATTTCTGAATATACAATATGTACATATTGCTTTAAAAAAATTTAACAGGAGGGGTGCCTGGGAGGCTCAGCATCAGACTTCAGCTCAGACCATGATCTCACCATTCGTGAGTTCGAGCCCCGTGTCGGGCTCTGTGCTGACAGCTCAGAGCCTGGAGCCTGCTTTGGATTCTGTGTCTCCCTATCTCTCTGCCCCTTCCTCTCTCTCTCTCTCTCTCTCTCAGAAATAAAATAAAAACATAAAAAAATTAATAGAAACTACACTACCACTGGGTAGGTGGTCATTTTTAAAGTTTGCCCCCTAGATGAATCTTCAAGTTTCTTGTTTTCAATTGTTTAAAAAGTAAGAAATTGTTAGACAAATAGTCATTGGTTTACATTAAAACTGATTTCTCAGAAATGCTCATTCTTTTAACCAATTAATATGTGAAAACTAATTCCTTTCAGATATATGTTATAAAACCCAAAATAACAGTTTAAACTGAGATGGGAGGGTTGATTTATAATAAAATGATTTTGTTTTAAAAAGAAGATGCAAATTAATCCAGTTATTGCTTGTTTTAGACCTAATTTTGCCTCATCTTAATTTTTCATTCTTTTATTTAAATTTTGTGTTTACCTCTTCTGTCTTCAATATAAAGTAATACACCAGTAAAGAAAGTGGTGAAAATAAATAAGAGAATATCATAAAAATAATTTGTAATAACATTAGTCAATACTTTTATATATCTAGCGCATCCAATTATCCTAGTTCTTTTTTCTATGCATCCATTGTGCAAATTGACACTAGACACTTCAAACTAGATTCATACTTAGAGTCTGTGAAAACTTCGTACAGTGTTCCTTAAAGAAGGATGTAAATACAACTGTCAAAACCACAGACAGTTCAGAGCCATGTCGAGTAAGAAGTTGCTGCGGCTGAGGCTAAACAGGTTGTTGCCTGTTTTCTCCTCTATGGTTTTGATGGTTTCCTGGCTCACATTTAGGTCTTTCACCCGCTTTGAGTTTATTTTTGTGTATGGTGTGAGAGAGTGCTCCAGTTTCATTCTTCTGCATGTTACTGTCCAGTTCTCCCAGCACCATTTGCTAAAGAGACTGTCTTTTTTCCATTGGATACTCTTTCCTGCTTCGTCAAAGATTAGTTGGCCATACACTTGGGGGCCCAATTCTAGGTGCTGTATTCTATTCCATTGGTCTATGTGTCTGTTTTTGTGCCAGTACCATACTGTCTTGATGTTTACAGCTTTGTAGTAGAGACTGAAGTCTGGGATTGTGATGCCTCCTGCTTTGGTTTTCCTGTTCAACATTACTTTGGCTATTCAGGGTCTTGTGTGGTTCCCTACAAATTAAAACATTGTTTGCTCTAGCGCTGAGAAGAATGGTGGTGCAATTTTGATTGGGATTGCCTTGAATGTGTAGATTGCTTTGGGTAGTATCGACATTTTAACAATATTTGTTTTTCCAATCCATGAGCGTGGAATGTTTTTCCACTTCTTTGTGTCTTCTTCAAGTTCTTTCACAAGTTTTCTATAGTTTTCAGCATATAGATCTTTTACATCTTTGGTTAGGTTTATTACTAGGTATTTTATGGTTCTTGGTGCAATTGTAAATGGGGTTGATTTCTTGTTTTCTCTTTCTATTGTTTCATTATTGGTGTATAGAAATGCAACCAATTTCTGTACATTGATTTTATATCCTGTGACTTTACTGAATTCATGTATCAGTTCTAGCAGCTTTTTGGTGGAGTTTTTCGGGTTTTCCACGTAGAGTATCATGTCATCTGCAAAAAGTGAAAGTTTGACTTCTTCTTAGCCAACGTGGGTGCCTTTTATTTCATTTTGTTGTCTGATTGCTTAAGCTAGGACTTCCAACACTCTGTTAAATAACAGTGATGAGAGTTCCAAAAGCAAGGGAAATAAAAGCAAAAATGAACTATTGGGACCTCATCAAAATAAAAAGCTTCTGTACAGCAAAGGAAACAATCAACAAAACTGAAAGGCAACTGATGGAATGGTAGAAGATATTTGCAAATGACATACTGGATAAAGGGCTAGTATCCAAAATCTATAAAGATGTTACCAAACTCAACACATGAAAAACAAATAATCCTGTGAAGAAACAGGCAGAAGACACAAACAGACACTTTTCCAAAGAAGACATCCAGATGGCCAACAGACACATAAAAAGATGCTCAACATCACTCATCATCAGGGAAATATAAATCAAAACCACACTGAGATACCACCTCACACAGGTCAGAGTGGCTAAAATTAACAACTCAGGAAACAACAGATGTGGGTGAGGATGTGGAGAAATGGGAACTCTCTTGCACTTGTTGGTGGGAATGAAAACTGGTGCAGCCTCTCTGGAAAACAGTGTGGAGGTTCCTCAAAAAATTAAAAGCAGAATACCCTACGACCCAGCAATAGCACTACTAGGAATTTATCCAAAGGATACAGGAGTGCTGATTCATAGGGGCAAATGTACCCCAATGTTTATAGCAGCACTATCAACAAGAACCAAATTATGGAAATAGCCCAAATGTCCATCAACTGATGAATGGATAAAGAAGATGTAGTTTATATATACAGTGGAATACTACTCGGCAATGAAAACGAATGAAATCTGGCCATTTGCAACAACATGGATGGAACTGGAGGGTATTATGCTAAGTGAAATAAGTCAGTCAAGGAAAGAGAGATATATGTGTACACTCATGTGGAATTTGAGAAACTTAACAAGAGATCATAGGGGAAGGGAAAGGGAAAAAATAGTTTCAAACAGAGAGGGAGGCAAACCATAAGAGACTCTTAAATACACAGAACAAACTAAGGATTTATGGGGGGGTGGGGATCAGGGGAAAGTGGGTGATGGGCATTGAGGAGGGCACTTATTGGGATGAGCACTGTATGTTGTTGTATGTAAGCAATGAATCATGGATTCTACTCCTGAAGCCAAGAGTACACTGTATACATTGAATGTTAGCTAACTTGACAATAAATTATATTAAAAAAAACACACACACAGAAAGTTGTCCTCTCTCTTTTCTTACAGCTTCTTAAGTTATGAAGGTAAAACAAAATGCAATTAGAATAATCCACTAGGATCTTTATTTGCCACCTACCATTCTCTGAATGCCTGCTGATCAAAGTTTTTAACTGCAGATTTTCCTTGATAGACTGGAATGAGGAAAGTTTCTGTCTACTGTCAGTGCTCCAGCTGCCACAGGGGGATAAATATAGAACTGATCAAATTAAAATTTGGCAATATGGAAGTAAAAAAATGTATCTGATCTGTCCCAAAGAGTTGTTATTTGCATGGAAATAAAATCATCAGTTCATTTGAATTCACTGAATTCATTGAAGCACATTCAATATATCACACAAAAAGGAAATATTGTGTTTGAGGGCATGGAGTGGACACGGAGTTGAAGATGTGCAGTAGACAATGGTCTAGCCTAGAAATAGAAACTTGAGAGTCAGCAACATACAGTTTGTAGTTACAAGAGAATTCAGGAATGGTTTATAGAGTGCAACAAGAAGAGGGCCAAGGACATTGAAATGCTAACATTTAAGTAACGGTGGAGAATAGTTTATAAAGGACGTAACAGGAAGTAACTAGAACGAACGGTAGGAGAGAAACCAAAAGAAAGCTATAGCAACAAAACAAAGAGAAAAAAGAGTTTGAAGGAGGAAAGTATTAGATAAGACCAACAAATTAAGAAGTATTCATTAATTTGGGAATGAAAGAGGAAAGTATTAAATAAGACCAAAAAAAAGTATTCATTGATTTGGCAGTAAATAGTTAATGGGTGAACTTGGTAAAAGCAGTTTTGAGAGGGTGGAAGCTAGATAAGACCAGTTTGATGTGTGAATGACAATATGATTATGATGAATAAGAACATTTCTTTCCAGAAAATAGTTGGGGAAGGAAAGAAAAAGGAAAGAGTAGTGGTTAGAGGGTATCATCTAGGTTCAACAGAAGGCTTTTTAGAAATCTAGACTTAGGAGCTGGTTTTGACATATGAATAGGATTTAAATAGGCAGACTGTAGATTGCATTCAGGACAAAAGTTTACGTAGCTAGAAAACCATAAGATGCTTTAAGGGGCAGCAAGAGAACCGATTTAGCTCACTGTGGAAGTACTTTATGTTTCTTGAATCTACTAATTTTTCTTTGTTCTGTTTTTGTCTTCACAGAAAAGGGAGATACTTCTCTAAAGACTGCCCTTTTAGCACTGAAGAGCATTAAGCGTTTTCGAGATTTTAGAGGTGAGAATAATTAGGAAGTTTTGAACACAGTTAGAATATAGGAAACTTTTAGCTAGTTGTTGAAAAGTGATGGACTACTTACATCAACATATAACTAATATGCTACAAGATTAAATGAATGGTATACGCTCAGTATTTTGGGTATTCAGATGAAGGTGAGCTTCCTGTGTTCATGTAAGTCTAGTTTGAAACATTACAAGTTTGTAATTGAAGCAAATAATATATCTTCTAACAAGGTTGCCAAAAATACATGACCCTAAAAATGTTTTAATAAATTTAAGGTTTTTGATTAGGTAATACATTCACACAGATCATAAATAAAAAAGTATTGGGGTGCCTGGGTGGCTCAGTCGGTTAAGCGTCCGACTTTGGCTCAGGTCATGATCTCACAATTCATGGGTTCAAGCCCAGCATCAGGCTCTGTGCTGACAGCTCAGAGCCTGGAGCCTGCTTTGGATTCTGTGTCTCCCTCTCTCTCTGCCCCTCCCCTGCTCATGCTCTGTCTCTCTCCGTCTCAAAAATAAAAATAAAACATTAAAAAAATTTTTTTAAGTAAAAATAAGTAAAAAAGTATTTAAAGATACACAATGCGGGGTGCCTGGGTGGCTCGGTCGGTTAAGCGTCCGACTTTGGCTCAGGTCACGATCTCGCGGTCCGTGAGTTCGAGCCCCGCGTTGGGCTCTGTGCTGACAGCTCAGAGCCTGGAGCCTGTTTCAGATTCTGTGTCTCCCTCTCTCTGTGACCCTCCCCCGTTCATGCTCTGTCTCTCTCTGTCTCAAAAATAAATAAACATTAAAAAAAAAAAAAGATACACAATGAAAATCTTCTTGCCTGGTCTATTCAGTTCCTATTCCTTTTCCCCAGTAACTAACTAATAAGTAACTAGTTTTTTTTTTTTAATTTTTTGTTAATGTTTTATTTATTTTTGAGGCAGGAAGTACTTAGATCATTCAAGAAAATATGAATATATGTATGTATATATATGTATGAATATATATATATATATGATATATATATATCCCTCCCTCACTTTTTACGTGAGAGCATGATATGTACATTGTTCTGTATCCTTGATTTTTTAATACAGTAATATATTTTGGATATTTGTTCATATCAGAATATAAAGGCCTTTCTCATTCCCTTTTATAGTTGCATAGAGAACATGTGAATTCTCATTCTGATGGAAATTTATTCTTTTAATTTATTTTTATTTAAAAAAATTTTTTTTGTTTATTTATTTTGGAAAGAGAGAGAGGCAGAGTGTGAGCAGGGGAGGGGCAGAGAGAGAGAGGGAGACACAGAATCCGAAGCAGGCTCCAGGCTCTGAGCTGGCAGCACAGAGCCCGACATGGGGCTTGAACTCACGAACCGTGAGATCATGACCTGAACCAAAGTCAGACGCTCAACTGACTGTGCCACCCAGACACCCTTTGGAACTTCATATATTTAACTTATTGGGATCAGTGATCCTTCCAACTTGAATCTTTGTCTTTTCGATTGTGGTACCAAGAAACATTTTGCAGCGTCACATGATGGATGCCCTGTGTGAATTATCTAACTTTTGAGTATAATTTTGAAAATATCTAACTCACTTTAAAAATGAGTTAATTGAATTGCACCAAGAAGCATAAAATACCTAGGAATAAATCTTTTTTTTTTAAATTTATTTTTTTAATATATGAAATTTACTGTCAAATTGGTTTCCATACAACACCCAGTGCTCATCCCAAAAGGTGCCCTCCTCAATACCCATCACCCACCCTGCCCTCCCTCCCACCCCCCATCAACCCTCAGTTTGTTCTCAGTTTTTAA
>NC_064814.1:15359375-15452363 GCF_023721935.1 Panthera uncia
ATAGGGGCACTTGTACCCCAATGTTTATAGCAGCACTCTCAACAATAGCCAAATTATGGAAAGAGCCTAAATGTCCATCAACTGATGAATGGAGAAAGAAATTGTGGTTTATATACACAATGGAATACTACGTGACAATGAGAAAGAACGAAATATGGCCCTTTGTAGCAACGTGGATGGAACTGGAGAGTGTGATGCTAAGTGAAATAAGCCATACAGAGAAAGACAGATACCATATGGTTTCACTCTTATGTGGATCCTGAGAAACGTAACAGAAACCCATGGGGGAGGGGAAGGAAAAAAAAAAAAAGGTTAGAGTGGGAGAGAGCCAAAGCATAAGAGACTCTTAAAAACTGAGAACAAACTGAGGGTTGATGGGGGGTGGGAGGGAAGGTAGGGTGGGTGATGGGTATTGAGGAGGGCACCTTTTGGGAAGAGCACTGGGTGTTGTATGGAAACCAATTTGACAAAAAATCATACATTGAAAAAAAAATGAGTTAATTGCCTAATGTTTTATGAACTTACCAAAACTCTTCTTTAACTCTTATTTTCAGTATTAAAAGTATCTTAGGGTCAAAAGTACATAGTTTTATTTCATAGTCTCTAAAGGTATACTTTATTTTCTTTGGTTTCAAATAATATCATTAATGGTTGGCAAATAATATTTTTGCATAGTGTTTGATGTTTTACCAAGCACTTTCACATAATTTATTTTTTAATAATTATTCTTTTTTAAAAAATATATATTTATATTGAGAGGGACAGAGACTATGAGCAGAGGAGGGACAGAGAGAGGGACACAGAATCCAAAGCAGTCTCCAGGCTCTGAGCTATCAGCACAGAGCCTGATGCAGAGCTTGAAATCACAAATTCACAAATCGTCGTGAGATCATAACCTCAGCCGAGGTTGGACGCTTAACCGACTGAGCCACCCAGACGCCCCTCACATAATTTATTTTTTAACTATTCTTTATGACTATCCTGTTAAGTAGAAATCTTACAATAAAGAAAGAGAAAAGTAAAATTCGAGGAAATTGTACCTTACCTAAGACCCCACAGCAAGTGTTGGACTCCATGTGCAGCTATTTTTTTTACTGTATTATAGGTTAATGGTTCAGTTTCAAAATTCATTTAATGCTATAACTTACTGATTAATATTATCATGATCAGCACACATATATTGAACACAAAAATATGCATAAAGTAGGCCGTGAGAAATCTTAAAATCTAGATGAAAAGATAGGTCATTTACATAAAAATATAACTAGTATTCTGTAAGGGCAAATTAGTGATGCATATTATTTTAAGAGTTTCGGTGAAGATTAGATTCCTATGAAAAAAATGGAGGAACTGTGAAGGAAGGGTAGCATCTTGCTTGATAGGTAGAGGGAAAGCCAGAAAACATTGACACCTAGAGATTTAAAAGGGAAGAAAAGATCAGAGGTGTAAGTAGGATTTGAAAGATAAGGAATGAGAGATAGTTGGTAGGTGTACATTGGAGAAGATATTAAATGTTTTGCTCAAAACAGGTCTCACTATATTCTTTGGGCAAGAGAGTGTCAGGTACTAAGCTGTCTCTAAAGATTGATTTAACAGTGGATTGGACTAAGGAGCCACTAGAAGCAGGAAGATCATTTATTTAATCCATTCAGTCAGCAAATGAGTGACACTATGCTGGTAACCAAGATAGGTAAATACTGGTCTCTGACCCCAGAGAATTCACTGAAGAAAGACAGATGAGCAAATAAATAACTACAAATTGTGCTAAATGTTAAGGAGAAAATGTACAAGGAGGAGGTAGAGTGTTAAGGTGCAGTGACTTAATTTAAATAGGATGGCCAGGGAAGCATGTTCTGACATGTGACATTTAGGCTGAAACCTACAGGATTAGAAGGAATCAGCTGCTGGAAGAGTTGGCAGAAGCGTCTTTCAGACAAGAGGAAGAAGCTGTGAATGGTTCTAGGGTAGGAAATAACACATATGTTTAAGAAACTGAAAGGCCTTTCTGGCTGAAGTCTAGTGAAAGCATAAGAGACTGTTAAAAACTGAGAACAAACTGAGGGTTGACGGGGGGTGGGAGGGAGGGGAGAGTGGGTGATGGGTATTGAGGAGGGCACCTATTGGGATGAGCACTGGGTGTTGTATGCAAACCAATTTGACAATAAATTTCATATATTGAAAAAAAAATAAAGGTAAGGAATTTGAATCAAATTCAAAATATAATGGAAACCAATGAAGTGTTTTTATTTTATTTTTTTTAATGTTTATTTTTGAGAGAGAGAGAGTGAGAAGGGGAGGGGCAGAGAGAGAGGAAGGCACAATCTGAACAGGCTCCAGGCTCTGAGCTGTCAGTACAGAGGCCAATATGGGGCTCGAACTTGCGGACCACGAGATTATAACCTGAACCGAAGTCAGAGGCTTAACTGACTGAGCCACCCAGATGCCCCCAATGAAATGATTTTAAACAACACAGTGATATGATCAATTTAGTCACTCCCGTTGCAGTGTGGAGATTGGATTGAGAGAGGGAAAGAGTGGTATTTAATGGTATTTAGAAAAATTTGGAAATAATACAGGCCTGGGGAGGTGAGGACCTGAATAGGTTCCTCAGTATGGACTAGTAAGGAAAAATGAATGAAAGAGATATGCTAAAAGGGGAAAAAACTGTGGTGTCTGGGTTTAGAGAGAAACAAATGAAAACAGAACCATGGGTTCCAACTTAGGTTAATGAAGGAATGAATCTAGTTGAAAGTATATTTATTTCAAGTTAGTAGCAATGATGGTACCTCAGAGACTATCCAGAGAAATAGGCACATGAGAAAAGCTGGAGATGTAATTTGGCCATGTAATTGCCTCATGGAGGTAACAGCTGGATAACAATCAGGAGAAATAAATCTCAGAGATAATATAGAGAAGAAAAAGCAATGACCAAGACCTTCTAGCCTAGATTCTTAATCTGTTTAGTCAATTTCATTACTTTGATTGTTTTATCAGTCTTTGAGTTAATGCTAATCCCCTTAAGGTAAAATGAGAAAGATTGTGGTAGGTAAAATGAGAAAGATTTTACCATTTTATGGATAGATGTCGCATATCATACATAAGTCACTTCTCTTTAATTGATAAATGTAATATAATTCCTGAAGAGATGTTTTTGTGGGAAGGTGTTGGAGGAAATGATTGACAGCATGATCTTAAAGTTCTTCCAGAAGAATAAGAAGAGAATAAGGAGGAAATAGAAGTTGGAAAGGATGTGGTGAAATGAATGGCTTTTTTTTTTCACTACCTACGTATTTGTGTAAATTGGGCCAATTCTTCTGAAAGAAAATTCTAAGAGGGTTCATTATTAAGATTCCACTGAATTTTGGTTTAGAAAGATAGGATGCAGTGGAATACTATGTGGTCATTTAAAAATAATACTCCTAGAATAATATGCTGACAAGGGAAAATGTTGAAAATACATTGCCAAATGAAATGAAACTTGATATTAAAGAGTATTAAGACCAAACACCATTAAAATGTAAATCATTAAGCACGTGGCATGGCGTGTACTAATTCTGTAATTTGAAGGAAGGAGGCTAATTAAGACGTGAGGGCAGGTAGTCAGCTACCCAAATTGTACAGAGGACAGTGAAGGCTAAGATTATTAGATCTGACAAAGAAGGGGATTGAGAGGTTATTTGCTGTTCTTTGTAATAGCAGAAGCATTGTGCTCTGCATCAGAATGTTTGACCTGTAGTCTAATGTTTTCTTCCTCATGATCTTGGACAAATCACTTCATCTAAATATAAAATACAGGTATATGTGCTGAACTATAGATAATAGTACATGTCCTATATATTTCATAAGATTTTTTTGTGGCTGTCAAAAGAACTAATATAGAAGTACCCCATAAGTTATAAAAAGTGTCAAATGTAAAGTAGTATTGTTCCAAGAGAGCTATGGGAGCTTAAAATAGAGATTGGGTGATGAAATAGGGGCAAGAAATACTAAATTACTCATTTGAGAAGCTCAGTAATACAGAATGGAGGGAAGTAGAATAGTAGGTAGGCATGACAATAGGATAGAGGAATGGAAACATTAAGGGAGCAGAGGAGAAAATACATTAAATAGTCAATAATCAAGTAACAATTAGTGAGTCTATTTGGTATGCATAGTAGAGATCGTAGAAGTATTATAGCACAAGGGTCTTGTGCTCACAAGGGAGATTATGGTGAGATTAGAGAAAAAAGACATTTAGAAGATTGTATACTAGATCATGTGGCACCAGCCATAAGAGCTACAAGAATTTAAGTATAATGAGAAGAATACATCTTATATATACTGATATTATGCCATTATTATATATAATGGTATATCAGAACGAACTATGATAATCTGGGGAAGCCTAAAGGAGCAGATGGAGCTTGAACTGGTTGCTGGACTGGGGAGAGAATTTAGATGTATATTCTAGATGAGGAGGCTAGCCTGCCCAAAGAAAACATGTGAGAATGACTTAGATGTCTGTGAGGAATAAAGTAGAAAGATGTGGGATAGATTTGGGAATGCACAAAATCTGAATGATAAAATACCTACTTTATAACATTGCAAATTATCATATGGCTGAGTTTGTCTTTCCCCAAATACATAATGGAATTACTAACTACCTTATAGCTATCATATTTTTAGGTGTCTATTTCTAGGCAGAAAAGTTTTACCTGAATACAAAGGCAGTGTCAGCACATTTTGTACCTAGGAAGTACAGTCATCACAGTCAGAAGTTATAAATCCATATTCCAAAGTGCTAAATTCAGATTGATTATATACTATTAGAGAATAAATACGGGTTTTTCCTAGACAGAATACATAACTACTTAAAGTGATAGGAAGGATAGTTAACCTCTAAAAAAAAGCTCTCTAGGATCTTTCACAGCATCAGAAATTACTATCATTAAGACATTCTTTTGTATTACCTATCTTAGGCCACTATTAAAGTATTGTTATTAAATAAGAAGGAAACTGACATGGAGGGGGAAGCAAAGCTCTCTCTTCTGTTAACAATTATTATTGTTAAATTATTAAAAAATTATTTAAAAAATAACAATTCTAGGTTGATGGGGGGTGGGAGGGAGGGGAGGGTGGGTGATGGGTATTGAAGAGGGCATCTTTTGGGATGAGTACTGGGTGTTGTATGGAAACCAATTTGACAATAAATTTCATATATTAAAAACAATAACAATTCTATCAGCAGATTAATTAGCTGTTACTTGTGTATACCAAGGTTCTCAGCTCTAAGTACAAGAGAATCAGTATAAGACAAATTAAGTTTAATAAAGGAACGGGAAAGAGGCAGATTTGAGGTGGCAGTGACTAGGGGCAGCAGAGAGATCCCTGGACACATACAGAAAGGATGTAAGAAACTTGAGAGGCAAAGATAGATGGACAGAAGGAGACAGATATCAAGGCTTAATTTCTACTACGAGTTTGCCCTATAAGTGATCTATTTTGTAGGTATAAAATGAGAGTTAGATGTGTATGTACCTCAAGAGAGTATTTAAGGTGAATGCTTAAAAAATTGCTAGGTATCTATATTAGTTTATTGAATCATAGTTTAAGCTAATTGTTTAGAATTTGCATCTAAACTGAAAGTATTTTCTCCTGATAGAGGTTAATGAACTTGCAAAGGCCTTAAACAAAGTCACCAATGAAAAAGTTGTTGTTGATGATATAAAACCTATACTGAAAGGCTTGGGGATTTATTTGCCAGAGGAAGAATTGCAGGAGATGCTTACATCCATTTCTCTTGATAGTAAGTATTTCTTTTCTGAGTCATTTATTACATATCACACTTGTGTTTACTTTCACTCATAAACCCACAGAGCTGATTGATTAGGAATCAAATGCAGTGAGTTCAACAACATTAGATTTTCCCTCTTAGGCTTGGGTGAGAATTTGCTTTGGATTATTCTCATATTGAATTGTCCTAGGGATGTATAATCTTCCTGTCTTCATCCCATTGCTTTGCCTCCTGAGGTTTGAATCATACGTTTTTATTGGACAGGAGCTGTGCAGCTCTCTCAAGCCCCTGAAATGCAGGGCCAAGCCTTAGTGTGGTGACACACACTTACCAGTTTGGTTTCCCCACAGTCCTCAAAGGGCTACAGTGGGGTTTTTGGAATCCTGCCAGTGGGAGGTTTAACTTACATGCAAAGCAAAGGGGTACTTTTCTTCTTCTTCAGTTCCAAATACATGGCTAATAAAAAACAAAAGATGCACACTTCCTTTACTAATATATCTTTGCTTATAAGTATATACATAGTCTCCATTAGGTATTTCGGTTGGGGTTTGGTTTATGGTACTTGTAGGGAATATCTTCTTCCTTCGTAACATAAATAGTGGTAGTAGGACTTGTAATGCTGAAAAATTCAGAGAATGTCACATACCAAAAAACAATGGTCCCAAGTGGTTAAAATATATGTAAAATTCATAAAACACTCATTGGCTCTACAACAAAAAAGACTGCAAGAGTTATCATAATCATGTTCCTTTTTATAGTCTGAGGTGTGTTTAGCAGAATCAGAGTTAGAAAACAGGACTAACTTGGTTCTGAAGATTTGGTAAGCATGCATATCTTTTGACCTCATCCCTTTGTATCTTTGGGTTAAAGACCATTCATTTCTTGATGTTTCATTTTCAGACGAGGGGAAAGTGAACTTAAAAGATTTCCTGACTCAGTTAATGAAAATACCATATTTTACAAAAGTTCAAAGTAAGTGAGAATTTTTTAACAATAAAAATTTTGAGTGGAATCCTTTAGTTTTGATTATATGCATGTGTGCAGTTTTCTAATGCTGAAGCACATCATGTATATAGCAAATGTACTCTGGATGATGAATCAGTAAGGGATCCTAGTCCTGACCTTTTCTTGACTTAAATTTTATGAACTTATAGTATTTTTCCATCACTCAAAAGGGATTAACTAAGTGTTAATAGCTGAATGAATAAGGAAACCATAAAAAGGATGAGATCATGCCATTTGAGACAACATAGATGGACCTAGAGGGTATTATGCTAAGTGGAATAAAAATCAGACAGAGAAAGATGAATGCCATATGATTCAAATTATAAGTGGAATCTAAAAAAAGCCAAACAGGGGCACCTAGCTGGCTTAGTTGGTAGAGCATGTGACTCTTGATCTCAAGCTTTTAAGTTCAAGACCCAAATTGGGGGAGCACCTGGGTGGCTCAGTCGGTTAAGCGTACGACTTCGGCTCAGGTCATGATCTCACGGTCCGTGGGTTCGAGCCCCGCGTTGGGCTCTGTGCTGACAGCTCAGAGTCTGGAGCCTGTTTCAGATTCTGTGTCTCCCTCTTTCTCTGACCCTCCCCTGTTCATGCTCTCTCTCTGTCTCAAAAATAAATAAATGTTAAAAAAAAAAAAAAAGACCCAAATTGGGTGTAGAGTTCACTTAAAAATACAAAGAAGAATTATAAATTAAATAAATAAATAAATAAACAAATAAAGCCAAACAAACAACAAATAAATAAATAAGCAAATAGCAGAATCAGACCTATAAATACAGAAACAACTTCGTGGTTGCCAGAAGGGAGGGTCTTGAGGGTTGGACAAAAAGGGTGAAGGTGAGAGGGAGATACAGGCCTCCAGTTATGAAATGAATAAGTCCCAGGAATAAAAGGCACAGCATAAAGAATACAGTCAATGATATTGTAATAGTGATGTAATGGGACAGATGGTGGTTACCCTTGTGGTGAACAGAGCGTAATGTATAAACTTGTCAAATTACTAAGTTGTATACCTGGAACTAATGTAACATTGTGTGTCAGCTATACTAAAAAAAAAAAAAAATCAATGTTACCTTTTCTTTTTTTATCCTATTATATGTTCATAAAAATGGGATTTTATCATGAGAAGATTAACTATTGAAACATGTAGGAATATGTTGAAACATACAAGCTTCCTCCATATTTTGTAAGAGGTATTCTTCTCATTATTCCACTGCCTTAGCCATGAGGCATTGAATGTAATCTGGTTTTAATGTGTTCATTTAATTGACATCTCCAACTGTGAGATATCTGTGATACCTGTGGAACTTCTGGGTCTCCTTGGAGCCTTTGTTCTTGAGATTAATTGAAATGGCTTAATTTCCTCTAAATTTTAATTCCCAAGATTGAAACTGAACAAAATTCAGAAGGCCTAATTTAGGTAGCTACAAAAATGAAATTATTCCCTAGATTGTAGGTGTTTAGGATGTAACCAAAATGGTATGTTTTTTCAACTGACAAAATATTTTGTCCTTAATCTCTGGTTTTCTGAATGGGATCTATAAAACTCTCCTAGGTATGTGGTTTATAAGCAAATCTCTTACAGGATTAATGTTTATGATATGATAGTGTTTATCATAATACATTTAAAATTTGTTTTCTTACTTGAACAATTGAACCATGATACTTTCAGAAATGAATGTTACCTTTTTTTGGTATTGATAGTAGTGCTGATCCTTCCATTATTTGGGGGACTTTTTGTATGTATGTGTTGGATATATCCAAGTATCCACTGAATGAAAAAAATTAAGAATAGTCACATCAAACTATGGCTGGTTATCTAATTTTTGGCAAGAGAATTGCTAGAATTACTTTTATGCTTAGTTATCCTAGCTTTAATGGAATTCCCAGCCTCTGATATGCCAGAGATGAGTATAAGCGGATGTCCTGAGATTCCTTTATATGTAATCATTCCTCAATCTCAAATTAAATATTTACAATGCCCTGTTTAGCCTAGCGCCTAAACGTTCTATGAAATCAGATAGCCTGCACTTCACACTTGGCTTTACATTTAATAACTGTGTATGCTTAGACAGACTAGCCTCTCTAAGGCTAGGTTTCCTTATCTGTTAAATAAGGGAAATATTGGTAACAACCTCACAGAATCTTTGTATTAAAATGGGATGGTGGAGGGGTGCCTGGGTGGCTCAGTCAGTTAAGCATCTGACTTCATCTCAGGTCATGATCTCGCGGTCTGTGGGTTCAAGCCCCGCCTAGGGCTCTGTGCTGACAACTCAGGGCCTGGAGCCTGCTTTAGATTCTGCGTCTCCTTCTTTTTCAGCCCCTCCCCCACTCTCACTCTGTCTCTGTCTCTCTCAAAAGTAAATAAACATTCTAAATTTTTTTTTTTAATGATAAAATGGGATGGTGTGTATAAAGCACTTAGCATAGTGCTTAGCAAGCACTAAGCTGAATACTTAATAAGTGGTAGAAGTAGCAGTAGTAGTACTACTAGTAGTAATTATTGTCACTCAGGACCCACTGAATATTGCATATTTTTTAACTTCGTATATTGCATATTTTTTTGAATATAGAAAAAGAAGGCCCCTTGAAAACTTTGGCTGCCATTAGGAAAAATGAGGTCACTCCTGATGATCTAGACTCCATGATGAAAAATATAGGAGTTCCATTACCCCAAGATGCGATTCAAAGATCCCTGAAGAATGTGGCTATCACGGGTGAGCATTTAACATTTCTAGGTATCCTTTATCTTAGCTGACATGCATGTGTTTGAACTTTTCAAGAATCCTTAAAGGGTTTATCCACTTCATGGATTATCCGAGCTCTTTTCTACCAACTACCCACTTGGGTTCTACTTATTTTAAGTAGCATCATACAGAGGAGGATCTATACGGTAGGAGGGTATGTGTCTGAATGATACGCGTGAGTCTGTCTTTTTGATGGAATCTACAAAATATCAGACGTTTTTCAGTATAGCAATTACAGTTGCCAATCTCTGTTCATATTCCTTGTTCTCTGACATGCATTTTTTCTTTCAGAAGATGGGAAAGTGAATTTAGAAGGGTTCATTGGCAATTTAGTCAATTCAGGATTTTCATTTCTACCTGAAAGTAAGAATTCTCAGTTGAATGGAGATAGCTAATGATATGTAGGTTATAGATCTCTTGGGAAAACCCTAGCTAGATTTTGAGATGGTCTTAAACTGATTTACCACTGGCATAATTGTCTAGTATCTTTACTCCACACATGTCAAATGTGTATGTAGCACATGAGAACATGCCCTTTAGAGAGCTCTAGTTACCTCTTCTGCCTAGTCTGAGACCAGAGTCTTAACTGCAGTTATCTTTCCACTGAGAACCTTGTGAAGAAAAAAATCACATTAATTAAAATGACTAAACCAGCACTTAGAATTACACTGTTTGCAAGTTACTCTACTTTAACTCAAGTGTAATTGTGTGAGACATATTAAAATGATAAATAGTGGGTTCCTGATATTGATTTACAATAATTCTTCTTTAAGAAATGAGTGAAAATCTTTGTTACTGTTAGGAGAATTTTTCTTCAGCTTTGTTTTTTTTCTTTTGTTATTTCTTTTTTTTTTTTTTTTAAGTTTTTTTTTTTTTTAACGTTTATTTATTTTTGAGACAGAGAGAGACAGAGCATGAACGGGGGAGGATCAGAGAGAGAGGGAGACACAGAATCTGAAACAGGCTCCAGGCTCTGAGCGGTCAGCATAGAGCCCGACGCGGGGCTCTAGCTCACGGACCGCGAAATCATGACCTGAGCTGAAGTCAGCTGCTTAACCGACCGAGCCACCCAGGCACCCCATCTTTTGTTATTTCAACGTTGTTTTCTTTGGTTATTTCTTTGTATGGGCTCCATGTTTTTGCCCCTAGTTTCTCTTTATACACTAATTCAAAGTTTAATTTTAGCACAATGTCTGTCAATTATAATGTTAAGGACCCTTTTCTTCTTTGGGTTTGCATAGTATTTCTGTAACCTTAGGCCTCTGAATTCTCTGATAAGCTGCCCTTTCTTGCCACCATGGTGCTGAAAAGGAAGGAATGATTTACATTTTGCACGTTTAAGTGAGAAGAATATCTCTGACACCAAGCCAAAATTATACACACATTCAAACCACTTCATATTGTCCATTTTTAAGTGCCCTCTATGGTTGCAGAAATTCAAGGTTTACTTCTTTGACCATTTCCACCTACTTTTGGATGAGCACATATATGTAGCTTTGATAAGCAAAAAAATATTTATGAAGAGATGTTTTGTAGAAATGCCTGGGATCCAGACCTGAGCTGAGATCAAGAGTCGGATGCTTAATTGATTGAGCCACCCAGGCGTCCCTAGACATGCCTTTTTTGAGACAACTTCCTAATAGTATATATCAACTGCTTTTGGGAACTGGTGTTAAAAATGGCCATATCAAGAGTGTCACTATATCTTCCGAAGATGTTGCCCATTAGATTATTTAGTGATGAAAAGTGTCTTGAAATTTAGATGATTGATTGATTGATTTTTTAGAGAGAGACAGGGCAGGTGTGCTCACCAGCAGGGAGGGGCTGAGGGAGAGGGAGAAAGAATCTTAAGTAGGCTCCATCGTGAAGCCTGATGTGGCTCTCCATCCCACAATTGACCATGAGATCCTGATCTGAGCTGAAATCAAGAGCTGGATGCTTAACTGACTGAGACACCCAGGCACTCCTTGAAATTTAATATCAGAAAAAAAAAATCTCTCTTCCAAAGACCAGTGTGCTTCTTTGTGTAGGTAATAACCCGAGTTCCCCTTTATGCCTTAGCTTCCAAAAAGTTTCAGATCTAAACTTAATATTTAAGCACTATTAACCATGTTGGCCTTGTTTGTTATTTACTACCTTTTTCTCATGTGTTTTTGATGCTCACATTTCTAATTATGATTGTTGTATTTTCTATTTCTCCATGAAATTTTGTCAGTTCTGTTATATACTTTTTAGACTCTCTAATTTGGCTCATCTGCATTTATGATTGTTATATCTTCCTGATGAATTGGCTGGCAGAGAATACCGAATGTATCATTTTGGAAGAGAAATCACTTTTTCCTCTGAGTACAGGCTGAAAATTGATTCCCCATTCTATGGCTACATGACTCCTTATTTACCACATTTTTTTAATGTTTATTTATTTTTTTGAGACAGAGAGAGACAGAGCATGAACCGGGAGGGTCAGAGAGACAGGGAGACACAGAATCCGAAGCGGGCTCCAGGCTCTGAGCTGTCAGCACAGAGCCCGACACAGGGCTCGAACTTACAGACCATGAGATCATGGCCTGAGCCGAAGTCGGACGCTCAACCGACTGAGCCACCCAGGTGCCCCTACCACATTTTACATAGTGGCTCCTAACTGTTCCCTCAACATCAGCCAGTAACACTTCTTGTCTAATATCATATGGGCTGTACTGGGTTAAATGTTCCTGTGCTTATAGCCATATTCTCTTTAAAATGATCAAAAGAACATGTTTCTATTTCTGATAGAAGAACTGAAAGTGTGCATCTGAATACATGTCAAAAGACTCTTCTTTTCACACTGAAATGGAATATAGCGATGTGAAGATAATAGGAAGTATTTTTCTGAAATTGAAAATTATTAGCATTTCCCATTCTCATAGCTTTTACCACTTCTATTTTTCTCCTAGGAAGTAAGGTTGATGACAGCAACTTAGACACTTTTCTAGGAAACATGAAGATAGAGATGTCAGGTAAAGAATTTTGTAAGATTCTGAAGCACCTGTCAGTTGAAGGTGACATTTACATAGACATCGTTCACATGGTTCTATGTTGTGAGAAGTCTTTTTATTAATGTAAACTTCTTAGATATAAAATTCTTATAGAAAGAACCATAGAAAATGATAAAAAATAATAAAAAATTACCTTAAGTGTTATGCTTTAGGCTCTCCTCCTTGAGAATAAATTTTATGGTTTCCAAAAGTTCCATTTGGGAGGTGTGGAAGAAAGATGGAAATGTATTTGCTATGTTAGTACTTTAGATCCAAACTTACGTTTCTAGGAATACTTTGGCAACCTTTCCTCTGTATCACTGATTCAAAAAGCATCATTAAGATCCCACAATATTCTTTTTATTATTTAAAAAAAATTTTAACGTTTTCTATTTTTGAGAGACAGAGAGAGAGAGACAGAACATGAACGGGGAAGGAGCAGAAAGAGAGGGAGACACAGAATCCAAAGCAGGCCCCAGGCTCTGAGCTGTCAGCACCGAGCCCGACGAAGGGCTCGAACTTTGGGAGCGGGGTAGCATCCTAAACTGCCACCGTTACCATGTATACCCAGTCCAATCCACCAAGAAAGGCCTGGCACACAACATTCTGTTCTTCAAACTTTTTTTTTCAATTTTTCCTCCTTTCTCCTTTTAAAATGCTATTCTGCACTTTGAAAACAGAATCAAGACATGATGAAGAATCAGCTTCTGAAGAAAAGGATTTCTATAGAATAAATACAGCTGTATTACACTGCTATTAAATAGCTCAATGCAGGAAAAAATTTACAAGATACAAGTTTGTTTGTGTTTTTTACAATATTAAAAGGCAGGAGTTTCAACTTTATAAATCTAAGAACATTTTATGCATAGGGTAACGTGCATTACTGTTATTTAAAGAAACACTGACAAATCCTTTAACTTGCAAATCTGATTAAAAAATATCAAAATGTTGAAAGTTGTGGAACAACCTAACCATTAAGCAATTTATCTACTATTTTTATATGATTACAAAATGTGAGGGGCACCTGCGTGGCTCAGCCGGTTTAGTGTCCGACTTCAGCTCAGTTCATGATCTGGCGGCCCGTGAGTTTGAGCCCCGCTTCGGGCTCTGTGCTGACAGCTCAGAGCCTGGAGCCTGCTTCGGATTCTGTGTCTCCCTCTCTGTCTGCCCCTCCCCCTCTCACGCTCTGTCTCTCTGTCTCTCAAAAATGAATAAATGTTAAAAAAAAATCAAAATGTGATAAAAAGCCCTTATCTTGCCTCCCCCCTTTTGGTGATATGATCATACCTGGGACAGTCATAAGATTGACCAAGGAGGGTGATGAGTGAGCAATGGGAACCACAGCTAGGACCAGACAGGGCTCCACAGGCAAGGGGAGCATGAAAGAGGAAGGGCCTAACTGACATCGACAGGGAACTGGATGTGAAGGAAACAGGACTAAATGAATCAGTCTGTAAAAATAGAATTATACAGGGAGATGACTGCTCATGTCCCAGACCCCCTAGTTTGCAGAGAAGTGGGAATAGAGGTGAAGTAGTCCTAACATGGACTTTATAGACCAGGGCAGGTAATAAAAGCATTCTGAATGGAAATACTGGTGTGTGGGGTTATGTACCTGGTGGGGTGGACCACAGAAAAGAATATGAAGGCAGGGGCGGGGGTGGGGGGGAGAGAAATACAGTTGTAGTAAAAATCATGGGAAATTGTTGATTTCTTATGCTGTTTCACAGTTAAGAATTTCATGTGTTTGGACCTCATTATGATCTCTGTAATTTGTACCTCATTTTACAGCTGATGGAAGAGTTGAACCTAATAAACTAATGAATAAAACTGAAGCTGTTACAGGTAAGAAGTTGATATAAAACTGAGAGAGCAATGCTTTAAACTTTTTTTAATGTTTTATTGATTTGCGAGGGGGGGAGGGGCAGAGAGATGGGGAGACACAGAATCAGAAGCAGGCTCCAATCTCTGAGCTGTTAGCACAGAGCCAGATGCAGGGCTCGAACCCACGAACCATGAGATCATGACCTTAGCTGAAGTCAGACACTTAACCAACTGAGCCACCCAGGCGCACCTGAGATCGTAATGCTTTTAAAACATATTTTTGCAAGAGTATTCTCAGCAATATTTTTTAAATTATCGAAGTATAGTTGACATACGTTATACTAGTTTCAGGTGTGCAATGTAGTGGTTCAATAATTATCTACTTAACTAACTGCTCACCATGGTAAATGTCGTTACCATCTGTCATCATGCAATGTTATTATGATATTACTGACTATATTCCTTATGCTGTACTTTTCATCTTTGTGACTCTGTTCACCTATTTCATGTATCCCCCCCACTCCCCTTTCCTCTGACAACCAACAGTTTGTTCTCTGTATTTATGAATCTATGGTTTAAGAAAGTGCAACTGGGAGGAGAAATAGAGATAAAGATCTCTCTCTCTCTCTCTCTCTCTCAAAAGAAGGTTTAAGTGTTCTTGCTGCCTGCTGCACACCCCCATCATCTCTACCCTCAACCCTTCTTTCTAATCAAACCCTGATAGGAGGTAAGATAGAAGAAAAACTCTAGATGTGTTGATGGGATGGGAGTGAGGGTATAGAAAAAACCAAGGAGACCTTTTGTCATGCTTCCTGTTTGGAACTCTGGGATGTCACCACCTCACTGAGTGTCCAGACAGGATGCCATTTTCACCAGAATAGATATTGCGGTATGGTGTTCTTAGGCAGAGGGAGGGCTGGAAACAGGCCACCGCTTTGCCCCCTTTGGCTTTGTGTGGTATGAAGGATATCCAGTTTTCCCACGTACTCCCAGTAAGCAATGTAGAAGGTTTCTCAGAGATGGGGGTCAGTGGGTCTGCCATGGGACACCAAGTCAAAGGGAGAGGTGATCCCTCCAGAGGCTATGGAGTAGACAGTATGGTCTGGGGACTAACAGAATACTTGACTGAGACAGAGGATCTCATCACCAGTGAATGCTAGGGCTTAGCCAACCAAGTTAGTGAAGGAAGGACCAAAGAACCTTGACTTTGCTAAAAAACAAAACAACGACGACACAGACCACAAGTTTCTCAGGCCATCAGCTTCAGCAGGAGATGTCAGGACTCATGAAATGTGGATTTTGTTGAAGAGGCTATCGAGAATCCAGAGGGCAACCCAAGGTCTGGCCGCCCTCCTTTACGGGCAGCAGGACCCCCAAGCTTTCCCTGATACTACGAGGAGGCCTCTCAGAGTGGAAGTGCGGAAAGGTTTGAAAAACTGAGAATTTCCCAAAATAAACTAGGTCAACCAAAAAGGAACTTTTTATTTTAAACCGGAAGAAACTAGGTTAACTCTATTTTTTAAGTTTTTGTTTAAATTCCAGTTAGTTAACATACAGTGTGATACCAGTTTCAGATGTGAAACTGTTTCTCCTCCCCTCACCCACTCCCTTCAGGTAGTTAACGGACTTTTCCCCTCCTCTTCTTACCAAACAGGATACGGGAAGAAGGAGGAAAGGGAGCTTCCTTGTGTCATTTTTTTTTTCCCCTTTCAACCCTCTGGTTCACAGTAAAACGAAATGTTAGATTTTCAGGTTTGCTTTATAAAAAGTAGCTTTTGAAAATTAAAAAAAAAAAACCCTCTTTCCTCTGAGTTATATAAATTCTATGGCTGAATAGAAAAGTTTTATGGAAGAAAAGGAATATGAAAAAGAAAAATACATGAGT
Organism: Panthera uncia; assembly: GCF_023721935.1. NCBI lineage: Eukaryota > Metazoa > Chordata > Mammalia > Carnivora > Felidae > Panthera > Panthera uncia. Next base: position 15,375,624 of record NC_064814.1, read on the forward strand.
ACAATTTACAATGTCATACCTGTACCACATGTTTCAACATGGCAGGATGTCACTCACAGCTGCTTCAAGGGGAAAAGATTTTGACCTAGCTTTTATATTATTATGGAGATAGGTATTCCAGATGTATAAGCCAAATCAGAAAAGTGCTTCTTTATGAAACTTAAGCAGTTTTATGAATTCCATTTCTCTTTCTCTGTGATTTGAATTTTGCCTTGTCTTTAGCTAACAGGAAGCTGTATCATTATGAAATCTTACCTTTCCAAGGTGAGATTGATGATGAATCAACAAACCACTCGCAATGTATCACTTATTGTCTTATTTCCTAATCATGTGATAAAGAATCCTGATACTCTCCAACATATGGATTCAATATAATTGAAATGATTTTATCTTGGTAGGTTGTTTTCTTTGGGGCTTTTATATTGATCTTATTGATATGAATTTTAACAAATTTTCCAAGACAAGAGACAGAATTTATTATTGCAGGTTAATTGTGAAATGCAGAGTAAGAATGTAATTATTCTGTGATTTTGGTTAGCACAGGCAATGAATCTAGTTAGAGCTAAAAAAAAAAAAATGCTACTTTGGCTTAGATGTAGTTATTAAAATGTATCACGTGGGGCGCCTGGGTGGCTCACTTGGTTAGGTGACCGACTTCAGCTCAGGTCATGATCTCCCTGTTCGTGGGTTCGAGCCCCACGTTGGGCTCTGTGCTGAATGCTTGCCTGCTTCAGATTCTGTGTCTCCTTCGCTCTCTGCCCCTCCCCCACTTTGCTCTGTCTCGCTCTGTCTCTAAAAAATAAATAAATGTAAAAAAAAAAAAATTTAAACAAAACGTTATCAAACGTCTGCTACATACCTGACAGAGTTCTAGATCTTTTCATAAGTGTTATTTTATCTTCACAGAAGCTCTGCGAGATAGTCTCATCTTTGTTTCATACAACAGAAAACTAGGACTCAAAGTTAGGTTATTTACCTAAGTTCCAGTAGATAATAAATAGTAGAGAACAATATTCAACCCTTGTGTTCTTACTCCAACCATGGTGATTTTCTCATTTCACTGGAACTGCCTATTTATTTTTCTTAAAATTTTTTAACATTTAGTTTCTTTTGAGAGACAGAGACAGAGCATGAGTGGGGGAGGGACAGAGAGAGAGAGAGAGAGAGAGAGAGAGAGAGAGAGAGAGACATACAGACAGACAGAATCTGAAGCAGGCTCCAGGCTCTGAGCCGTCAGCACAGAACTAGATGTGGGGCTTGAACCCAGGAACTGTGGGATCATGACCTGACCTGAAGTCGGACACTTAACTGACGGAGCCACCCAGGCGCCCCCTGCCTGTTTCTATCATAAAAATTATACACTGGAAAGTAATTCTGTTCCTTTAGAAGTTTATGGGGTATATGGTTATTTTTCCAAAAAGGTTTAAGAGAAGTGAGCTTAATTCTAACCATATTGAAGCTCTGCCTTAAACTGAAACATGTTCCATGGATCTTGCATATTTCTGCCAAGTCTATAATGAATGGGTAAAATATATGGAACATTTCAGCATTAGTAGGCATTTTCATATTTTTTTCTCTTTCGCTAAGGAGAGACAGTAGCTGTCAGAGACCTGGACAAGATACTAGGGAACATGGGCTTTGAACTCACCAAAGAAGATTCTGGAGAGATGAAAAGAAAACTTCCACTTTATGGTGACTCATTTTAGATATAAAAAGTCTTTCAGGAAAATTTGGTCTCGAGGGTCTATGTAAGAGTTATTCTGAAACCAGATTAATTTTGTGATGTAAAATCTTCGGGAAAAATGTAGTTCTAGAACAAGAACTAATCCTGTCTTCCATTTTCTGAATGTATATAGAATACAAAGCACTTGACTAGATTGATTCCAAGACCATCTTTCACATCTGGGAATGTTGAGGAAGCACAGTTAAACGATGGAAAAGGAAATAAATGCAAGCCCACTGTGTACCCTTCCCACATTCCCCATCATTCCTCTCTTCTGACACAGCCCCATAATACTACTGAAAGTTCTCTCTGGGCACCAGTAACCTGCCATTTGCTAGTTGCATTAGACATTATTGACTTTTTATTGGAGCTTTCTACTGTCTTTTGTATTGGTGATAATTCTCACCTTCTTGAAATTATTCTCCTGTGGCTTCTGTGTTTTTTTCCTCCTAACCTGGATCTTCTCATTTTTTGATTTTCATTTTGCATACTCTACCTGGGTAATCTCATCACTGTCTTTTGTTCAACCTATCATCTACATGCTTGTGACTGTAAATCTGTGTTTCTATACAGCTTCAGACTGGTGTATCCAAATGCCTGCTAGACATTTCTACTTGGATGTTCCATGGGACGCTTCTTTTTCTCAACTGAACTGAATTTAGAACTTAGAACTGAATTCAGTATTTTCCTGTCCAGTCTCCTAGTCCTGTATTCTCAATCTCATTTGTGCTCTCCCTATCCATCTATTCACCTAAGCTAGATATATGGAATTCATTTTTGATTCCCCCAATTCCTGTCAACCACGATCTGGATTATCTGTCACCTAATTTTGTAAGTTTTACCTTTATATAAACCTAAATTTAAAAATTACTGCACACAGATGGGTAGATGGATGGATATGTGACAAGCCAAGTATAGTAAAATGTTAAATAGTAGAATCAGATGGTGGGCATATGGGTGTTTATTGCACAGTTCCTTCAACTTTGCTATATGTTTACAAATTTTCATAATAAACCATTGGAAAAAATCCCATATGTAAATCCATCAGTTTCTCTCACTCCCTGCTACCACTGCCCTATTTTAGGTCCTTTCATTCCTGACTTCAGCTACTACAAGGGCTTCCACAAAATATTAGACATTAGAGTGATCCATATAAGATGCAAATCTGATGACATTCTGCACCAATTTAAAATCCTTTAATGGCTTTCAGTTTGGTACTTGGGAATGTCTCAAGTCCTTTTTATGGCAAACAAGTTCTTTCATTATCTGGGTTGGCCTTATCTGTCCAATCTAGTATTTTACCCTCACTAACATTGAACTTTTATTCCAAGCATACATATATCATGCTTTTTGTCGCATCTTTGTTTTGTTTATACTTTCCCCGCTATTCAGAGAGTTTCCCCTTCCCCTTTGTTTGACCTACTCCTCACCATTGCTTATTAGAGTTGAGGGCACTTTTTCTAGTAAGTTCTTTAAATACCCAGGCTCCATTAGATGTCTCTTCTCTGTGTTTCCACAATAACTGCATACATTTTTCATTATAATTGCCACATTGTGTAAATGTATGCTTCTTTGCCTGTCTTGTCACTTTAATGTGACCTTAGAATAGAAAAAGTTATTCTGTATCTAGTACCTAGCAGAGTGTCTGGCCTATAAGTAAGCATCCTATAAATGTTGAGTGAGAGATGATAGAGTAAATGAGCGAAAAAGTGAATGATTCCTAAGGAAAACAAAAACTGCCTTTGGTCAGGCCACTAATACTTACTTCTAATACATTGTAATCATTTGCAGCAATTCTGAGCAACAGGGAGAATCAGAGTATATTAGCAGTAAACCAGAGATGAAAATAGACTTTTCTTCACTAGAGACTCATACTTAAGAGTCATAGCATTACCAGAATTGAGGGCCTTTAGAGAATTAACTTGCATGGATGGTATTTTCTATCCTGTTTATAAGGACTAAAATAGCTGAGTAAAAGCATATTTTTCCATGGGCCAGACTTTATGGTTCAAGGGTCAAAGGCCAGCTTACTAAAATAGAATCAATGTCTTGGGGCACCTGGGTGGCTCAGTCGGTTAAGCGTCCGACTTCAGCTCAGGTCATGATCTCACAGTCCGTGAGTTCGAGCCCTGCGTCAGGCTCTGTGCTGACAGCTCAGAGCCTGGAGCCTGCTTCGGATTCTGTGTCTCCCTCTCTCTTTGCCCCTCCCCTGCTCATACTCTGTCTCTCTCTGTCTCAAAGAAAAATAAATTAAAACATTAAAAAAATTTTAAAAAGTAACATAGAATCCATGTCATAAAACTAAAAATTAAGCAATTCAAGTGAGCCCAAATGGTGATGTGGAATAATGAAATTCAGCTTATTTCTGGTTTCTTATTTTATAATTTTTTAAAGAACCTGCTTTGTATCTCCATTATGTCTTATTTTTTAGCTAAAGGGAAGACGATCTAAAAACATTGATAGATTCAGTACAAGTTATTACAGGTCAGTGAGAAATTACTATAAATATGAGATCCCAAGTCTACACTAAATTATATTTTTTCCTGTGATAAATATTTTACTGAAGTATGAAACACGTAATTACTACATTGTATAATGTGTCCAGCTTAAGAATTATTACAAAGTGGACATACATATTTATCTATCACCTGGATGAAGAAATACATTATCAATAATACAGAAGATCCACTGTACCACTTCACAGTCATGTCCTCTGGACTCTCTGGAGGTAACTGCATCCTGTATTCTAGGACCACAGATTAGTTTCACCCGCTTTTGAAATTTGTATAAATGCAGTCATCTGATCTGTGTTCCATGATGTCTGACTTCTTTCATGTAACATTGTATTACATCTTATTCTCTGAGATTTGTCCACATTGTTGCATGTAGCGGCAGTTTGTTAGTTTTCATTGCTGCATATTGTACAGTCTACCAAATTACAGTCAAGGAGATCTTTAGAGAATGTGCAGTAGTAGGTAAAACGATTTCTGACTAGCTCGTCGTACCTGGATTGCCGTGCAATATTCCACTGCATCAGTATACCACAAGATATGTATCCAGTCTACCGTCACAGGACATTTCTAGTTTGGAGCAGTTATGAAGAACATATTGCTATGAATATTCTTGTATATGCCTTTTGGTGAACATATGTGCACAATTCTAGGCCATCCACCTAGAAATGAAATTTCTTTGTTGTTAGATGGGATTGTGTGTACTTGATTAGATGTTGTCAATCCATTTTCTAAAGCAGTTGTACCATTTGACACATCAACCATTGCTTTACATCCTTGCTAATACTTGGTATTATCTCTCTTCTCCATTGTAGCCATTCTGGTGAGCATGCTGTGGTATCCCACTGTTATTTTTGGATTTCCCTAATGATTAATGATGTTGAGCATTCATGTTTACTGGTTATTTGGATACCTCTACGATAAAGCTCCTTTCATGTCTGTTGCCTATTTGCTTGGATGTCTGTGTTCTACATACTGAATTTTTAAAACATTTTTTATTTGTTTTTTAAATTCAAGTATATTTATCACAAGGTGTTATATTAGTTTCAGGTGTACATTCTAGTGACAGCTATACATTATTCAACAGCTCTATACATTACTCAGTCCTCATCAGCTAAGTGTACTCTTCAATCCTCATTACCTACTTCACTCATGCCCCAACCCACCCACCCATCTGCCTCCTGGTAACCATCGGTGTGTTCTCTGTACTTCAGAGTCTGTTCCTTAGTTTCTCTCACTCTTTTTTTTTCTCTTTGTTTGTTTTTTTCTTAAATTCCACATATGAGTGAAATCCTTTGATATTTGTCTTTCTCTGATTGACTTATTTCACTTAGCATTATAGTCTCTAGCTCCATCCATGTTGTTGCAAATGGCAAGATTTCATTCTTTTTATGGCTGAATAATATTCCATTACATATATATTCCATTATATATATATTCCATTACATATATATTCCATTATATATATATTCCATTATATATATATATATATATTCCATTATATATATATACCATATATCCATTATATATATATACATATTTATGTGTATGTATGTGTGTATATATATGTATGTGTATGTATGTATGTATATATATATACACATATATATGTATATATATATACACACACACACACACACACACACACATACACATACACACACACACACTACATCTTCTTTATCCATTCATCAGCTGATGGACACTTGGGCTGCTTCTATAGTATGGTTATTGTAAATAATGCTGAAATAAACATAGAGGTGCACATATCCTTCTGAATTAGTGTTTTTGTATTCTTTGGATAAATACCCAGTAATGTGATTACTGGATCATAGGGTAGTCTATTTTTAATTTTTTTGAGGACTCTCCATAATGTCTTCCACAGTGGCTGCACCACCTTGCATTCCCACCAACAGTGCACGAGAGTTCCTTTTTTTCCACATCAACACTTGTTGTTTCTTGTGTTTTTGATTTTAGCTATCCTGACCGGTGTGAGGTGATATCTCATTGTAGTTTTGATTTGTGTATCCCTGATGATAGGTGATATTGAGCTTTTTTTCACATGTCTGTTGGTCATCTGTATGTCTTCTTTGGAGAAATGTCTGCTTGTGTCTTCTGCCCATTTTTTAATTGGTTTATTTGGGGTTTTTTTGATGTTGACTTGGTGTAAGTTCTTTATACATTTTGATACTAACTCTTTATCAGATACATCATTTGCAAATATCTTCTCCCATTCAATAGGTTGTCTTCTAATTTTGTTGATTATTTCCTTTGCTATGCAGAAGTTTTTATTTTGATGGCATCCCAATAGTTTATTTTTGCTTTTATTCCCCTTGCCTCAGGAGACATATCTAGAAAAAATGTTGCTACAGCCGATGTCAGAGAAATTACTGCCTGTGCTCTTTTCTAGATTTTTATAGTATTAAGTCTCCTATTTAGGTCTTTAATCCGTTTTAGTATACCTTGGTGTGGGGTGTAAAGTGGTCCAGTTTCATTCTGTTATATGTAGCTGTCCAGTTTTCCCGGCACCATTTGTTGAAGAGATTGTCTTTTTTTTCCCATTGTATAATCTTTTGTCAAAGATTAATTGACCATATAATTGTGGATTATATGCCTAAATATGCTTTATATGCTTTCTACCCTTTTCTATTGATCTATATGTCTACTTTTATACCAGTACTATATTGTTTTGATTTGTACCGCTTTGTAGTATAACTTGAAATCTGGAATTGTGATACCGCCTGCTTTGTTCTTCTTTTTCAAGATTGTTTTGGCTGTTTGGGGTTTCTGAGGTTCCGTATAAATTTTAGGACTATTTGTTATAGTTGTTACTGGTATTTTGATAGAGAATTCATTAAATCTGTAGATTGCTTTGCATACTATGGACATTTTAACAATATTTGTTCTTCTACTTCATGAGCATGGAATATCTTTCCATTTGTTTATGTCATCTTCAAATGTTTTCATCAATATTTTATAGTTTTCAATGAGTGGGTCTTTCACCTCTGTGGTTGAATTTACTCCTAAATATTTTATTATTTTTAGTGCAATTGAAAATGGGATTGTTTTCTTAATTTCTCTTTCTGCTACTTCATTATTAACGTGTAGAAATGCAACAGATTTCTGTATATTGATTTTGTACCCTGTAACTTGGCTGATTTCATTTATCGGTTCTAGTAGCTTTTGGTGGCTTTTGTAGTTCTTCTTTGTTCCTTTCTTCTCTTGCTTTCTTCCGTTGTGGTTTGATGGCCTTTAGTGATATGCTTCAATATCTTTTTCTTTTGTTTTTTGCATATCTATTACACGTTTTTTTATTTGTGGTTGCCATCAGGTTTATATATAATATCCTATGCATATAGCAGCCTATATTAGGTACTGGTTGCTTAAGTTTGAACCCATTTTAAAAGCACTAAATTTCACCCCCCCACACACACACATTTTATATGTATGATTTCATATTTTACTTGCTTTGATTTTGTGAATTCCTTGACTGATTTCTATAGCTATAATTGATTTTACTGCTTTTATGCTTTAGCTTCCATACTGGTTTTATAAGTGATTGATCTACCACTTTGGTTATGTTTGTATGCCCCCGTGAATTTTTTTCCTTTCCTAATTTGCTTGCTCCTGATTATGGCCTTTCCTTTCCAAAGAATTCCTCTTAACATTTCTTGTAAGACTGGTTTAATGGTGAGGAATGCCTTTTACTTTTGTTTGTCTGGGAAACTCTATCTCTCCTTCTATTCTGAATGATAGCCTTGCTGGATAGAGTATTCTTGATTGCAGGTTTTTTTCTTTCAGCACTTTGAATATATCATACCACTCCCTTCTGGACTGCAAAGTTTCTTCTGAAAAATCAGCAGATAGACTTAAGGAGTTTCCCTTGCATATAACTTTTTTCTCTTGCTGCTTTTAAAGTTCTCTCTTTACCACTATTTTTTGCCATTTTAATTATTATGTGTCTTGGTGTAGACTTCCTTGGGTTTATTTTGTTGGGGACTCAGAGTCTTCTGAATCTTGATTTGTCTCCTTCTCCACATTAGGGAATTTTTCAGCTATTATTTCTTCTAACAAATTTTTCTGGCTGCTTTTCTCTCTCTTCTCCTTCTGGGATCTCTATAATGCTAATGTTATTACATTTGATGGTGTCACTGAGTTCTCTATTCTCATTTTATATTGTTCTTTTACTCTTTCCTTTTCAGCTTAGTTGCTTTCCATTACTGTTCTTTCAGTAATGATCTGTTCTTTTGCTTCCTCTAGTCCACTATTTATTCACTCTAGTGTGTTTTTAATTTTAGTTAATGAGTTCTTCATCTCTGGTTCTTTTTTTATATTTTCTAATATCTTTGTTGAATTTCTCACTATGATCCTCTACTCTTTTCTCACATCCAGTAAGTATCTTCATGACCATTACTTTGAATTCTCTATTGGGTATATTGCTTATCTGTTTCATTTAGCTCTTTTGCTGTGCTTTTGACCTGTTCTTTCATTTGGGACATAAGCCGCAGTTTCATTTTGTCTAACTCCCTGTGTCTGTTTCTATGTATTGGGAAAGTCAGCTATGTCCCTGATCTTGAAAAAAGCGGTCTTATGAAGAAGAGGCCCTGTAGTGTCCTGTTGTGTAATGTCCCCTGTTCACCAAAAACTAGCATTTCAGGTGTCTTCTCTGGGTGTTGCATGCCCTAGGGCTGTGATTGTTGAGTCATGTTTGCCATCAGTTGTCATCTGCAATGGCCTTCTTTGCCTGTTGTGGACAAGGTTTGGTCCCTGTGATGTTAAAGGGTCAGTCTGGGGCCACCTTGGGCTTGAGTAGGGTCAGACCAGATGCCTGGCCTCACCCCATTTGCCAGAACTGTGGTTGTACCAAACTTCAGGGTGCTCACTTTCTGCTGCCCGCTGTGAGATCATCGTTGGTGGGTAGAGCTGGCAGTCAGAGGTCTGTACCCATCCCAGAGCTGGGAATATAGTCAAACTGATGTGTGTGATTATATTCCCTCTCCCAGGGCAAGAGTCACTTGGGAGTGGTCCTGGACAGTGTTGGAGCTGCCTGCTGCTTACAAAATGAGAGGCATCTAGTGCTGCTTTGGATGGACTCCTGCCCAGTGGGGATGGTTGGAGGAGGCAGCCTGCAGGAGAATGCAGGGGTGGGTGAAGCGGTGTTAGCAAGCTACATGGCAAGTGTTCCAGCTGGTTCCTGCAGCTGTCTGGGTATCTGGATTAGGGTGGGGGTAGGGGAGAGAAATGGTGCCTGCCAGGTCTTTTATTCTTAGAGAAGTCTCCTAAAAATCCCTGCCCTTCCAGGAGAAGTTCTGAGATTAGTAAATAAATCTCCTTTCTCAATATCCCAGCCACTTTTCAAACTGCCACTTCTATGCTGTATCCCTGCAGGGCTGTTTGTTATGCTGTCTCTTTAAGGATGGAGACTGTTTCCTCTTGCCCTCCAGCTCTCCCAGAGCCAAGCCAACTGATTTTTAAAATTCTAGGTGTTAAGCTCCAGTGATTGTAAAAGTTAAAAAAAAAAAAAAGTTAAGCCCCTCTGTCTTTCAAAGACAAATATTATGGGGGTTTGTCTTTACAGTGCAGGTCACCCATGTCTGGGGTGCCTGGCAGGAGATCTCTTCCTCTCCCTTTTCCGTGCTTGTGGCATCCCTCACATTTGTGGTTGGTTTTCCTGGGGGTCTGGTTCTAACCACATCTCCATTATTCCTCCCATTCTTTTCATTGTGGCCTCTTCTCTTCAATTAACTGTGGAGGGTCTGTTCTGACCGTCTTCAGGTTGTTTTCTGGGTTGGTTACACTGATACGGGTGTATCGAGGGGTATCCATGAGACAAATGAGCTTAGGATCCTCCTACTTTGCCATCTTTCCCAGAAATTCATATTGCATTTCTCATTTATCTTTTACCTGTTTGTTTTTTTTTTTAATGTACTCTAGATACAAGTCCCTTGCAGGTTATATAAATTATAAATATCTTACTGTATAGTTTAACTTTTCACTTATATTTTATCTTCTTTTTTTTTGATAGGGAAAAATGTTTTTTAATTACACACTCAATCCATTGGATGTATTTCAAAATACCCCCCAAAACACTTTTCTTCATTTATCAGTGAAAGAAGTTAGAAAGTAATGTCAAAAAAATAGCATATGGCAAGCAAATTTCCCTGAAAGTCACAGTCACATATAGAGTACATCCTAGAAAAGAGGAGGGGCCAGACAGGTTCTCCCTACTTTCAGGAATTTCATCAAGTACTGGACCTACTCATGGGTGGAGAGAAAAGGCAACTTTTAACTATGAGTATGTTATTAAATGAGGCGTTTACTATACTCCTTCCTAAGAGCACCAGGTGGGGGACAAGTGTTCTAAACTTGATTTGGAAATGGAATGTGGAGTCAGTCCATCCTCTTCCCCCTAAGAGCTGTCCAGTGGCTAATGAATTTAAAAAACATGACTAAATAAAAACAAATGCCCCACATACTCTCTCCTCCCCCCCCCCCAATAAAGGTAAAAGAAAAAACCTGGATTTCCCAGATTATTCTCCAGAATAATAGTTGCTTTATATATTTGGTATAAGTGGGATGTTAAAGTCCTTTACTGTTAGTTCATTACTATCAATTTCTTCCTTTACATATCTATTAATAGTTGCTTTATGTATTTGGCTGCTTTCATGTTGGGTACATAAATATTTGCAACTCGAGAGTGGATGGAGCCTGGGAGTAGCTTTAACAACCCAAATTCATCGATTACAGAGTCATCACAAGCATGCCTTGCTTTTAAACAACAAAAAAAAATATTTTTGAAACAACAAGGTAAAAACCTAGTACTAATCACTTTCTGACAGTACACAATTACTGAATTAACTAATATTGAGAAGGGGAAGGGAATCATACCTATGGGCCTTGTCTCACACAAGTGCATGTTTGTAGGTGCAAGGCACTTGTCATTATTGCAGAAATGAATTTTAATTTTTCATCTTTAGTTTAACATTGCTTTTAGTACAATGCTGACACCAGCAGTGCAGAAAGGGCTCTGGAGAGTTGTTCATAGCAGCAGCTCTCCTTTGGTTCTGGAGGCTCCAGGCCAGCCAATATTGCCTCGTCACATACATTCTTTAGGCCTTTCTGTGAGTGCAGAACCCGCCACATATTTGACCACCTTCAGGTCATGGGCCAGCTTTTCACATCATTTCAGCAATCTCTGGAGGGATAGACTTCTCTTTGTTCTTAGTTTCTCAATCATAGAGGAGTCATCTTTAAGATCAATTTGGGTCCCAACAAGCAAGAAAGGAGTCTTGGGACAGTGGTAAGTTATCTCAGGCACCCACATTTCCTTCACATTTTTGAATGAGGAGGCAGAGATCACTGAATAACAGACTGGAATACATTTGTAGAAATGTATTCATAGATACGTTGAAATACGTTTGTAGAATAACTTGGCAGTTGTAATCTGTCATAGTCCTCTTGCCCCGCAGTATCAGAAAGTCCAAGAGTGTATGGCCCCCTATCGATCATAATGGTGACTGCATAGTTGTCACCAAGAGTCAGTACATCCTCAGAAATGTGTTTGTTGTGTAGGATATCAGGAGACACGTTTTACCAACAGCACCGTCACCCACAACAACACACTTAATTGTCTGCATTACTGAAACAATTTTGTATCCACTTTAAATATTTCAAATTCGGTGGTGATCTCAGCTTCTCCGCAGGGGCATTGGCAGTGCTGTGTGGTGTCTCCTCTTGTATTTTATCTTCTGATGAACAAAAGTTTCTCTTTGACACGTAGTTGAATTAGTCAACCTTTTTTCTTTTATAGTTAGAATGTTTGGGAGCCTGTTGAAGAAATCCTTCCATACACCGCGGTCATGAAAACGTCTCCTATTTTATCTTCTGGGAGCTTTATTATTTTCCTTTCACATTTAGATCTATAATCCACTCAATTGATTTTTCTATATGATGTGGGATAAGGGTCCCTTTTGCTTCTAAATGGATATTCACCATTTATTGACAAGATGATCCTTTCCCTACTTTAATGTAAGGCTAGCTTTTTCATAAATCAAAGATAATAAATGTGTTGCTATATTTGCACTTTTTATTCTCTTTGTTCTTTGTTCTATTTGCTGGTCCTTGCACCAGTATACCTACTATTTTAATGTAGATTTAATATGTCTTGATATCTGAAGCATAAATCCTCCCAATTTTATTTACTTCTTTAAACTCTTCTTGGCTATTCTTAGTAATGTCCTTTTTGTCATTAGAAATATTTATTCTTTGTGCTTTCTCTCTTTTTTTCCTTTGTCAGTCTTAGTGCAGGTATGTATCACTTTTGTTGGTCTTTCCAAAACCCAACATTTGGCTGTATTGATTTTATTTAAAGTTTGCTTTTCATTTCAGTAGTTTCTGCTTTTGTCCTTAGAACTTTTCTTCTCCTTTTGAGGGGTTTAAGTTGCTGTTCTTTCCTAACTTTTTAAGATAGAACCTTGGGTTATTGATCTTTTCATCTTTTCTATTACATGCATTTAAGGCTGTGAATTTCCCTCAGCACAACCTTACCATATCCTACAAGTTTTAATATGTAATATTATTATTTTTACTCAATTCAAAATATTCTAACTTCCAGTATGGTTTATTTTTTTGACACATGATTTATTTAGAGAGACATTCTTTAGTTTCCAAAGTTAGGGGAGTTTCCTAGTAGCTTTTGCTATTGATTTCTAGCTTAATTTCCATACCCTATATTATTTGTACCGATCATCTTTATTATTCTAATAATTTTTAAATTATATGAACCTTATTCAATTGTGAAATATTACTTTATAACCATTATTATGGGAGCATCTCTTTTACCAGTGTTAAAGAAACACTGTTCATTTTGTGTCTGTAACTGACTGCTTATTTTTTAGCAGGTATCATTATGCTTTATTTCTCTTTAATAATTGGAAATTATGCTATTTTTTAAAATGTCATCTTTCTCTACTTCTTTTGTTCTGCAGGAGGAGAAGTTGACCTCAGTGACCTGGAAAATGTCTTGCAAAATATGGGGATAGAGTCCTCACCAGAGCATTCGGAGCTAAAGGAATTACTTCCAATTAATGGTGGGCATTTCAAATATCAGAATAGTCTTCAAGAGAGTTAATATAGTCATCCAGGGAGTTGTTCAGCCATTGCAAGTATCAGGTAGAATCTTGAGGGAATTAGAATTATAGCCTAAAAATTTTTTATAATCCAAATCTCCATGTTTATTCTAGATCACTTAGAAGTTAGAGTTAAAAATATCCATAATTCTAAAGATAATTATTTTTAATATTTAGGAATACATAAATTACCATTTAAAAATATGTCTAAATCAAGAGGCTCATCAATCATCAGTCTTGCCATTTGGACTAAGGAATATTGATAGTTATTTTTCCTTCCATTGAGATGCCTTGGGTTGGAGAGGAGGACGAGGAGAGATGTAGAACTATACTTACTAGTAGAGGGGTAAAAATGTGGACTCAGAAAAAATACAACATAAGGAAGTGTTTTTTCTTTGGCCTGGTAAATATTAATAATTGTCTCAGGTGCTAAAGAATTGATTTACCATATTAAGAATTTCGTTTACATTTTTTGTTTTATTTCTAGAAGATACTAGGTAAATTTTAGGAGCAAATTATTTTATGCTGTATATTTCTGAACTTGGATATTTGATATTGTTTTAGCATGTCTAGATGTTTTCTCTATGACCTAAATTATGTGTTTCTTGCAGCTACAGCTAGTAGAAGAATATATAAGACTAGTTTGCTGAATTGTGCAGATGTAAAAGGTGAGTGAGATTCAAATAAAGATGTCAGATTGAGAACTCTTGTGTTTTGCTTTTTTTCTTATTAAATATTGCCCCCTGCCATTCTCATATATATTTCCACGATTAGTTTTAATACACACATATGTTCATACTGATTAAATAATTTTCTGTCTTGTTTTTAAAAGGTGTTCTAAATATTTAGGTTTACCTAGATTTTTGATGTAGAAATAATAAAATTTAGGCCCAGCTATAAAAATTTAAGATAGTATATCTTGAAATACAGTGACCAAACTGAATCTCCTTGTATAAATGTTTATATAAAAAAAACTATTATGTTTGCAGTTTTGCTGCTAAAATTAACCTGAGTGGTGTCTCAGCCTTATTCTGATGTATTGTGTTATGTAAGCTTATCTTCAGTGTGGGATATTTTGGGTATAAATGAATAGATAATTTTAGTCCATTAGTATTTCTCTTTAAAAATTTAAATGTCCTTAGCCTCTTTTTTTATGATGAAATTATACCACCATACATTAGGAATTTATATTATATTTTGATTTTTATTTTAATGTCCTCATATCTTTCTCTTTTGTTGGGTTGCAAGATGATGACCATGACCTTGACTCTATTCTTGAAAACATGGCAATCAGACTTACAGCTGAGGAACTTAATGATGTACCAGTTGCTTCAGATGCTTCAGATGTACCAGTTGATGGTGAATGATTTAGATATCATTATGCCTTCATGAAAATTTGGGTTTTGCAGCTGACATTTTTTATAGGACTTATGTAGCTGAAATAAGAATTATTTTTTCTCTCAATATATTAATCTAAAGTTGATACTTATTCGTTTATTTAACAAACATTTACTGAGCACTATATATCATGTATTCTGCTCAGTGCCAGAAATACAGTGACCACGAAATACAGACATAGTCCTTGACCCAAGGAACTTAATGTCTAGTGTATCACAATTCTTAGTATTCTAGTAGAGGCTGAGAATGTTGCTGGGGCCTCAGTCAGGTTAGTAGTTTTCACAGGAACAAGGGCTTT
Source organism: Panthera uncia (assembly GCF_023721935.1). Taxonomy (NCBI): domain Eukaryota; kingdom Metazoa; phylum Chordata; class Mammalia; order Carnivora; family Felidae; genus Panthera; species Panthera uncia. The sequence continues at coordinate 15,390,681 of NC_064814.1, forward strand.
GGTTTCAGCCAATATGAATGACATTTTTGCTACTTCTATGTAGGTATGGATCATCATATCCTTGGACCAGACTTCACGACTCAAGGTCAGTATTGTATGTATTAAATAAAATATTAGGATTGAAGTGTGATGTATCACAAAGTAATCCCCACTTTAAATAAACCAAAAAAGAATATATTTAGCTGAGCACAATCCACTGAGGTCAAGCAATATCACCTAGAAACATTTTACTGAATACTGCCTCTTACCTGGAAAAATTTTTTTTTTCACTTGATTCATATACGATTTAGTTATGTCTTTGCCATGGGTTTTATACCCTTCTGATAGGGTGAGTTTTTTTTCCCCAAAAGATATTTTTATTAAATCATTCCTTAATTTTCAAGTACTACTGTGTACCAATGAAAAACATATAGTTAGTTTTTTATTTGCTTATTTTCTTTATGCTTTTAAGTTTCCCTGGGACATCTGGAAAAAATAATTAAGTGGGACTATCAACAATTGCCAGAGGTTATTTTTAGCTTCAGAAACTCACTTGGGGATGTCAGATAAAAGGCAGAATAAGAGCCACCGAAAAACTCTCTCCTCCATAAGAGCAATGAGCAAACTGGCAAAAATTGTCAAAATTAACATTTTCAGAACTGGAAATTAACCAAAGGTTTGCTGCAATCTGGGGAGGATTTAAGAGAAAAAAGACTGAATCTCAGTAAGAATAGTGAGCTTTGTGATATTTTAATTTGCCCTATTCCCATCCTCTGTCTCACAGCTCCATAATAGCCTTGAAAAATAACATTTTCTATTTGCAGTGAAAACTAGTAGCCTGGAAACCACTGGAGGGAGCAGAGGGGAACTGGAGCTCTTTCAAAGCCTTATTGCCAAAGAACTGTCATTATTTGGTCTGTTTGGTGGTTCCTTGGAGTGAGGCTTTATATCTGTCTCCCTTTATGTATGAATTGATAAATGAATAATCCATGAGTATGGAAAGATGAATCAACTGAAAAGAGCAGAAAAGAATAAGAAAAAATAATAATTATTTGGAGTCATAAAGAACTAATAGCAATTACTGCAGTGGTAGAGTAATAATTAGTCAGCAGCCATACTGAAATGGACGCAGTGATTAGAAAGAAGAGGAGAAAGTATGTTAGTAAAAGACATGAGATGAGAATTATGGCCTTTACTTCTTTTACTCTTGGTACCTGCATGAGTCTTGTCCCTGCCAGAACAAAGATGAACACAGAGAGCATGAACTGTCCTATAGAGTTTATGAACTAGTGTGGCATCATAAAATGTTTTTCCTAGACTCCGAGTCCATTTTGCAAATACAAATTGAACGCCAGAAAGGCTGAAATTAAAAATTAAAAATGGACTCAAATAAAATAGTGGAAATACTGGACTCTGCCTTAAGTTTTTTTACAGTATGGGTACTTTATGTTTTCATTCTAAAGCTCTATCATTTTCTGGATCCCAACTAAGTCTTTTTTTTTTTTTTTTTAACAGCTAATGGGAACTTTGATGTTGGTATCTTAATGGATGGAATGGGTGGAATAAAAGCCAAAACAGGTAATAGAATAACAACTAAGAGTAAGATGCTACTAGAAATCTAAGAACCAAATTATTTCCACTAAATTACAATATAATGCTCTTTCCACATCATGATTGCATGGACTTTTAAAATCTGTCTTACACATCTTATAAAAATGTTTATGTATGAATGCCTACAGTTAGATAATAGATTATCAGAACTTTTAGCAATAAAACTTCAGTGCTCTTTGTTGTTTCCCAAGTCATTATCTGAAATCTCTGCCAATAATTAGCATACCTTCTTTTATGGCGGAAAGCTAAATTCCAGTTTAACACAGTAAAAAGTGAAGGAAAGTTTTGGTAAAGTTAGAGGCGATCTCAAAGCAATAAAAGTGCTGATAAAACTATTTAGATCAGCAATCTGTATCATTCTAATGTACTGCAAAGTTTATACTCAAATCACATGCTCTGTTGCCCTGCCTATCATTCAGAGATTATGCTAGAAATAACGAGAAACCTTCTCTGTAGGCCCAAAGGCCTATTTTTTTAGGCTGGGTCTCTTTTCATTCAGCAGTTAGCTGTAATGCTACAAAGGCAATTTTTTTTTTTTAATTGTGTGGAATCATGACATCATTCACAATAATACCAGAAGTCTCCCTTCTTTTGCTTTGAAGGAGAGGTTGAGGTCAATGACATGAAAAAAGTTCCAGGAAACATGGGGATAGAACTCAAAGATAAGAAACAGGGAGAGTTGGTGAACAATCTGCCAGTCGATGATGAGAATTTCTCTAACAATTCTATTTCATATCTAAGTGAAAAAGATTGTCCAAAAAAATCTTTTACAAGGTAATGACTGTTTTCTCTTATGAAGAAATACCAACGGTGTCATCTCATTCTTAGTTGGGAATGAGGTGGCTTTAGTCAGAAATCCTGCGACCATGGTTGAGAAATCCTGGCTATTATTCTCGAATACACTGTGATTCTGAAATTTTAAAATGAGAAGAGGAAAAGGAAGGCATTGAAAAGTATGAAATGGAAATAAATGAGAAATTACAAAGAATAAATGGATGGGAGGGGTTCTGCCTGTTAGAGGGCCAGCAATAACTGCCTTAGGTGCCAATGAATGAAGAGTGGCCTTATTTTCTCCATTTCATATATTTTTAAAAATTATTGAGAGTATATTTGTACTGTATGGAAATGTAAAGTCTGACTTTGTGAAATGATGGCTTCTCTGTTGCTTAATAACGAATTTTGGTGAGATTTTGATTTGTACGCTTCTTAAAGCTGATACATCTATCAGGATAGGCTGATGGTTGGCACAGAGGCCTTTTTCATTAATTTATTCTAAACCAAAGGATAACTGACATATAACATTAGTTTCGTGTGTACAACATAGTGATTCAACAATTACACACATTATGAAACACCATGGTAAGTGTAGTTGCCTTCTGTTGTCATAGTTATTACATTATTGACTCTGTTCCCTATGCTATACTTTTCATCCCTCTGACTTATTTTCTTTATAACTAGAAGTTTGCACCTCTTAATCTTCTATTTCACCTAATCCTCCACCCACCTCTACTTTGGCAACCACCTGTTCTCTCTATTTATGAGTCTGTTGTTTGTTTGTTTTACTTTTTAGATTCCACAAGTAAGCAAAATTATATGATATTTGTATTTCTCTGTCTCACTTACTTCATTTATCATAATAGCCTCCAGGTCCATCCATGTTGTCATTAATGGCAAGATTTCATTCTTTTTTACGGCCGAGTAGTATTCCATTATGTGTATGTGTACCACATCTTCTTTATATCCATTCATCTGTTAATGGACACCTAGGTTGCTTCCCCATCTTGGCTATTGTAAGTAATGCTGCAGCAAACAAAATGGCATAGTATCTTGCCAAATTAGCGTTTCCATTTTTTTCTTGTAAATACCCAGAAGTGGAATTACTAGACCATATGGTACTTCTATTTTTAGTTTTTGGAGGAACCTCCCTACTATTTTCCAGAGTGGCTGCACCAATTTACATTCCCACCAATAGTGCACAAGGGCTCCCTTTTCTCCTCACCTTCACCAAGACTTATTATTTATCTTTTTGATACTACCCATTCTGATTGGTGTGAAGTGATATCTCATTGGGTTTTGATTTGCATTTTCCTGATGATTAGTGATGCTGAGCATCTTTTCATGTGTCTGTGGGCCATCTACATGTCTTCTTTGGAAAAGTCTATTCATGTGCTCTGCCCATTTTTAAATTGGATTATTTGTCATTTTTTGGTGTCCAGTCGTATGAGTTCTTTGCATATTTTGGATTTTAACCCGTTACTGGATATATCATTTGCAAATATCTTCTCCCATTCAGTAGTTGCCTTTTTGTTTTGTTGATGGTTTCCTTTGCTGTGCAATGAAGGCCTTTAAAGATGAAAATATACATAAGATGTTAAATTTTGATACTTGCCACTTTTCAGATATTTTGATAAGATATTTATGCTTCTTTTAATCCGCCCATGCTTTTGCAGACAATGTATGTTCTATCCTGGGGGATAGAGTTCCATAATTTATTGAAAAGTTTACAATTTGTGGCAAAGAAGAAAATAAGTCTAGTCTGAAAAGTGATTAATAAACAAAAAAATTAGTAATGGTTAAGGAAATTTACTCAGAAAAAGAAATTTTTCTCTGGGTATCATCAACAAAAAAATCATGCTTATTGGATGGAAGGATGAAATTTGTTATCCCCACTAGTGTATTTCACTGAGAAGCTCACCGATTACCTTTAAAGCTTTCTGCTCTATGGACTGACCAAAGGAAGATATTTTACTCTAACTCTATTATTGAACATATTTTAAATATTTGAACAATGTATTTAGCTATGTTTTTTGTGCTAGAACTTGTAACTGTATATTATACACGAATTAATAGTTTTGGTCACACTTAAGAGTGACTACATTTTGGTGTTATTTCTTTCAGTTTCCTAGGGGTGAGGATGATTGATATCAACAATCATGTTGATATAACAACAATCACTGTTCTGGAAAACATGAGGTTGAATCTTACAGAAAAGGAACCTAAAAATATGAGACAGAATCTACAAATTAATGCTGAGCATTTAATATAGCATTGAACCACTTGGGAAGTCTTGGGCGTATGAAGTGATGGAAAGACTCTCGAAAGCCACTAATTTGGCACTAAGAAGACATTTTAAAAACTCACAGAACACATCTCTAAATAGAAATGAATGCTATCCTAAAAACTTATATTAAGTTTATTATATCAACAACTTCTTTCACTGTGAATCATAAGTAATGCTGAGGTTTCCACAGGCCACAAAAGGCCAGAGAAGAGTCAGGGGGACAGGGAGCATGGAAATAAGATGAAAAAAAATCTTAAATTGGAAAATCAAATCTAGGTCTGTACCGCAGACATTGAAGTGAAGGACTGGCAATTGTTCAGTGGAAGTGACCTGGGAGTTCAGGAAAATGAGAATGGCTCCTGTTCTTGTCTGCAGCAATGAGATCTGTGGTCTAATAGCCCTAAGGTGCTAAAATATACCTTAGCACCTTTTGCTGTCTCAAGTTGTCCCAAGATAAGGTGAAAGGAGACAGGTTCTGGTTTTACCCATCCTATTAAATTTTTCCAGATAATTAGAAAAGTCAAATGAGTCTTGGTACTCCTATTTAAAATGTTAAATGATAATATGAAGACATAAATTACACTTTCTCTCTTTTTTCATATCATTAGCACGGGCTGATTAAGTTAATAATACACAGAAACGAATGCATTTTTAATATTGTGGAAACATTCCATTTTTCTTATTTCCCATCCCTATTGCTTTCCTAAGGTGGGAAGGTTAATGTGAGTAACTTGGACAGCATTCTGGGGGAAATGAGGATTAAGCCCCCAGAAAAGGAACAGAAAAAACTGACAGAAAACCTGCTACTTAATGGTGAGGATTTTAGAAATAACTGTGTCTTTGAAGGGAGTTAGCGCTTGTGAACATGCATACCAGAATTTCTAAAGCACTCAGAAGATATTTGCAGATCTTAAGGAGGGATTAATTCCTAATGTAAAAGTCCTATTTCTTCATTTTTATAAACTCCAGGGAGCAGAATGAAGTTCTGTTTGTAGTTCATTGTTTCATTTAACACTCTCTGAAAAAACTTCCTTTCTCCCATCATCCCTATATCCTCAAAATATTCAGATTTATATCTTCAGATCAATTTTCTCACTCAAATATTGTGTGTTATAAGTTTTATAGGACACTTCTTTCTTTTTAAAGTTTATTTTGAGAGACAGAGACAGAGAGAGTGGGGGAGGGTCAGAGAGCGAGGAGAGAGAGAGAATCCCAAGCAGGCTCTGCACTGTCAGCACAGAGCCCAACGCAGGACTGAATTCCACGAACCATGAGATCATGACCTGAGCTGAGATCAAGAGTCAGACACTTAACCAACTGAGCCACCCAGGTGCTGTGTAGGACACTTCTATGACTGTCCTTCAGACATCATAGATTTTGTCAGAAACTGAATTCATAGTTTTCATTGTGGTATTTGACCAAAGCAGCTACATGGGGCTTTTAGAAATATGTTGGGGGAATATCTGGTTGTTACAAATTGTTGTCATCAAGTGATTGTAAAAGTGGATGCTCTTAGCATTATATTCCCTGAGCGTCAGGGATACTCAGCGCTGTGCAATTCATCGGGCTTTTCAACACAATGAAGAATTATTCCTCAGGAAGATGCCAGTGGCTCTTCCAGTAGCTGAGAAAACTCTGTTTTTATACTCTTTTACAATTGTGGTACTATCATTATTACCCTAGTAATATAAGCTAAAACACCGAGAGACCTTTCCTCACCTCGCTCTGACTTAACTAGTTGTATTACAAATGAGTACCACTCTTGCCTTTTATAAAACGTGAGCTTCTTTTGTCAGAGACCCTGCCTGATCCTTCATTGTAAATCTTTCTCCCCCGACCCAGCAAAGTATCTTTTACATATTCGCTATGTAATAAATATTTGATTAATGAATAGAATAAATGAAAGGAGTTTCTTCCCCAAATGAGAGCAACAAATAAAAAGAATGGCAATCCTAGCGAGTGATAGTACAATATTAACAGATGCCTCAAATATTTGCTGACTTTTGTACTTGAATAAACCCTTTGTAGTAATCTTATACCAACTGTTCTTTGGTACCGAGACGCTCTCATGGTTATCCCACACGGAATCAATTGTCTTCTGACATTATAAGAAGTACTGCTATTTTGTTTGTATTTGGGAACTTGTATTCTGAGGGAAGCTTGTTTATTTATTTTGTATTTATTTATTTGGATAGAGAGAGACCGAGCATGCGGGAGAGGGGCAGAGAAAGAGGGAGGGAGAGAACCCCAAGCAGGTTCCACACTGTCAGCCCACAGCCTAACGTGGAGCTCGATCCCACAACCCTGAGATCATGACCTGAGCCAAAATCGAGTCAGATGCTTAAGTGACTGAGCTACCCACGTGCTCCGCTCAAGGAACCTTGTAACCTATTGCAGTCTCTTCAATTCTCAATGACATGGTAAAAAGATGGTTTCATAGACAATACAGAGATAGAGACCGAAACTTCTCTTCTTATTTTCTTCCAATTTCTTCTTTGTCATCTCCCCATTCTACCCCAGGTCCTTCTAGTCTGAGTCACTGAATGTCCCTTTTTGGGTTATCATTTACTTTATTGGGACTAATTACAATTTCATTATAGTTAGTAGCTTTATCAAAGGACTTTGTGAATACCCAGAACACCCCAAAAGGAAACCCTATATCCTTTAGCTATCACCCTTTTATTCTCTCCCCACCACCCTACAAGCCCTAGGCAACTTACTAATCTATTTTCTGTCCCTATAGATTTACCTATTCTGGACATTTCATATAAGTGGGATAGTATGTAGTCTTTATGATTAGCTTCTTTCACTTAGTATGATGGTTTCAGGTTCATCTATATTGTAGCATGTATCAATATTCGATTCTTCCTTTTTTCCAATTTATTTATGGTGGTAAAAGGCACATAACATAAAGTTTATTACCTTAACCATTTTTAAGTGTCCAGTTCAGTGTTATTAAGCACCTTCACATTTTTTGTGCAATGACTACCACCATCCGTCTCCAGAATTCTTTTCATTTTGTAAAATTAAAACTCTGTATCCATTAGGGATGCCTGGGTGGCTTGGTCAGTTAGGCGTCCGACTTCGGCTCAGGTCATGATCTCACGGTCCGTGAGTTCGAGCCCCGCGTCGGGCTTTGTGCTGACAGCTCAGAGCCTGGAGCCTGTTTCAGATTCTGTGACTCCCTCTCTCTCTGCCCCTCCCCTGTTCATGCTTTGTCTCTCTCTGTCTCAAAAATCAATAAACGTTAAAAAAAATTAAAAAAAAAAACCTCTATATCCATTAAACAAACACTTCCCATTCTCCCCTACCACGAGCCCCTGACAACCACCATTCTACTTTCTGTCTGTATGGTTTTGACTAATCTAAATACTTTATATAAGTGGAATCATGCAGTGTCTATTTTCGTGACTAGTTTATTTTACTTACCCTAATGTCCTCATGTTTCATCCAGGTTGTAACATATGTCAAAATTTCCTTCCTTCTTAAGACTGAATAATATTCTACTATATGTATATATGTTCATTCATCCATCAGTGGATACTTGAGTTGGTTCCACATTTTAGTGATTGTGAATATGTTCTGTGAACATGGGTATACAATTTCATTCCTTTTTGTTGCCTAATAACACATTCTGTTGTATGTGTATATGTTTTGTTTATTCACTCATCCTTTGATGGGCATCTGGGTTCTTTCTGCCTTTTGGCTATAATGAGCATTTCCAAATGTATACAAAGTAGGAAGAATAATATAATGAATGATAAAGAATAAAGAATAATAGAATGAACCTAGATTCAACAGTTATGAAGATTCATCTCACTTGCTTCTTATTTATTTATTTATTTTTTAAATTTTAACGTTTATTCATTTTTGAGAGACAGACAGAGACAGAGCATGAGCGGGGAAGGGGCAGAGAGAAGCAGACACAGAATCCAAAGCAGGCTCCAGGCTCTGAGCTGTCAGCACAGAGCCTGACGTGGGGCTTGAATTCACAAACCGCGAGATCCTGACCTGAGCCGAAGCCCAATGCTCAACTGACTGAGCCACCCAGGCTCCCCTCTTATTTATTTTTTATATTTCTGACTAAAATATTTCAAAGCAAATTTTCATTTAGTCCTTATATACTTCAGTATACATCTTCTTAAAAGTATGGATTTTTTTACATGACTGCAATACCATTATACAGCTTATTTTTAAATTTCCCTTCTTTAAAATATTTTTTACAGTGAGCTTATTCAAATAAAGAACCAAACAAGCTTTACACACTGCATCTATTATGACACTTAAATCTCATGTACTCTACAGCTATTCCTCTACCTTCTTCGTCTTTTCTTTTTAGGCACTGATTTTTTTTTAAGAAACTGGGTTGCCAATTGTCTTGTAGCATTTCTATATACTAAAAAAAGAAAAATTTCCCATATACTAAATTTACCCGTTTTTGTCTGTTTTCTCATCTCTCTTGTTTCTCTGTTGTCCGTATTCCTCATAAACCAGGAGTCAGCTCTGATGGCTTAGTTATTTTCATCTTCAACATTTTTTCACAAGAATACTTCATAAGTAATACCGTTTATTTCACATTGCATTCCATCGGGAAATACAGATCTAGTTTATCTTTTTGAAAACGGCTCTACAGTTGTCCCAAATCATTTATTTAAAAGTCTGTCACCACATCCTTGAATTTGAGATGCCATCCTAACTATATATTTGATTTCCACGTGCACTTGTCTATTTTGAGAATTTCCATTCTGTTCTATTGGTCTGCTTATTCATGCTCTAAATTGTGTTGAGTATAACAGCTTTATAATCTTTTGCTATGAGTAGATCTAACCCCTCACTCCTCAGCCCTTGTACACACACACACACGCACACACACACGCTCCCTTGTCCACCCCGCCCAGTTCTGGCTGTTCTTTATAGAAACATCTTTTTTGTGTGACTTTTAGTAGGAGTGTATTTGTCTTGGTTTTTTTTCTTTCATTTTCCACTTGCTGTGTGACATATTTCCTGGTGAGAAGATTGATTTCTTAGGGTTTGAAAACCACTTATATTATGAGAGGACTTATCACATGTACGTGTTTACTGTTGTGCCAAGTTTAAATCCCAACATAATGAAGAAATATGAAAGCATATCATGCACCCTTATTTCTTGTTTTCTGTGGTATAGAAATACTGACTAGCCTTTCAACTTTAACATCAAAATCTTCCACATTCAATACAGATCTGCGTTATTGTGAGTCAAGATTTAACCACGTGGTGATGTACCCACTTGGCTGTAGCTCCGGCCTCCATGGGTGCAGACAATGCCATATGCACGGTGTGCACCAGTAAGAGTGCCCCATAGACACCGTGAGCTGCCCACTAGGAAGCTCGGGAAAGACACACCACCTCTACTTGGCACTAAACCGAGGATTGTCCCAAAGGACTTTCCCACAGCCCTAGATTCACTAGTGGGTAGAGGATGAGTTCCACGTGGTTCAAGGTCCCCTTCATGTTCCCATACAGCTGTCTTGTTTCCTTCCTCCCTCCTTCCTCCTCTTTCCCCCTTCTTTTCATTTCTAAACATTTTTTTTTTCTCTTTTTCGGCTATCCTGGGTCATTTTGTATTGTTTCCTATCTCCTGCAGATGCAGATACTTTTAGCTTGTTTTCCATTGCTTTACACATAGGAAGCACAATAGTTTTGTAATTTGTGCCTGATAACTTCTAAATCTAAAGTTTTTATGAGCATGTTGCTGCTGCCCGTTATTTCTGCTTATTCTCTCTCAGGTAACTTGTTTCGTTCTGTGTTTGGTTCTTTTGAGCGTGAGCTATTTTCCTTGGAAAATTATAGAAAGAAACCTTTGAGGCTAAGGATGGAAGCATGTTCCTAAGGAATACTTGCCTTTGCTGCTGCTGGGCACTTGGACAGAATCACCCACACTCCATGAGGTCATCAACATGACAGTTCAAATCCAGATGGAGCAAGTATCATTAGAACAGAAACAGCAACAGGGCTCTGCTTACCTCCCTAGGTTCCTACTTTTGATGAGACTTTGCACTAGTAACTTACTCTCTTATCAGCTCTTTAGTACTTTTGAGGAGATGCTTTTTACATTTTATCCAAGATTTCAGTTTCCAGAGGAAGGTTGGTCTGAATAACATCGTCCTCCACATAAATGGAAACAGAACTTGATTATAGATTTTTGTCGGGAGTTGAGGCATCTAATCTGGGAGTTCAGGAAAAAAAAAAAAAAAACCCTCATTGTCAGCCACAGTTTGATTTTACCATTTGCTGTGAAAGATTTGAAAATTGCTCATTCGCCTGGAAGATTTCTATTCGAAGTCTAACATCCTTATTGACCCCCTTGATATATGTGAATAGACTATATTAAATCTTGTTTTCCTCATGAGACTGATAATCATTAATGCACTGTGAGTAATGCGAGTGGTCACATTTTGGAATCAGTGAGTTTTCCCCATATTCTTTACTTTTTCACAAGGAGAGATTATTGATGTCGATAAAATGGATTCTCCTTTGCAAACTATGGGGATGAACCTTTCAGAAGAGGAAATTAATGATCTGACACGTGATCTACCAGCTGACAGTGAGTATTTAAGATATGTTTGAATTGGTTAATCTGAGCTTCTATAAAAGAATCTCTGAAAACTCTACTTTGGCATTAAGAAGACGGAAAACATGAAAGATGACTCAGACTGAAAGTAAACATGTTTTGCCCCTTGACATTTTCAGTAACTTCATTTCCACTTGGAGTATGGCCAAGGCCAAGGCCACTGTTAGAACTGAACAAAATTAGAGAGACCCTGCTGTGGAGGGAAGGGAGTGGGGTGCATTAAATAGAAGAAGCTTTAACACAGAAAAAAATTTTAAAAATTATAGAGAAAAGAGAGCAGAGCCCAAAGTGGGAAATTATTTTTAATTTCTTTTAAGTAAGCTCTAGGCCCAGTGTGGAGCTCAGTTCACAACCTGAGATCAAGAGTTGCTTTGCCACCTGAGCCAGCCAGGTACCCCTAAGTGGGAGGTTATTAAAATAGCATTTCTGTCTTCGCCTTACCATTTTCAAGGACATGTAGAAAGGCAGAATAGGGGCGTTTGGGTGGTTCAGTCTGTTGAGCGTCCAACTCTTGATTTCGGCCCAGGTCATGGTCCCAGGGATGTGGGATCGAGCCCTGCATCCAACTCTGTGCAGAGTGTGGCCTGCTTTGGACTGTCTCTCTCACTCTGTCTCTGTCTCTGTCTCTCTCTCTCTCTCTCTCTCTCTCTCTCTCGTGCACACGCGCGCTCACTCTCTCTCTCTTAAAAGAAAAAAAAAGCGTGATAAAGGAGGAATATGAAGTGTAGGACCTATTTCCTGCACCAAAGGAATAGGACCAAGTTTTCCAGATACCCTTGAGGGGAAAAGGAACAGTAACCACTCAGGCCTGAATGTGTGGAATGCCTGAATGCTCAGCGGCCCCACCTATGCCTCTGCTTACATCCCCTCATTCTGAGCTGGATTCCATGGTTCAAGGACTGACTGTTCCCAAAGCTCTAATCTCCCTTGATGGGCTAGAGACAAAGTCTAAAGTTTAGTACATTCTGAATTGGGGCTAAAAGAATTCTCAAGCTAAATAAGCAAATGTTAAATATCAGCCTGAGAACGTTATAGTAGGGCTAAGAAGTATCTGTCTGGAACATTCCTTAACTATCATATAACCTTAGATGAATCAATACTTGCTCATCTTATTAAGGCACATTTATTCACATCATTGTGTAAGATAAGCACTGTACCCTTAAAAATATTTTTGTTAATTCATTTAATTTATTCTCTAATTTTTACCACTGGTAGTATACTAGAAGGACCATGCAAGTGGTCTTCATTGTCTTGTTTTCTTTGCTTGCAATGGTGTATCTGTGAATGAGACTAGATATGGAACAATCAGCTTTCATAATAGAAAACTATTTTTTGTCTATTTGAGATTATGGTGGAATTTTTTTTAATATTGCTAAAAAAAGCAGAATTATGGGTGGAAATATAGCTATTATTTGAAACTATCCTCTGGTATTGCCATTGATTTCTGTTCCTTATTTTAAAATAATAATTTCGGATCAACCAACATAATGAAAATCATTGTGAGATTAAAAAGTACACATGAAATAAAATGGACATGTGGAATGATTAATCCTTTTTTCTTTAAATCAGAGTTAGAATTTTTTTTAAGTTAATTTGTTTATTTTAAAAGACACGAAGAGAGCGTAAGCGGGGGCTGGGACAAAGAGGGGGGTGGACAGAGGATCCAAAGTGGGCTCTGTGCTGACAGCAGCAAGCCTGATGCAGGCTTGAACTCATGAACCGTGAGATTATGACCTGAACTGAAGTCAGATGCTTAACCGACCGAGCCACCCAGGCACCCCCAGAGTTAAAATTTTTAAGTTATTGCTTATTGGTGATCTGCTCATCTGAAGAGTTACCATCAGTATTGAGCTTAAAAAGAAGTTTTGTGAAAGATTAAGGCTCAAGCATAGAGCCCCAATTATATCATTTGGGACAGAAAGACCCCATTTAGGGCAAAGCTTTTCTCATACTGTGTCTGTCAGGACGGAGATATGAATTTACTGGAGAGGGCAAGATTCAGTTGAAGTAGGACCCAAGTTAAATAGCAAGTTTTACACCCAATAGGTGTTATCATCTTTGTTTCTGAGAATTTCCAGTGGCCCCGTAAAACTGACATGTATCTTCATGCTTTCCTGACCTCACTAAATGGTTTTACTACAGAAATAACTTTTGGAGTATTCTGCCTCAAAAGATCCAGAAGAAAAACAAGGAAGATTCTCGTTAGCCTAGATTTAGCAACCAATGAATAAATGTATATTTATCCTGCTCACTGTTCTAATACTTGTTATTGTGTACATGTAAGTGTCACACAGCTTCTGCTAAGAGTCACTGCGTACTTCTAATACTTCAGTAAATATTTTTGAGTTATCCAGGACCTTCATTTGTAAATTTTCCATGGTATAGGGGTTTTTAGATATTGTATACTATAATTTATTACTTACAATCTAAAATCAGGAATTTTTCAAGTAACTTACCAACAGTGACAGTTTTTTAGGTCGTTTTTCTTTCTTGGCAAAATATAGATCTCAAAAATCATCTATTTGTGAGATATTTCTGTTCTTTAACATATTAATGTCTTTTTAAATATTAATTTGTATGAAATTCAATTGGGTGTCTACTATGAAAACTATGCAAATCATTAGAGTTGGGAAGTTAAGCTCAAAATGAATATTGCCCTCAAGCAAATCATACGTCATGCAAATCAAGAGTAAACTGGTCTGCCTGGGTCAGTGAACATGAAAGGAAATAGTAATTAGAATCTCAGTAAAGAAAGAGATAATTTCAAAAGTCCAGTTGAAACAGTGGTGAATAAGATCCCAGTTTTAAATTTTGTTTTCCCTGGTGTGGCCCAAATCATCTTTGGTTTTCCAAAGTCTAAAGCTAAAAATAAAGTCTGATGAAAAAAGGTGACTTTTGAATCTCACACCTTTAGAGTTTTGCCATATGACAATGGATGAAAGCAGTTGTTAAAACAGGCACCTTTGTAACAAGTAGAATGATTATTTTCCATGTCCTTTTGTGCTCCTTGGGATAGGTGGGGGATAAAATTCAGTAGCCAATGAATGCCATTGTGCTTCCTGTTTTGCATTTCTCAGTGAATACCACTGTGTATTTGATTTACATTTTCTTACAGTTCATGGGAAGGTTGAAATGAGAATGCATATGGATGGAATGAAACCTTTTACAGGTAAATAAGAGACTGTCACTTTTGTCCTGGAAAATATTTTGCTCACAGGGATGGATGATCAAAAACAGTTTGGGGAAGGGGGTCAAAATGCCACAAAGCTCTCTTACTATAAGTCACCTTTTTCTCAATTCTGCTTTCACTTGGTTGATGTACCAAACTTGGACTCTTTTCCAGAGTTCTAATCAGTTCTAATCAGTTCCAGAATCAACTGATTCTGATAGTTCTTTCTCACTCATTTAGTGTTTCGGTGGAAGGATAGTTTCATGAAGCAACCCACTCACTGCTCAGCTGTTTTTGCCAATGTTGCTCAATCTTTCAATAAGAAATTACTTTTAAGTAGATCTAGAGGGTACAATGCTAAGTGAAATAAATCAGTCAGAAAAAGACAAATGCCGTTTGATTTCACTCATGTGGAATTTAAGAAACAAACGAATGGGGCGCCTGGGTGGCTCAGTCAATTAAACATCCGACTTCGACTCAGGTCATGATCTCATGGTTCATGAGTTTGAGCCCCTCATTGGGCTCTGTGCTGACAGCTCTGAGCCTGGAGCTGCTTCAGCTTCTGTGTCTCCCTCTCTTTCTCTGCCCCTCCCCCACTCACGCTCTGTATTTCTCTCTTTCTACACAAATGAATAAACATTAAAAAAAAATTAAAAAAAAAAAACACAAAACAAAACAGAAACACAAGCCAAAAAAAACTAGACTCTTAACTATAGAGACCACATTGTTGCCAGAAGGGAGGCGGTGAGGGGATGAGTGAAATAAGTTGATGGGATTAAGAGTTCATTTGTTATCATGAGCACCGATTAATGTCTAGAGTTGTGGAATCATTATATTGTGCATTGTACACTTATTCCAGTTACACTGTAAAGCTTTGACAGGATCAAATTATTGTCATTATGAAGAAGAAAGTCACATTATTCAGAGACAAGAATAAATACAATAAATGATAGCTGAATTTATATGTTTTCCATCTAGTATCTTAATTTGCTGGCCAATTGTAAAACAAATTTGTTCTCAGCAGGGCAGACTTGTTCCCAGAAATAAAAGACCTTCCTTTTGTAAACACTAAGGGGTTATGTTCTATTATGTGACTTCCCCATAATTCTGTGTAAACATGTTTCCTTTTCCCCTTCCATTTCCTCAGATGGGGGGGATGCATTATAATGAGAATGAATTTTTCACCATTTCATGAAATGATTATTCTCAGACATTAATGTTCTTGTATTTTCAAAGGAAAAAAGGTTCATGTCAGTGATCTGGAGAAAGTTCTGGGAAGCATGGGGATCGAGCTCACAGCTGAGGAGCTTAAAAAGCTGCAGGAAATTCTGCCAATGGATGGTGAGCTATACAGAAGCCACAAAGACTTTCCAGGGAACTTGGTTTTGTGGCCCATGTGAACAATTTAAAATTTTTACCTGTCGAGGGCTTTCTGAAAAATCCTGAAATTGATTAGGAAAAGGCATTGTCATTTGGATTTAGTCTGCAGTTTACCAAACCCTTCAGCCATAGCTTTGCCATCTGAGTGTCAGATAGTTGATCAGCCTATATCCTAAGGAAGAAAAGGAAGGAAACTGGAGGGGACTGGGAAAAGAAATAAAAGGGGAAGTCAACCGAAAAAGGAAAGATGTGTGATTGTTCCAACATAATAGTGTTTCCCTCAGCTGTCAGTCGCCTACTTGCCAGAAAATACATATATTTGTCACACTGAGACAGTTTTCTTTTCCATAACTTCTTTTTAAATTTAATACCGAGACAGAACACATTTCCCACTCAATTACAGTTGTTTTACTGAAGTTGTAAGTAAGTGAATGTTCATACCATTTCCCTTCTGACATGAATTGTTCCTTTTCCTATAGCTGCTGGAAACGTATTTCAGAATGCAATGTTGGATGGGGTGAAATCCACTAAGGGTAGGTTAAAAGCCTGATAAGAAAGGCAGAGACATCTGAAATCTTCAAGGTTCACATTTATCATTTAGATACGAGTCCTGTCTAGCTTCCTATGTATAGATTACTTAGTTACTTTCTTTTATTTTAAGTTTATTTATTTACTTTGAGAGAGAAAGATAGTAAGTGGGGGAGTGCAGAGAGAAAGAGAGAGAAGGGGAATCCCAAGCAGGCCCTGCACTGACAGTGCAGAGCCAGACGCAGGGCTTGAACTCACCATCCCTGAGATCATGACCTGAGCTGAAATCAAGAGTCAGATGCTTAACCGACTGAGCCACCTAGGCACCCCAGTTACTTAGTTACTTTCATCATCATAATATTTTATGCTATAATGTCTCAATACATCTTTCTAGGAATCCATACTCACAACCCAAAAAACCTAATCATACACAGCAAATTATGAAGAAAAGGATTACCGAATTTTTAGGGAGTTGTGTAAGGAAAACTTGTTATGAAGGAAGATCGAAGGCAAATCCATAGAAACAAAAAGTAGATTAGGGTTGCGGGGGGCTGGGTGGAGAGGGAAGTAGGGAGTGACTACTTAATATGTATGGGCTCTCCTTTGGGGATGATGAAAATGTTTTGGAACTAGAAGTGATATTTGTACAACATTGTGAATATGTACCAAATTCCACTAAGGTGTTCACTTTAAAATGATTAATTTTATCTAAAAAAGTGCTAAGATTCTGCTTGTTTTTAAGGTTACCTTATGATCTTCACTCTGTTTTAATATTAGCTAGTTAATAAATTAATGAGGTCCTATCATCAAAGCTCATTCCTATTCTCTCTCATATTGGTTATAATCAAATCATGTAGCCTATCCCTTCATGAGCTGTTTATAATACAGGCTTCTATTCAAGGTTTAAAGGAAGAATTACTAATTCTGATTTTTCTGTTGATTATTTAATGCTCTTAGACATGTTAAATGGGAGTTCATACAGAAAAGTAATAATCACATAAGTACATTTTCTCTTTTGTTTTTTATTGTAATAATGACAAAGTATATATATTCAGATAACAATTCACATTCAAAAATGTATTTCTAATATTTTAAACTCATTTTTTTTTCATGTTTCATTCCTGTATGTTTCCTAAGGAGGCAAAGTTAAGGTGAATAACCTGGACACTGTCCTGGAAAACTTGGGAATCAAGCTCACACAAAAGGAACACGAAGATGTGACAGAAAATCTACCACTTACCGGTGCGTGTTTCACATACTACTGTATCTTACAGGAGACTTTCTGCACTTGTACATGAGTGTGTCCATAATTAGTTTTACCTAGTATCAAAATGACATTTTTGCAAAGCTTAGAGAAGAAACTAGCCTTCTCTTCATTTCTATAAGCCCCATATCTTTAACCTCTTCTCTTTTGGATTCCAAGCATCCCACACAGAACTATTATAACTACTTTCTGACCCAGTAATGAATTTACAAGGAGCAAAATGAATCTCATAGGCTAGAGAATAGAAAGGAAGGAAGAAAAATATGACTAATTTCCCTATTATTAGTATCCCTCAAATAGTTGTGTCCTAAGCCCATTAATCACTTTAACTTTTACAATTCCGTGTTACAATTCTCAGTGGACAGTATTATCCACACTCCTATTTCCAACTGTCATTATATGCTGAAAACTTCTAGATGTTTTTCTGCAGCCCAAATTCCTCCCCAAATATGGGTTGGGTAAAACCACATCCAGATTCCTGTTGGGTTGTATCTGCCAAATTCGTTCTTGCTCAGCAAAGCCTCAGATCTTAAATTCACTATATTTAAAAATACGTACCAAAAACGATCTCCTAATTATACATTCCCTTTCTCAGCTGGTGGCACCATCATGTTCTCAGTAAAACAAATTTAAAAATTGACACTTTTCAGGGCACCTGGGTGGCTCAGTCGGTTAAGCCTCCAACTTTGGTTTAGGTCATGATCTCGCTGTCCATGAGTTCGAGTCCCGTGCTGGGCTCTGTGCTGACAGCTCAGAGCCTACAGCCTGCTTCAGATTCTGTGTCTGTCTCTCTCTCTGCCCCTCCCCCAATTGTTCGTTTTCTCTTTCTCTCTCTCTCTCTCTCAAAAAATAAATAAATATTTTAAAAAAAACCCAAAGTGGTATTTTTCACTGCAACTTTTTCTTAGTGCCACAACTCATTGAATACCAAGTCCTACCAATTAGGAGTGCTGACTATTTCATACATTTGTGATCTGACCCTTGCTTTCCTTTTAGCTTTATCTTCTATTATTCCCTGCTTCCACATTGCCCTATAACACTGAGGTGTCTGAACCATAGTATTGGATATAGGCAGGGTTCAAGATTCTTATATAGTCGGCTCTCCACCCTGTTGCAAAGCAGTAGCTATAAATGGATGAATTTTAGCGGGAGCATCTCCTGATTTTATCATTTGCTGTACGTCAACCCAACTGCTCTATTACAGTATGTTTACTTGTCCGTCTCACCCCAGAAACTGACTTGTTCAGAAATTATATTAAATTTATTATTAAATATATTTTAATTTTTAGTGCCTCATATGGTGCCTGAAATTTAGTAGATAATTCATGAAATTTTCTTCAGTTAATATACAGATCTTCTTTGTTATTTAATGCTTATACCATGGCATCTGATTTGATTATCCAATTGTCCTTTTCCACATACTCTCCAACTCCTAGAACAAAAATACTTAGGCATATTTCACCAGGCCAATTCTTGTCTATAAAATTAATCTCAAAGTTTACCTTTTCCAGAGCTCCCTGATCCCTGGAATTCACTTTATTTACTCTTCCTCTTAGTTTAAAATTCATCCTATTCACACATATATTATTATACACTTAGCATATTGTATAAAAAGTGAGTGTCTTTATATCACTCTTCTTTGTTTATGAACTGTGATTTTCTCGTAAGTAGAAACCATACCTACATCATTTTATATTTAGAGGCAATAAATATTGAAGAATGAATGGAATGATGGAATAATTAGACTAAACAAATGAAAAACAGTGAAAAATACAAATAATTCAAAGTGACAGAAAGTCTTCAAGAGGAACGTCAAATATAGGCTGGCCTTCTAACACTTCATTTGAGCAGTACATAACCAAAGGGCTCCAAATCATTGGTATAAATGTTATCAAAGCAAAAAGACAATTGCCTAATCATCACTCATGCAGTTTTCTGCTTTCCAAAGAAGGTTTGGCAGAAATTATACTCATTTTGAAACAACCAGCAACATCCTGGCCAATTTCAGTGGTATACAAGGGAATACTTGTTCATACTTAACACACGGGTGCAAACTTGGCCTTCTCTTGAAACCCCCCCTCAGAACCATCCTAATTCCAGGTTATTCCCAATAAGGCATAATATTCTTCTAAAGTTTATTGCTTTTTTTATGACTCATGACCCTTTTTAAAAAAAAAATAATTACTAGTGTTACACAAGGACTTCATGAAGCCTTAGGACATAGGAGAGCAAGTCTGCACATTCGACTCATCACGTAGAATTTTTATTAACCCATTAGCTTTCAGTGAACTGTTGAATCCCCTTTGTAACTAGTTATTATGTTACCACAAGTCCTTTCAGTTTGGAGACTCTCTGAAATATCTACCCGTCTTTTAGGGTTAAAGAGAAATACATACCTATCTTTACAAACAAGTGTATATAGTGTTAATAGAAGAAACAGGTCACCAATTTATGTGATCAAAAATCCCAAGACAGTTGTGATAGACAAAGAAACTAGAGAAAGACAAGTTGGGAAAAGGTAAGAAGACAAGAAAGGTGGTCCCCAAAGACTCCTCTCACAAATGTGGCTGAACCAAAGCTGATAAATTGCTACACAGCCAAATAAGTCACTGGGACCTCTCACCCTGCCAGTAAGATGGAGAGCAGCCTTCAAATTCAAGAGGTACATTCAAGACTCCATTTTGTCCAAGAGATAAAGACTCTCCCTCAACTAATGTGGAGTTAATTCTTTAAATCCAGGGTTTATATCCTTATAGTTGAGTCAGATAAAGCAGTGGAGCTAATGAACTTCGATCTCTTATTTCCCAATTTACCCTATTTTTTGTCTGTTTATATATGGCTCTCTGGCCTTATTACCTTATTTTGGCTTTCCTTGTAGCTAATGGGAAGGTTGAGCTCAGCACATTGATGGATGCAGTGGCCACTGTTACAGGTTAGTGAACAATTACTGTGACTCTAAGCTCCTAATTCGTACATTAAGTTATATTTTAATGCTCTATTCCAACTCTCCCTCACTACATTTTTACTCTGCCATTTTACCATTTTATTGGGGAAGTGTTTCTACTTTAATTGTCTAAACTACGGGTTGGCAAACTCTGACCCTTGGGCCAAATCTGCTTCCGTTTGTGTAAACAATTTCATTGGAACACATCCAGCCCATTAGTTTGTGCATTATTTATGGCTGCTTTTACCATACAAAGGTGGAGCTGAGTAGTTGTGACAGAGATCATAAGTCCTACAAAACCTAGAATATTTCCTATTGTTTATAAACTTTTATAGAAAAGTTGGCTGACTCCTAGCCTAGAGTTTAACTTCAGAGTGATCTTACATCCTCGATTGTTATGGTTTACCACTGAGGGAGATTAATTTTAACGAATTATTTTTAATACCCTCTTTTACTCCAAGTAGTCCTTGTATATGTGATAAATTGTATGGAATTTTAACTTTTGATATTTACACTATATACTGAAGTGCAATGCTTGATAAAAAATTCTTTATCCTCTGAGGTTTCTTCCAAACAGTACTTCGATATGCATAATCTGAGTGTCATGAAGGGAAACTGACTTTCTGCAAATGTAGCCTCAAAGTACTAGCCCAGAGTGCGCAGGACAGAAAGGCTCATGGACCCAGTTAAAATGTTTGAGTCACACAGTATTACATCATTTAAAAACACACAGCAAAACAAAACAAAACAAAATAAAATAAAAACACACAGCAAAAATGGGGCAGAAATATGGAATACATTAACAAATTCAGGGTAGAGTGAATGGAAGGACTACACTACTTGAATCTAAGGTGTGTGATGTGCATAATAAGTTTTGTGTCTCTCTCTGTTCAGCAGCATTAGTTTTCCCTGCTGCTGATGTGGTTATAAGGACCAGAATTGAGATTCAAGCAGATGGACCACAGATGGAAAGTGCTCTAGCCTGTGACACAAACTCTTTCAGAAAGACTCAGGGTTAGGGGCACCTGGGTGGCTCAGTCAGTTGAGCATCTGACTCTTGACTTTGTATCAGGTCATGATCTCACAGTTCGTGAGATCGAGCCCCATGTCAGGCTCTGCACTGACAGCACAGAGCCTGCATGGGATATTCTCTCTCTCTCTCTCTCTCTCTCAATCTCTCTGCCCCTCTCCCCACTCTATCTGAAAGTAAATAAACTTAAAAAAACAAAAACAAAAACAAAAAAAGAAAGACACAAGGACAAGTACCTGTAGCTAATAGTTGTAGCTTGCCATTAAGGCCATCAAAGAGCCATAGGTTTTGTGTTCCTTGAGCAGAGGACACAGAAGACCTAAAAATGGTGTCACCAATGGATTGCCAAATTAGAGTCATTTGAACAAGTGTCATAAATATTTACCACATCTTGAATATTTGGTGCCTCAAGCAATTTTAGAGTATCGCAAATATTTAACGCTTCTTATACATTTAGCCTAGCATATATTTAGTGAACAGGTTCTCCATGTGCATGTAATGCCTCATGAGTATTAAATATTGCTCAGTTCTTTCATTCCCTTCTATCTCACTTACATACACTTTACTTAACTATTGTCTGTACTGCAAAACATCTTAAAAGATGTAGCCCGTGTTTTGTAAACTACAAACTTGAACTAATGTACTTACTTCACTTGTGTAATAGAATTAAATGTTCTCAAAGGCAAATGCACATTATGCTGAATTAACATATTAAGTAGTGAAGTAAAACCAGACACAACACTCATAATTAAGGTAATAACAGAGACACTGAATTTTAAATATCTGTGATATTTTAAATAACTTGGAATCCCCCAAGCCACTTATATCTTGCTTAAATTGCTTTACTCAAAAAAAAATTGCTTTACTCCATAATTATAGATACTGAATTTTTTGAGTAAAGGGAACAATTCTGTTTCCATGATGTCTGATGGCGCAAAGGTCTCATGCTACTTTGTTCATAGCTGTTGCATGATCTGCTAAATAGATAAATGACTTCTTTTTTTCATATTTTGGAGATTTTAGGTCATATCCAAACTTTTCATCTACTTACATTTCTTTCTTTGAAGGAGGAGAAGTTAATGTCAGTGATATTCAAAGTATCCTGGAGAAAATGGGGTTAGAGCTCACAGATAAGGAGTGCTCAAAACTAAAGAAATATCTGCCAGTCAATGGTGAGTATTTAAAAAAACAATGTAGCTTTTAAGGAACTTAGACTTGTGTTTATTTTTTGAGAAGTTCTAGAATTATTTCCATTTGATAAAAACAGGATTTAGAAGGAATTATGCAGTTCCAGTTTAAGAAGTAACCCCAGCGGTGCCACTTTATTTATAGAATCATTGGCCCCTTCAGTCACTAACCTGGTATTAAGTCAAGGAAGTGCCTATTCTAACTTTTGATTCTAGTTAGAAGGCATCCTCAAGAATAAACAGGGACATACAGGAAAGTAAAGAGTGAGAAAATACCAGAAAGGGAAAATGGGGAAATTAAAGGGAGGCATAGGGAATTAAGATGTGTGTGTTTCAGCATAGTAGAGTGCGCATAATAACTCCCTCAGAAGCCAGGGAGCCATATTGAAAATTTTTTCTACTTGTTAATTGTTTTCTTGGTTATTTACAATTAAATTAGGCCTTTTCTGGGGGTAAATTATGATGTCTGTCTTTCCTAAATGCCTAACTTAATCTCTCATTGGTGTGGTCTGATTTCTTTCTTTCTTACAGCTGTTGGAAAGGTGTACCAAAATAGGTTGATGGATGGTGTAAAAACCCTTAAAGGTGAGTGACAGGTATAGCAAAAAAGCAGATGAATCTGAATCTGAAAAGCAGATGAGAAGCCTTTACCACTGTGTGTGTATGTGTGTGTAAAACTACATTCATGTTTTTTCCAAAGATCTTTTCTGTATTTATTTTACGAAATGGCCTCCTGTACCATTCTTTTACCTTAAGATGGAAGCAAAAGTCCACATAAAAGTAGAACTCTTGAATAACTTCACCCTTAAGGAAATGGTAAACTAGAAAAATGTCTAATCAGCACAAGTAGGTAAAAGGAAGTTTATATGTATAGTCATGGATTCTAAGATCATGAAGAAATGTCTTCTTTGAAAATTCATGACTATGGACCTATGTTCATGTTGGTTCCAATTCATATTTGCACTCCCTGCATGGCCCAGGAACTCACAAAAATTTAACAAAAAGTGAGGCACCTGGGTGGCTCTGTCACTTGAGTGTGTGACTTTGGCTCAGGTCATGATCTCATGGTTTGTGGGTTTGAGCCCCATGTCACGCTCTGTGCTGAGAGTGCAGAGCCTGCTTTGGATTCTCTGTCGCAGTCTCTGTCTGCACCTCCCCCACTCACATGCATGTGCGTTCTCTCTCTCTCTCAAAAGAAATAAATATTAAAAGAAAATTTTTTTAAAGTTTGCACCAGCATTGTAGTAACTCTAGTATTCAAGAAATTCATCCTCACATCATGGTCAGAAGAATTTTCCCTATAAAACTTTTCTTAAAATGAACTTGAAACAGAAAATTACAAAAAATGAAAAAAATTTGCCAAAAGGGAATTAAAAGCAAAAATGAACTATTGGGACCTCATCAAGATAAAAGTCTTCTGCACTACAAAGGAAACAATCAACAAAACTAAAAGGCAACCGTCGGAATGGGAGAAGATATTTGCAAACGACATATTGGATAAAGGGCTAGTATCGGAAATCTATAAAGAACTCGCAAACTCCACACCTGAAAAACAAATAACCCCGTGAAGAAATGGGCAGAAGACACGAATAGGCACTTTTCCAAAGAAGACATCCAGATGGCCAACAGACACATGAAACGATGCTCAACATCACTCATCATCAGGGAAATACAAATCAAAGCCACACTGAGATACCACCTCACGCTGAGTGATCAGAGTGGCTAAAATGAACAAATCAGGTGATTATAGATGCTGGCCAGGATGTGAAGAAATGGGAACCCTCTTGCACTGTTGGTGGGAATGCAAACTGGTAGAGCCGCTCTGGAAAACAATGTGGAGGTTCCTCAAAATATTAAAAATAGATCTACCCTATGACCCAGCAATAGCACTGTTAGGAATTTACCCAAGGGATAGAGGAGTGCTGATGCATTGGGGCACATGTACCCCAATGTTGATAGCAGTGCTTTCAACAATAGCCAAATTATGGAAAGAGCCTAACTGTCCATCAACTGATGAATGGATAAAGAAGATGTGGTTTATATATGCAATGGAATACTACTTGGCAATGAGAAAGAATGAAATCTGGCCTTTTGTAGCAACGTGGATGGAACTGGAGAGTGTTATGCTAAGTGAAATAAGTCAGGCAGAGAAAGACAGATACCATATGCTTTCACTCTTATGTGGATCCTGAGAAACTTAACAGAAGACCATGGGGGAGAGGAAGAGGAAAAAAAAAGTTAGAGAGGGAAGGAGGCAAACCAGAAGAGACTCTTAAAAACTGAGAACAAACTGAGGGTTGATGGGCGTTGGGGGAGAGGGGAAAGTGGGTGATGGACATTGAGGAGGGCACTTGTTGGGATGAGCACCGGGTGTTGTATGGAAACAAATTTGACTATAAAGTATATTTTAAAAAAATTTGCCAATATATACGATAAAAAATGGAACCCCCAAAGACTTCATATGATACAAATATTTTAGATAGACCATAAAATAAGTATGCTTTAAATGACTAAATTCACAAAAGGAAAATGGAAATACTCTTAAAAACTAGCACAGGAAAAAATGGATTTGAAAGGAGTCAAAATTTCTAGAAATGAAACGTCTAGCCTGAAAAATTTAAAAACATAATGGTTTTATTAGCAGATGTAAATGAAGAATTAATTGGATTACTGGAATAGAACTCTGAAAAAATTACCAAGATTCCAGCATAGAGACAAAAACGTTACAAACAGGAAGGAGGAGTAAGAGGCCTGAGGGTCAGAGTGAAAAATCTGCCAATTTATCCAACAGTATACAAAAGAGCTAACAGAGACAAAGAAAGAAAATGCTAATTTGAAGACCTAACAGTTGGTAATTTTTTGTGATTGTTCAAAGACATGGATCCTAAAACACAGGGCACGTAATGAGTCCTAAAATGTTGCTTAAGAGGTCTCTGGTTAATCATATCGTAAGGAAGTCACAGAACACCAAAACAGAACAAAACAAAAAACCCTACGGGCAACCACAGTGCATTCTGACTACCTACAAATGAACAATTAGACTTATAGTGGACTACAATGAGATGCCACCTTACACCCCATAGGATGGCGATTTTATAAAAAGGGACAGAAGCGCCTGCATGGCTCAGTCAGTCAGTTAAGCATCCAACTTCAGCTCAGGTCATGATCTCACAGTTCGTGAGTTTGAGACCCACATCAGGCTGTGCTTTGGATCCTCTATCCTTGCTCTGCCCCCCCCCCCCCCCCCCCCCCCCGCTTTTTCCCCCCCCCCCCCCCCACTCAAAAATAAACATTAAAAAAAATAAAATTTTTTAAAAAGGAACAGAAAATAACAAGTGTTGGTGAGAATGTGGAGAAGTTGGAACACTTGTGCGCTGGTGGTGGAAGCGTGAAATGGTGCAGCCACTATGAAAACCAGTATGGCAGTTCCTCAAAAACTTAAAATTACTACATGATTCAGCAATTCCATTTCTGGGCATGTGTCTTAGTTCATTCAGGCTGCTATAATAAATTTCCAGGGACTGGATGGCTTATAAACAACAGAAGTTCATTTCTCACAGTTCTGGGGACTAGAGTCCAAGATCAGGATGCCAGCATGGGCCCTCCTTTGGGTTGTATTTGTACAGTGACTTCGCATTGTATCATTTCAAGGTGGGAGGGGCAAGGGATCTCTGCAGGTTATCCTTTATAAAGACACTAATCTCATTCATAAGGGCTCTGCCCTCATGACCTAATAACCTCCCAAAGGACCCATCTCTTAATACCATCAATTTGAGAATTAGGTTTTCAATATATGAATGGCAGGGGGTAGGGGGGCACACAGACATTCAGACTTTTGTAGTGCGTATCCAAATTTGTATATCCAGCACTATTCAAAGAGCCAAGAGATGGGCTCAGTCTGTGTGTTCATCAACCTTACAATGGAAAGAAATTGTGACACAGGCTACAACATGGTGAACATTGAAGACATTTTGCTAAGTGAAATAAGCCAATCACAAAAAGACAGATACTGTATGATTCTATTAATGTAAGATAACCTGGAGCAGTCAGATTCGTAGAGACAGAGGCTGGGTGTAGGGAGGAATGAGGAGTATTGTTTGAGGAGTACGGACTTTTAATTTGGGAAGGTAAAAGGTTCTGGGATGCATAGTGGGTGATGGTTCTAAAACAAGGTGAGTATATTCCATGCCACTGAACTCTATCCTGAGAAATGGTTAAAATGGCAAATGTATGTCATGCATATTCTACTATATATATATTTCAGTCTCACAAAATGAGAGAAATTATTAGACATTTTTGGGAAAATTTATTCAGAGGAAAGAACCATGTAAACTGTTCAGCAAACAAAAATAATACTTTCCTACTGGCAGAAGCATATGAATTTTGTTTTCTGTATTTCTGTAAATCATCTTGAAGTTCTGCCACAGTCTTTAAAAGCTAATTATATGAATGGATTCCCACAATTACTCATTGGAGGAAATTCTAATTCCACCTTTATTACTGACACTCTTAGATACAACCGAATATACATTCGACCTTTTTCTTTAAGGTAAAACCAATATCTATAACACACAGTAATTCATAGCTATTGTCACATTCTAAGGTTATTCAATGTTGCTTACATTCTTCTCTTTCTTCCAAGGAGGGATTGTTGATGTTGTTAACCTAGACACTGCTTTGCAAAACATGGGAATGAATCTCACAGGAATGGAAAATAGCGATTTGATAAAGAACCTACCTGTTGATGGTGAGTAAGCATATAAATTTTTGCATCACTGAATATAACTTGAGTTGTGAGCTTCTATAAAATCATCTCTGAAGAAGTTTGTTTGCCAGTAAGAAGATATTTGTAAAAACTTAAAAATGAGCTCAGAAAGAAAATAAAGTAATATTCTTTCTTGTCATTTTATTAACATATTTCATCAATCTTTTTAATTCTGGATCCAAAGGAATGCTAAAAACATAGTTGTTTGATTAGGACTACAAAAAGTGAGGGAATAGATAAATAATTAGGGGTGAAAATAACATGAAAAACGGTCTAGAGGAGATACAGAAAAAATAGGAAAATAAAAGAGAAAATGTGGGAGATTAAACATGAGAGGCACATTCCAAAGCCGTATGATAGCACTCATTCATTTTCTCAGAGCGGTCTGCAAACACTCAGGCTATAACATACGGAATTTTGCCTTTTTCTGAAGCTACATAATATCCCACTCCTATTTCAAATTCCATGATCTAAATAAAGGCCACATTCTCAGGCAGCTCCCTTGGAGAACTAGAAACACTGAAATACAATTGAAGCTGAATTAGGGCTGAAATGCGGTGGTTCAATGAAAATGTTATGCTAAGTGAAAGAAGCCAGTCACAAAAGAGCGCGTATTGTATGATTCCATTTATAGGAAATGTCCAGAATAAGCAGATCTGTATGTACTACATATTAATGTTTCCATTTGGATTTTTAGAAATCTTTTCCTCATATAATATACTGACACTTAGTCCCGACACTTTCCCTGACACAGATAGATTAGTGATTGCCTAGGACTGCAGTTGGGGCTGTAGATGGGAACTGCAAATTAATGGTATGAGGTTTCTTTTTTGATAATGAGGTTTCTTTTGTGGAATATGAAAATGTTCCAAAATTAGATTACAGTGATAGTTGCAGAATTCAGTCTATATCCTAAAACTGTTCACTTGTATACTTGAAATGGATGAATTTGTTTGGTATGCAAATTATATCTCAATAAATTGTTTAAAAATGAGTATTGGCCTGCTCTGTACTTTTAGAGCCAGAAGATAATAAAGAACAAAAATGACATGAAGCTTCTATTTACATATTTGTCATCTACAAATTAGACAAAAAATAATAGTTTGTGCAAATGCAATGTCTTTGTTGGTTTTGGTCTAGTAAGGAAAAATGAATCTGAGATCCTATAGAATCCCAAATTTCTATCTTTGTAATATGCTTTCATGTTAATGTCTTTAAATATTGATTTAAAAATATACAGAATCTCTCCTTTTAAAATTATCTCAAGCCAATCACTGAAGTGATCATTAATTTACTCATAGGGAATAAAGGAGTAAGAAACTCTGTGTCAAAAAAAAAAAAACAAAAAAAGTCAGGAACTACTAAGTACCAGCCTATTACATAAGGAGATCAATTGTAAGAGCCAGATACAAACATTAATATGTAGCACACAAAAATTGTAAATTCTGTTCCTTGTGCCTGATGTAAACAGTGGAGAGTTTCCCAACGTATAGGAGTCATGAAGCAGACTCTGTGGGAAACGGTGACTTAATTTTATATCTCATCCTTAACTACCAGAGGTTTAATTTTCTGTAGTTCAATGAATCAAAGCTCTAGTAATATTTTAGAACTTCTGGCTCAAGATGAATATAGGGTAAAATATTAGAGTATACATATATTGCTTTCTTTTTTAAATTCCATATTGCTAATGAGTGCCGGTGTTATATTTGTATTTGATTTACATGGCTCTCTTAACAGATAATGGGAAGGTTAAAGTGAAAAAGTTAATGGATGCATTGAAAATGTTTTCTGGTGAGTGGCAAGTTACTATAAAATTGTACTATTTTTAAAATATCTCCTCAACTTCCCCAAACTGTTTATATGTCTTTATATTATGTCTCATTGAATACTTGTTTTCAGAATCTTATGCTGTATTTATTTGTACAACTTAAATTTTAAAAATACAATGAAAATTCTGTGTCTTGGTAAGAAATCTGGCCCAAATGTTTTTAATAAAGCAATAATATCACTTACCTCACTAATATTCAAATAATCCCATGCCTTGATAGGCATATATGAAGAGAAAAATCACGTAATTTAGGATCTCCCCAGAATTATAAGTTCCCCTGCCAAAATTATAAATTTCCATGATTTCCATCATTCTAATTTGCTGGCCAATCTTAAAAGCAAATCTACCCTCTGCTGCATTAGATGCACACAGATCCATCACTAAGAGAGTATGCCTTTTAGGAGATTAAGGACCTGTGTTCTATTTGTGGCCTCCCTGTGATTCTGTGTAGTTGTATGTGTTTCCTTTTACTCGCTCGCTACTTCCGAGCTGAAGGTGATCATTTTTTCATTATCTGGAATCATTAGATTCCAAATTGTCACGCACTGATGTTCCTGTCTTTTGAAAGGAAAAAAGATTGATGCCAACGATCTGCTAAAGGTCCTGGGAGCCCTGGGGATCGAGCTCCCTGAAAAGGAACTAGTGAGGCTGAGACAGACGGTGCCTATCGATGGTGAGCCATATAAGTCTCAGAACAGCCTTTCCGGGGACATTGGTTTTGGGGGTCATTGTCAGCAGTTCTAAATTGTTGTCTCTTTGTTTCTCCTAAAAAGTACTGAAAATAATTTTTAAAACAAATTAAGTTTGCTGACGTACAGATTCAACCTGTCAACCCAGCTCTTTAACCATAACCATATTGCCATCAGAGTTGATGCAGGTTGTAATAACACTACCCAGTCACGCCCCTGAGAGGCCTGCATGATAGGAAGGAAACTGAGGGAAGTGAGACACAGGTTAAAAAAAAAGGGGGGAGGGGACATAAAGAAGTAGTGATTTTTTTTTTCCTGCACAGTATAGTCTTCCCAGCAGTCTTCTTGGTTGCTGAACACTGGGTACATTTTTGTCACAATTTTTTTCCTAAAATAATTTTTATTTGATGAGGAGATAGAACAGATTTCCTAGGGAAAGAGTAAAAAAGATTGCTCCTAGAATTACCCAGTTGCCCAAAAACTGTGTGTCCGTGTTCTTTTCCTTTGGATATAAATTATGGTTTTTCTTTTTTAATAGCTACTGGAAAGGTGTATAAGAACAGATTGTTGGATGGTGTGAAGTCTGTAAAAGGTATTTAAGAACCATGATTAGCAGAAAAGTCTGCTAACTGTCAACACAAATATCAACACAAACATCTTACCCCCAGGTTTTGAGTCATGTCTACATTCCTGTATTTAGATTTTTTTTATTTCATTATGTTAAGTACTTTTGCATAATCACCCATGGTATAGTATTGCAAGGGATCCATTCACTCTTGGAGAATATTTCTAAATAGCACCCCCAAAGAATCATTTGAAATCTAATTTATACAACACATAATATACAGAATATCATAGGCAGTTTTTCTGAGTGTTTGCCCAACAACAATACAAAGGATTTTGGAGTGATCTTTAATAACTTTATGGCACAAATCAAGTTATTTTATTTTTTATTTTTTTAATTTATTTTTTTATTTTATTTATTTTTAAGGCAAAGAGAGACAGAGCATGAGTGGGGATGGGGCAGAGAGAGAGAGGGAGACACAGAACTGGAAGCAGGCTCCAGGCTCTGAGCTGTGAGCACAGAGCCCGATGCGGGGCTCGAACTCGCAAACTGTGAGATCATGACCTGAGCCGAAGTCGGACGCCCAACCAACTGAGCCACCCAGGCGCCCCTCAAGTTATTTTCTATAAAACATTCTTTCCTAAAGACCAGTTAACAACAATAGCAGCAACAGCAAATGTGGAAAAGAAGCATGGTATTGTGGCCAAAATGCTTTTTTACTTCCTCTTCCTGTAGGTCCTTAGAAAAAGAGACCAGAAGGGGAAGTAGGAAGGGAAAGAGGAAAAGGGTAGAAGGTTTGCTGCTATTTAATGAGAGAAGCCTCTTGCAGGTGGCAGTTGGCCTCCTGACATCCCAGATACTTGGAATAATTCCAGTCAGCAACATTCCTTGGAGAATTTTGTGGTGAATGTGTTATTCATGACACTTCTCTTTGAGAGCATTGAGTCCATTTTTATAGTCTTTTCATCTTTAATACACTTTTTGTGTATTGCAATAGCAGAACATTGATGATCTGAATCTTGAACTATCCCTCTCAGCTGATACCTTGGCTTTGTTTTGGGGACAGACCTGCACAGTATTCTCTCTGTATTCCCCATGGGGACAGTCCTATCATTGCTATTCTTTTGGCCCCTCTTTTAACAGATGAGTATTATTTAATACTACAAATAGTAACTTTAAACACATAATCACAGCCTGTCACCCAGTAATGCTTCAACCTCAGAATATTTTTTAAGTAGGCTAAATGCCCAATGTGGGGCCTGAACTCACGACGCCAAGATCAAGAGTCACACATTCTACTGACTAAGCCAGCCAGGCACCCCCAACCTCAGACATTTTATCTAAGTTGTTCTTGACATCATTTTAGGTGATTTACTGAGTCAACCTTATATGCCTGTTCACTAATACAAATAAATTGTACCTTTTCCTTTGTTTTTTTTATCATACTAAAATGCATGTGAGAAAAAAAAATTATATATAATCTTTGGAAATCACGTAATATTTTTTTTCATGATTACTTCCTGTTTGTTTCTTAAGGAGGAATGGTTAAAGCCAATAACCTAGACAATGTTCTGGAAAATCTGGGAATTGAACTCACAGAAAAGGAACGTGAAGCTCTGGCAGAAAATCTGCCACTTAGTGGTAAGCATTGTAGATAATAATGAGCCTTAGGAGTTTACATTTATGAGCTTGTGTAAGAGAATGTATATTAACTAGTGATATTTGGTATACCAAAAGAAATTAGAAGCATTTGCAAAGACAGGGATGAACAGTCTTCATTTAAGAACAGATCACGTATTATTTAGGGTAAACTACATTTTTATTTAAAAACAAACCTAAAATTATGTCCCGGTTAAATGCAGCAGAAGTTAAATTCTTTCCCCCGTGAAAGTCCAAGGCGAGAGTATCTTTGGGTAATGGACAGTGGCTCTTCTCCATTCAGCGATACAGGGATCCAGGTTCCTTGCCTGTTGGATTCCTTTTTAAGGCCTTGTCATCGTTTCTATCTAATAATGGAATGGAAAGGAGAGCATGAAGGAGAGAGAGTGCACACATTATTTCCATAGCCATCCCTTTGTGGAGAACCGGTCACGTGGCTGCACCTAAATAAATGTGAGGCGGAGGTGGGGCGGTAGAGATGTAGTATCTGTCTGGGCATCCACTTCCATTTATGATTCTACGCTCTGAGAGGAAATCAGAGTATTGGTAGGTAGTTAGCTGCTTTTTGTGTTTTGTTTTGTATTCATTGACAGTTGCCTCAAATATACATGCACCATGTGATTTGAAGCCCAGGAGGCCTTCCCTAAAAAGTCTCCGTGAGACTAGAACTGAAGAAGATAAAATAAAACTAAATCAAATCAAAATAAATCAATAAAGGAACACTGTTTCCTAGTCATCTTCATTGAGGTTAACAGTATATATTTCCAGGTAACAAGCCCAACACCAGATTGCAGCAGATAGTTTTTGCTTTGTCCCCAGCTGAGGACTGTTAATGCCTAAAGGAGCCTGTAACCAACCACAACTTAGACAAGCCTTAAGTTCCGCAATGGGGAAACTGGCTCATTAACAGAAAAAAGGTGTAGTCTTAGGCTTCTTTGTTTCTCTTGCACATGCTTGGCTTCTCTGTCACCTGCCCATTCCAGCTTCACGTTCTTCAAGTCGAATCACTTACCTTCTCATTATGTTTTAAAACATCACTCAGAAATGTTAGAAAGACCTAAGGAACAGGGGTTATGGTTTATGCAGTCAGCTATCCTCTTGAGGCTTTTGGTTTATAGATTTGTGAAATTGTAGGCCTTCCTTTATTTTGCTTTGGGGAATGGTGGTGTGCAACCAGTGAGGTTAGTTGGACAGAGCCGTGATCTCAAGAGTGCCATGCTTGGGGTTTAGTGCTCTGATTTGGCCATCAAGAGAGTCTTCATAATTTGCTTTTAAATTTTTTAATGTTTATTTATTTTGGAGACTGAGAGAGACAGAGCGTGAGCAGGGGAGGGGCAGAGAGAGAGGGAGACCCAGAATCTGAAGTAGGCTCCAGGCTCCGAGCTGTCAGCACAGAGCCCGACGCGGGGCTCGAACCCACGGATCGTGAGATCGTGACCTGAGCCGAAGTCGGCCACCCAACCGACTGAGCTGCCCAAGTGCCACAAGAGAGTCTTCACAATTTTATCTTTGAATTTGTGTTTCCTAATTGAAGTCTGATGGGAAACTAGAGCATGGCTGGGTCTTGGCACCCTGGCTCAGGCATGTTACTGCCCCTGCCATTTAGTCCCCAGGATGTATTCTGGATCAACCACTCCACAGCCTCTGGTATGGCCAACCTCCCTTTCACCACCATGCCTGGCAACATCTGCATCCCCTGACCCCAGCAGGGACCTGGGCATGGTTGTAGGGAGGGCTGGCATTGGCAACCTGTACCTGAAGGCATCTTGTGACAAGACATGGCAGCAGCAGTCCCCACTCTGGGCTGGCAGGGTCAAGCCTGTTCCTCATCCCCTTCCAGGTATCTAGTGTGTCCCCATGTCAAGGCTGCATTACTCTTGGGAGTCGCCTGTCCATAGTGAGTTGAGGCAACCAGTGCATAGGAAAGTGAGACACGTGACTCAATTTTCAGATGTGTGGTTCTGGCGGCAGGAGGAAGGAAGGAATTCTGCTGCTAGTGAGCCTCGTGCATGCTGAGTAATGGGACCACCCAGGGTGCCTGTGAGGTTCTGCACTCAACCCTAGAAGATGCCATGCCTGTGACAGTGCAACATTTACCAGCTGACTTATAAACAAAAACTAAAACAAAAACACCACCATGACAGTTTGGGAACAAGACTGTGGAAGAAAAAAAAAAAGCAAAGCTTTTTTTCCTGATTTTTGAACAAGGGGTCCCACGTTTTCATTTTGTACTTGGCCCAGTAAATAAAGTAGCTGGTCTTAGGGGGTTGATCAATCCTTCCTGATATTGGAACAATGCCATATTGCTATAACTCTCTAGCTTTAGCTAATGATTTCTTTTTTCCCAAACATAGAAAGGTAGAAACATTTACCCAAACTTTATGCATGTGCTGGTAACAAAAGATTGAGAACACATAACCAGCCATTCCAAGTTAATAGTTGAAATAACTAAAGAAAAGTATTAGTAAAAGATAGAACATGAAAAATGTTTTCAACATCAACCATGGGAAGAAGCTTGCGTTTGCATCAGAAGGGCTATCAGAGACCAAACAACATACTTAGCCTACTGTAACATTCCTGCAAGCATAAGACAGAGAAAGCTTTCTTGGGTTAACCCTCTATCTACCATAGAATGAATTCTTTGCAATCAATCCATTGCATAGAAGTTTTTGGCTGGTGAGATTAAATTGTGGGGAGAATCTCTATTTCTTAATTTAGCTCCTTTATCTTTTTATAATATTGCCAAATTATGATATTTCTTACAGCTAATGGGAAGACGGAGCTCAAAAAATTGATGGAAGCAGTGGAAACTATTACAGGTTAATTAGAAGTTTCTATAAATCTAATGTCTTTATTCTTTAGCTAATTTATATTTTTATATAGAACCATCATTTTCACATTCCCTTTTTTATTCTATTCTACCCATTTTTCTTCTATATTGATGAATATCTGCATACAGTTGCCCAGAATTACACATTAGAACATTTGCATTTTAGCACTAATTTTTCAGTGTGAATTTATAGTAGCAAATTTCTTAGTTTCTGGAATATTTGCCAAGAATAGTCACTATTCTTGATTTTGAAAGCCTAAATTTGAATTAGCATAGCTAATGATACAGCAAACTTTCACAGAGATAAAATTCTGTTATCGTTAAGAGATTAGGGGAGAGATAATATCCTTACAAAATAAATGGATCTTATGCCTACAGTGTCCTAATTTGTATTATATAAACTGCATCAGTATGTCTATTACTTTACTAAGCGTAAGAAAGAAATTCTATTTCTACCCCCAATTAATGACAGTGGCGAACAGTTAACATATTGTGTGTGTTTGCTCATTCAGCTATTGTAGCTGAAGCTGTAAAGGGTCAACAGGTTTGGGGAGGGCTGTGGTTAGTCCCTTCTCTCTACTAATCTGTGACCATTTTGTTATGTTGAAGGGGGAGAGGTTGATGTCAGTGATGTAGGAGATGTTCTGGAAAACATGGGAGTAACTGTCACAGATAAGGAATGTGTAGAGCTCGTAAAAAACCTGCCAGTTAATGGTAAGCATTTAAAATATTAATATGGTCTTGAAGGAAGCACGCATTTCTTATTTTGTTTATGGGAACTTCTATATACTTTCTGATAGCATAGAAAAAATGCTTTCAAAAACTACTTACTATGAATGATTTCACTCATGTAATTATGTATCTTCACATACTGATAGATAATATGTAGGTATATTCTAGGTTGTTAACATGAATCATCTAGGGACTTGTGGCTGCACCATAGACTCAGAAGGAAGAAATAGAAAAAGGCACTTAAACAAAAACAAAGACCGAAAAAGTACAGCCATTGTGATATGGTTCAATTTATACACTTATGTACGCAAATAATTTTTTTAAAAAAATGAATGGTACATTTTCACCTTAAAAGGATGCTATCTAATGGTAGAACATCAGTAACTGTAAGCTGAGTGTATATGGGGATTCATTGTTTCTATTCTACTTTTGTATATATTTAAAATTCTTTACAATAAAAACATTTCAAGAGAAGATTTTTAAGAAGGAATTCCATTAATTTTTAGTTGGAAATCAGTTGCTGCTTTATTCACAACCTGCCATCAGGGCTAAGAAGTACCTTTTGTAGTTGTGGTTCTATAGATGGGGAATTGTAAAAGTTATACTGGGTACTAACTAGGTGAGAGAACAGTAAAGGACATTAGAGAGCTGAAAAGGAATTAAAAAAAAAAGCACTAAGATTACAAGATTAACATGCTTAAGTGTCAATAATTGAATAGAGTGGATACATTGGTGGCTATTTCATTTTTAAAAATTTGAAAGTAAATTGGAAATTTTCTAGAGAAAATTACAAATCCTCCTTACATTAAATAATGACTTGCTGCCTTGGTGAATCTCCACATCACTTACTTGTGTATGACCTGATTTATGTTTCCACGTAGCTAAAGGAAAAGTCTACAAGAATAGGTTACTGGATGGTTTGAAGTCTCTTAATGGTAAGTGAGAAGCATAATACAAAGCCAGTTGATTCTAAGAGACACATTATACTATGTCCTAGATATCCAATTGTGAACTTCACTAACCTCCTTAAATACTGATATCATTCCTAGCTTCTGATATAGACCTGTGAGCAAATCATCTCCATATAGAAATTTAAATAATATTTTACATAAGAGAAAATAAAGTCTGTGTCAGAACAGTAAAATTAAAGGGAAAATATTTGGGGAATTTGGTTAGGCATTGAGACAATCAATAAAATAAACAAAAATGAGCCCACTTATTAGTGAGAAGATAAAATAATGTTTTTCATTACTATGAATTATTAAATAGTAATGCAGGCCCTTTTAAAGCTTATGCTTTGTAAACCTGTCCCCATGATCCCACTAAAGAAAGAGGTTCTTTTTAAAGAGCTATTATCTATTATTATCTATTATTGACCCTCTTTGTACTATAGACACTTGATGTTCCTGCTGAAAATAACATTAGTATATGTCAACAATTTGATGTATTTGCTAAAACAAGTCAACTGTCATGCTATATATGAGCCTATTTAAGTTATTTAAATCCAAAAACTATACAGCATGCTAATTGACTATAATAAAATGCATTCTGGACAATTAGTTCAAGATTTCAGTTTTGTTTTTTTTTTTCTGCAGACGGAAATTTCTAAGAACTAAAATCCCCCAAACAAAAATTTTAGAAAAAGATCCCTTGCCTGCAAAAGAAAAATATTTCTGACAGGGGACACCCTTTATATTTCCACCTACACTACAGCCATGTGGGCCCATAGGTTATTTAAATATATAAACTGTATTTTTCTTTCCTTTGGCTATTTCTTGACCATTTTCTTTTTTTTTTTTTTACTATGTAACTTACTTTTTATTGAAAGTATCTTGCATTCATGATGGATACCTTCTAGGTTTTGCCAGACATTTTAATGTTAAAGGTTAAATTATTTTTACATGCAAGTAGTGTGACGTTTCCCCCACATGGGATCACTGATTATAAAAAGATGACATATCACACAGGTTATTTGTCCTTTTTAATTGAAAAGCTAACAGACCATCTAGTTATATTTCCCCCAAAACCACAAACTGAGGAGTAACTGACTCTCTAGCCAACATAGTCAAAGCTGAGGATTAAAAATGCAAAAACAAGTCCTTAGATCCAATTAAAGGAGCCCTGCTACATACAGGCTCATCAATACCAGTGGCACTCTTTGATTCCAGGAAGCTGGAAGACATCCTAATAATCCCACTCAAAACATTTACCTCAAGTAGCCTTTTTCCAGTTTCCAACTCATGAATAAAGATAATACGTTGTTAATTCTAGTTCAGAAAACTTTTTGCAACTTGTTTTATTTACAATGCCAACTTTTAAAAGGTTATTAAACTAACGTTAACTGACAATAAACTAGGTGGAAAACATTTTACAGAGAGGGAAATCCCAAAATGCCACCTTCTATAGCGAACCCACAGTTGAGTTTTATTCAGAGTGAAGAAACAAAAACTTTTGATCAT
This sequence comes from Panthera uncia, assembly GCF_023721935.1. Taxonomy (NCBI): domain Eukaryota; kingdom Metazoa; phylum Chordata; class Mammalia; order Carnivora; family Felidae; genus Panthera; species Panthera uncia. Next base: position 15,428,971 of record NC_064814.1, read on the forward strand.
ACTGGAAGAAACTCAGCCATAAGTTTGGAATCTGTACTCAAACTACACATGCAAGGAGGACAATATTCTGCTAAAACAACTGATTTGCTGCTGCGTTTGTCTACGGTTCGTCTAATATTAACAATTATAAACAGAGCAGTGCAACTAGTATTTGGAACAATCCTTACAGTGTTACAGTGTCAGGCATAACATTTCACTTCTCTTCACACCACTGGTTCTCTTTGCGTACCTGGGCTTCCTCTTCTTCAGTAAAATCATTTTTGATATTGAAGGTCTTGCGAATCTCCTCAGGAGTTTTCCCCTTGATCATATTGGCAACAGTCTTGCATGTAACATCAAGCAAACCTTTAATGTCTAAGTAGTTCGCAGCCAGAATAAGTTCAAAAAGTGTTCCTTGGTCAACTTTCAGGAATTCTTGGTCCCAAACAGGGATATCATCTGTTCGCTTTTCTTTGTTCTCATCATCCTCAGGAGGAGGGGGATCATCCTTGTGGTGGGTGCACCATTGAATGACCTTTTTTAATATTGCTGCATTAACATTTGGTAGAGGAACTGGGTCATCATCTCCTTCGTCATCCATTCCCAAATCTTCCAACATGGTCTTGATAGTCACAGACTGTTTGGCAATTTCAACATCAACTTCAAATATCTCTCCATCAGAACTCTGCAACTTAATTGAAGGCATGGTGCTCGGTCTCAAGGAGACTGCGGGCCGGAGGGTGACAAGAACAGGGCAGGGGGGCCTCCGCTACGAGAAGAGAAAGGCAGAGAACAAGGCCACTCACCATTTTCTTTTCTAAGGAGGGATTGTTAATGCCAATAAACTTGATTCAGTTTTGAAAACCATGGGATGGAAACTCACAGAAGATGAAATTAAGGATCTCGAATGCAACCTGCCCACTGATGGTGAGCATTGAAAATATTTTTAAGTTCTTTGGGAAAAATCTTACCATGATGATTAGATTCCCAGCTCATTGTTCTTTATGGGTCTTGGTTATGGGATTGAAGAAGTTCTACCTTTTTCCATTATTCTTCTTCTCACATCTGAAGAAGGCATTGAAGAATAACCCCTTCTTGGGGGCTGGGGCAACTTTCTTAATGTACTTCCTATTTGTAGAGGGCAGGAACCCCACTTTAAGTCATGAACAGAGTACCTTTTAGTTTAAGTTTTATACTGAAATAGGGTTGACTTTTTATCTGATTAATTACGACTTGCTTAATGTGCCAATAGTTACATCTACAATTCTTTTTGAGATGTGCTTCTCATTAGATTTAATTGTAGACCCCTTGAGTTTTATCAGACTACCCTGGGGAGAAGCACAACCTAAGATGCTTGTTCCTGAATTATTTTTTCAAATTTGGAGGATTTACTAGACACCATGTTAATCAAATCAGAGGTTTCAACAAAAGGAATGATGATCACACTCTTCATATTGTCTTTGCCAGAAGCCTTAGTTTTGAATGCCCTTGGTCACTAAAAGAAATTCCAGGTATTATCTTCTATTTGTAGAAGATGAGAACTAGTTCATTTTTTGTGCCATGTCGCACCCAGACTCTCTGGATTCTCTCTGTTCTCCTTTATCCTTGCTTGCTAGCCAGCCAGTTGTTTTCTGGGTTAATTTCTTTTTGTAGTAACTTGTCCGTTGCTGCCAATATCAACCAGATACTCTAGTAACACTGTATTTCCTAGCTTCTTCTTTTTTTTAAAGTTTATTTTTATTTTTGAGAGAAAGAGAGAGAGGGAGTGGAGGAGGGATGCAGAGAGGGGGAGAGAAAGAGAGAATCCCAAGCAGGCTTCAGCATGGAGCCCGATGTGGGGCTCGAACCCACAAACTGTGCGATCATGACCTGAGCCAAAACCAAGAATTGGAGGCTTACATGACTGAGTTACTCAGGCGCCCCACCCAGCTTCTTTTTTTAAAGTACAAGCATATTCAGTACACTATCTGCCTTCTAAGTTGTTGAAATTGATAAACTCACCAACACCATTGCAAGGCATGGGTTCATTCCAGCCTCCAGTAACAATTTCTTCACCAAACACTTCCAGGACCAGAGCCAATGCCACATAGTTTTGGTGTTTTTGCTACTACTTTTGTTGTTGCTAAGACAGCAACACACTTGTGGTTCCAGTTTCTTTTTTTTAAGTTTCTTTATTTTGAGAGAGACAGAGATGGCCTAAGCAGGGGAGGGGCAGAGTAAGAGGAAGGGAGAGAGAGACAGAGAAACCCAAGGAGGCTCCTCAGTGTCAGTGCAGAGCCCAACACTGTGCTCGAACTCATGAACTGTGAGATCATGACCTGAGCTGAAACCAAGAGTCAGACGCTCAACCGACTGAGCCACCCAGGCGCCCTGTGGTTCCAGTTCCTATTATCAGCTAGCTATGCCGCAGTAGCAACAAACAATCCCCAAATCTCAGTGGCAACAGAGTTTTTTTGCATGACACTCAATATTAGATACTGCCCATAGGTTTGCTGTCCATCTGTTCTCTACTATAGGGCATAGGATGCAAGAACAGTCCCTGTCTGGACAGTGTCACTTTTGTAGCAGGAAAAAGAGAGATGATGGAGCCATGTGATAGTTCTTAAAGTTTCTACTCAGAAGAGACTCAAATATTTCATTTGACAAAGCAAATTGCATGATATCATTGGGAACAGAAGTATAATCCTCCCATAAGACAGACTTGATACAGAGGGGAAGAGAATATTTGAACAAACAAGATATATTCTCTTAAAACAATTGTATCTGAAAATGCAAGGAAAAGCAATTTATACCCATTTTGATGCATTTTAAAATTGGTTCCATAATTACAGAACATCTAGTCAATTTAATATATGGAGCCATCAAAAGAACCAGTCAGCTCTATTCTTATATACAAACATATGCATAGAATATCTCTAAAAAAGATACACAAAAAATGTCAATGTTTGTTCCTTAGAAGGAAGAGAATTCTGACAATGGAGATGTTTATAAAGGAGATATATTTTTCACTGTATTCTTATTGGTAACATTTGAGTTATGTAATTTATGCTTATGCTGCCTAGTAAGAATAAATTGATTTAGAAACATATGCGAAAAGCATGATTCACAAAAGGAAAAAATTGATAAATTGTACTTCATTAAAATTAAAAGCTTTCACTCTGGAAAGCTGTGTGGAGATGGTGGAAGACAACCTACAGTCTGGGAGAAAATATTTGCAAATGATACATCTGACAAAGAAGCAGCATCTATGGCATTTAAAGAACATGCAAAACTCAGCAATATAGGGGCATCTGGTGGTTCAGTCAGTTGAGCGTCTGACTTTGGCTGAGCCTCGTCTTGGGCTCTAAGCTGACCGCTCAGAGCCCGGAGCCTGCTTCAGATTCTGTGTCTTCCTCTCTCTCTGCCCCTCCCCCTCTCGTGCTCTGTCTTTCTCTCTCTCTCTCAAAAATAAATAAACATTAAAAGGGTTTTTTTTTTGATTTGAGAAAACCTCAGCAATATAAAATACAAACAAACCAATAAGAAGATGGGGAAAATATATGAAACTATATGAATGAAAATACATTGCACCAAAGAGGATATACAGGTATCAGATAAACACATGAAGAGATGCTTGACGTCATTAGGTATTAAGGAAGTGCAATTTGAAACTGCAGTGAGATATCACTGCATACCTATCAGAATAGCTAAAATAAAAAATAATGACAACACCAAATGTTGATGAGGATGCTAGAGAAACCGGACCACTCATACTTGGTAGTGGGGATGTAGTGATACAATCACTATAGAAAAAGTACCAGTTTCTTACAAAACTAAGCATAGAGCTACCATAGCAATTACACATTTGAAACTTATGTTCGCACAAAATCTGTACATGAACGTAAGAGCCAAAAACTGGAATCAGCCCAAGTCTCCTTCAACAGGTAAATGACTAAACAAACTTGTGGTACATACATATTATGGAATACTATTATTCACCAGTAAAAGTACACTATCTGATTCATGCAACATCTTGGACAAATTTCCAGATAATTATCCAGAGCTAAAAAAAGCCAACCTCAGAGCTTACATACTGTAAGATCTTTACATATCATTTTTGAAATAACAAAATTTTAGAAATGGAGGACAGATTAGAGCTTGCCTGGATTTAGAGATAGGGGATTGGTGGAGGCAGAAGGAGGTGGATGTGGTTATAATAGGGTCCTTGTGGGACTGGAACTGTTCAGTATCTTGACTGTGGCAGTGCATACATGAACCTACACAGGTAATAAAATTGTCTGGAATTTAATAATACAGAGACATACACATGAGTACAAGTAACACTAACGAAATCTAAATAACATCGGTGGATTGTCTCAATGCCAGTATTCTGTTTTTGGTATTATTCTATGGCTTTGTAAGTCTTATCATTAAGGGAAGCTGGGCAAAAATGTACAAGGCATCTCTCTTTATTTTTTTCTACTAACTTCATATGCATCTACAATTACCCAAATAAAATTTTCAAAAAAAATATTAAATTGGAAATAAAATCTGTTAGTCTATCAGTGTGATAACTGCCCCCCCCAATTGCTAATATAAAGGATTTGTCTTCAAAGTGCTTAATAATTTATCTTGTAATCCAAATGGAGGAAATAAATCTTTCTGGGTCTGTTAAAACATCAGGGAATATTGAATGAGAACACATTACCTGAGAAAATCACTGCTGAAACCCAAGTTTAAACATTTTTGAATAGCATGTACCAAACATAAACCCGTTGTCATGGCCTGATAGAAATAAGAAAGTTCTTCAAAGTCTTAGAGCTAAAAAGTAGACCCTGGACAGTAAATGGCTTTTGAATCTTATCCCTTGACTATTGTAGGTTTGATTTTTTATAGAAGGATTAAGTCATAGTTGTATTGTTGACGTTATATTTTTCATATTTAACTTCTTTACACTCATTCTCAAGAAGAGGGTAAAAGTAGAGAATATTATTAGTACGGAAGTGTTGCTGGAATATTTTCCTCTCCTATTATTTGTGTGTTTCACTGTCTCTTTTTATTATTTGCATTTCTTCTTACAGTATGTGGGAGAGCTACAATGAAAAAGTTGTGTAGTGGATTAAACGCTTTTACAGGTCAGTGGGAAGTTATATAAAACCAAGATCTGCAGACTTTATACAGTAGTATAGTTTTAAATAATATTTTTTACCATTCTATTGCTGGTTTGTAAATTGTAGCTTTCAACCTTTTCTAATGAAACATTTGCTCCTAATGTCCCCCAGTTTACCTTTATATATAGTAATTAAAAGCCTATAATTTACTAATAACTTCTGAACTTTCTGGAGTTTTTATACTAATAATACTCACTTCAACATTATTAATAGATTCCCAAGTCAGAGTATATCAAGCAACAGCAAAATAAAACTTTTTTTTTTCCATTCTTGGAACTGGAAAGAATTATGCTGAGTGAAGTAAGTCAGAGGAGGACAGATATCATATGTTTTCACTCATATGTGGATCTTGAGAAATTGAACAGAAGATGATGGAGGGAGGGAAGGGAAGAAAATAGTTACAAACAGAGAGAGAGGGAGGCAAACCACAAGAGCCTCTTAAATACAGAGAGCAAACTAAGGGTGGATGGAGGGGTGGGGGAGAGGGAAAAATGGGTGATGGGCATTGAGGAGGGCACTTGTTGGGATGAGCACTGGGTGTTGTATGTAAGCCAATTTGACAATAGATTATATTCATTTAAAAAAGCTTATTTGTTGTCAGTATCAAGAGCAAATAACATATTTCAGAAAAAAAAATTTAAATATATAGTATTCTCTGGTAAGATGTATAAATGAATTGATGTTGATATTTCATTAGTCAGACAGTTATTTAGGTAAAATCTATTCTCTTCTACTTTGACTTCTTGTCAGATTAAGAAATCATACTTTTCAGTATTTTTAAGCAAATTTGATATATGACCCTTCTCAATTCTGTATGGATGTATATATCTTATTATATCTTTGAACTTCCTCAAGTTAGGAAGAAACATGGTTAACAGTATTAAATTATTACTTGAAATAATTATTCTATAAAATTCTTGAATGATCACGTTTCATATTTTCAAAGGAAAAAACATTAATGTGCAACATCTATCAGATTTTGTGAGGAACATGGGTATTGAACTAACAGATAAAGAACAAAAGAGGCTGCTAAAGAAGCTTCCAGTTGATGGTGAGCCATAAAGATACTTTAGTAGCTTTCTAGAATACTTAGCTTTATGATATCATGGGAGAAGTTTTAAAAGTTCTCTTTTAGGGGCTCCTGGGTGGCTCAGTCGGTTGAGCGTCCAACTCTCGATTTTGGCTCAGGTCATGATCTCACAGTTCGTGAGACTGAGCCCTGCTCCAGGCTCTGTGCTGGCAGCATGGAGCCTGCTTGAGATTCTTTCTCTCTTTCTCCCTAGCTCTCTCCGCCCATCTCCCACTCACTCTCTCTCTCTCTAAATATATAAACTTAATTTTTTTTATTTCTCTTTTAGCATTTAAAAATATATATATATATTTAAAGTAATTAGAAAAGGCAGATTTTAAGTTATATCTATCAATCTATATATCTCTATCTCTCTATATAACCCAGGCCACCAGGGGCAAAATAAATGCTGTCATGTCATGCCCTCTAGCCAATGACAAAACTATAAGAAAAAAAATGAAGGAATGTGATTAGGGGAGAGAATTTTAGAAGAATTGGACAAGAGAAATCAAAGGATAAAGAAACCAGCATAGGGAGACTGTCAAGTGTTCTGTCAGGGGTTTAGAATGGCATAATTGTCACTATTGTATCCCGTCTCATTTTTTTGTTGTTATTAGAGGATGAATAAGAACATATTTACTCAGTAAATGAAAACTCTCCCTGAAATTCTGAAGTATATGTATTATGTTTCTGAGCATCTATATAATGCTTTGTCTGACATAGAGTGTGATTTGCATTGTAGCTTCTGGGAAGATCTATCAAAATAGATTGTTGGAAGGTCTGAAGTCTTTCAAAGGTGAGTTAATGAGCAGTTTGAGATTTAACATTTTAATTTATATCATTAGAGCTTTACCCAAGCCATCCTTTTATGAACTGATTTTTAAATGTAGTTTCTTTATTTTAAAAGAGGTATTTTGTGATGAGTTTTTTTAAATCTTTGTAGGTCCCACATTTTCTTGTATTTTTCATAACTTAATCTTGAAAGTGTAAATTGAATTCTAGGTAGATAAAACAAAACATGAAGAGAATGATAGGTAGTCTGAAAATTAGTTAAGCAAAGAAAATAAAAATAGTTTCTATTGTTAGAAATATTGGACATTGTTTCCTGATAGAATCCAAATCATAAATTAATGTTCATTATAATTCCTCTAAAAAGAATGTGGTTTTAGTGTGAGATTCAGTTAAGACAAAAAAAATGTAGGCAAAGGTACCAGCTTGTGCCTAGGATTTGGTTTTGCTTTCCCTCCTAGTGCTTAGTCCAAAAGAAGAGAAGAACATAAAGAGAATGAAGAAATGACTTAAAAGCTCTGCCACTTGGTACCTATTGAGAGGAGTCACCTGTCAAAAGAAGAGTGCCTCTTCGCATTCCTAGGCCCTCCAGAAGAGTGGGAGCAGGATTATTTTTTAATTTAATGTGGAAGTTGTCCACCATGCTGCCCATTTGATAGCATCTTGCTATGTGTCTTTATCAACTAAATCGTCACCTTAAAAATGAGACAATGACAGCCAGATACTTGTCGGCCTCCCTGTAGTTCTCTTTCCCTATCTATCTAGTTTTTCTAGTCTCTAGGCCTCCTGTTTTACAATTTTAATAATAAATTTTCCTTTCCATGCACTCTGAGCCTCAGCTCCTGCTTCAGCTTCAGAACATTTTTAACTAAATTTTTAACATTTTAACTAAAGCCCTCTGTAAACTACCATGCTAGGTAGTTTACAAGATAATTATCTATTCTTTTTAACTAATACAAATAGTTTTCTATCTTAAAATATTCACCAAAAAATCGGTGTTCATAAACTGTTTCACAGTATGGATAAACCAGGCATAAAGTAATTGTCAAGTTCCAGTGGAAAGCAGTACAAGTTTTTTGGCAACTGAGAGTTTTTTTTCAAAATCCTTCTCTACTGCAAATTCAATTAGTTGTCTTTAGCTTAAGTTGCAAAATCCCTTCATAAATTATTTCTTGTCCATAGTTTCATCAAGGTAAAGCTTAAGGCTCTTTAACACAATGTTAAAATAGAGTTTGGTACTCATGTTTCAGAGCAATATTAATAGTACTGAAAAGGATTCTATTTTTCCTTATTCCTAGTTTTTTCATATTAATAGTAAAAACATTTTCAATATAATAGTAACAGAGCACTGATAGATTTCTAGTATTAATGTTCTTTCATATTTTAATATTTTTTGTCATTCTTTATGTCTCTTTCCTAAGGAGGGAAGGTTGAAAGAAGTAAGGTCAATACTGTTCTAGAAAACATGGGAATCGTGCTCACAGGAGAGGAGCTTCAAAGTCTAACAGATAACCTACCAGTTAACAGTAAGCACTGTGGTTATTACTCTGCGTTTCTGCAGAGCTTTGCCTGTGAATGTGCATATGAGAATTTTTGAAATTAGGATTATTTGATGCTGAAAGGAAATGTATCTTAGAGTAGAACCCATTCTAAAGTAAAAAGAAATCCTGCCTCATTTTTAAAATGTAAAGTTATCAACATGTTTTCATATAGAAACCAGAGAAGCCAGAATGTTTATCTGAGGAATAGTCAGAATGTAGAATAAAACTTCTACGGATTAAATTTAAAAGTGATCATACGCTTGCTAACGCTTCATTTCTTAGTTCTTCCAATCTGAACCATTTGCTTTTTTGCTTTATGTGTTCTCCCTGAGTGATTTTATGAACCCCTACTTTTAACCATCTGTTTGAACCATCAGTTATATTCTTTCCAGTCTTCTCCCCGGTCTTCAAACTATTTTATTCTAAATCTTCTGAGACATTTCTATTTAGTCCACCCCAAATAGCTGTTCAAGGATAAAATTCGTAATCTAATATATTCCATATCTTTTTAAACTGATCATCCTTTTTTCTCCTTCACTGACCCTGCCAGAAATCTCTATCCACTTAATTACTTGCTGCTGCCTATTTAAACTCCTAAATATTTTTAAAATCCATTCCTACTCTTTAGCCCTGTATCACTACCCTTATTTCTATTTCTTTTTATCTCTTCTTAGACTGCTAGATAACTCTCTCTCTGCCTATAATTTTGTTACTTTTAAATCCACTCTACACACAGTGGGCAGAATGATCCATTTCTATGTAAACCTGATCATAAAACTAGTTGGGGTTTTTTTCTCCCCATCTTATCTTCCCCTCTTCTACTTTTCTGTACCTTCTTTCAAAACGTTGAAATAACTCAAGGCTCTGATGGGTTCTCTAAGTGATCTTACCTACTTTTTGAGCTCTGAATTCTATCTGTATGGTAATGAATCACTGATAGATATTCCTAACCTAAAACACTCCTTGGATCTCTATTTGGCTTATTTACTACCTATTTGCAATCTCCACTTGGATAGCTCAAATAACTTGTAACTTAACTTGTCTTAGTCTGAGCTCTTGATTTTTCTACTAAAACTCATTCCTTCCCAGTATCATTACAAGGCATCACTACTGGAGTTTGTCTTGTGATGTCTTTGTCTAGCTTTCGTATTAAGGTAGCACTAGCCTCATAGAATGAATTGGTGTTTTTTCCCACTTCTGTTTTCTGAAATAATTTATGTAGGACTGATATTATTTCTTTAATTATTTGTAATAATTTACCAAAGAAGCCATCTGGACATAGTCCCTTCTTTCTGAGAAAATTTCCAATGCTTAATTTTCTTGTGTGTTACAACACTATTCAGATTTTCTGTTTCTTTTTTATTCCATTTTGGCAGCTTGTGTCCATTTTGGAATCTATTTCATGTAAGTTGTTTAATTTCTGGCATAAAGTTGTTCACAGTATTCCCTCTTTAGCCTTTAAATTACGGTTGAGTTCAATAGGTTAATCCTTTCTTTCATTACTAATTTTAGTCATCTGTGTCCTCTCTCTTTTTTTCTTGGCTAGTCAATTTTGATGATGTTTTCAAAGACTAAATGTTTGGTTGCATTGAGTTTCTCTGTCATTGTTCTCATATCCACTCTAATCTTCATTATTTTCTTCCTTCTGCTTGTCTTTGGTTTGGCTTGCTCTTACTTTCCTAGATGAAGATAAAGACTTAATTATGGATTTGAGATCTCTCTTCTTCTCTAACATAGTTATTTAAGGCTATAAATTTTACTTTAAGCGCCACCTTCACTGTGTCTCATGTATTTAATTTTTATTCAGATAAAAATACATTCTAATTTCTCTTGTAATTTCTTCTTTGACTCATGGATTACTTTGAAATGTGTTGTTTGATTTCAAAATATTTGAATTTCTCGGATTTCCTTTGGTTGTTCATTTCTAATTTAACTCTGTTGTGGTCAGCGAGCATACTTTGCATGATTTCAGTCCTTTGAATTTTGTTAACACTTGTTTTACTATTTAGCATACAAGATAATCAGACGCTCTTTGGAGTCTCCAAAAACTTCTAACAGCGTAAAGGGATTCTGTGACCAAAATATTTGTTTTAGAGCCTTTTTTTTTTTTTTTTTGATAATTCTAACACTTGAGTCATCCAAGGATTGGCATGTGTTGATTGCTTTTTCACTTGATAATTGATCTCATTTTCCTAACTTTTTGTATGTTAAATAATTCTGAATTGTATCCTCAACTTTGTCAACTATTTTGTTGTGTAGACTCTGGGTCCTTTTAAAATTCATTGAACAGTGCTGGTGGGTTTTGTTTTAGCAGGTAATCAACTCTGAGATTCAGAACACAAATTCCATCTCCCATTTCTCTGGATGGTTCCAGTCTCAGTTCATTCTACAAAGCTTTGTTTTACTGCTGTGGGTCTGTCTGCATGTGCCACTTGGGTTAGTGTGAGACTTGGGCCCTGGTTTAAATCTTAATTCAGTTCTCAAAGCCGTTGCAAGAATGCTTTCTTTGTATCTGTCTCATGCATGCACAACTCAAAAGTGAGCCCAAGACTTTGACAGATTCATACACAGAATTAGGGGATCCCTTTCTCCATTGTTCTCTCCTCTCTGGAATTACCCCATATTTTCCAACCTGAAGGGGCCACTTTTCCAGGTTTCCCTGGTCAAAGAGATGGAGTTTTTATCAGTCTTAGCTTCCTGCTCTGCCTTGCAGTTCTGTGATTGGGGCCCCACCCTCAGGACAAAGCCATTAGGGAAAAGAGAAAACCAGAACAGAAGGCTCACTCCCCTTGCCAGTCACTTCTGCAAGTTTTGGTTCTCTTCTACAGTCTAGTGTTGTTGCTTTTTGTGTTTTCTTTAGACTTTTAGTCTAATCATCAGGAAAAATAGATTGTAGAGAGCTGATACGGCCATGGCAGAATCAGAATCAGCCTCATATTTCATTATTTAAAAAATATATATTCTTTAAAATTAAAAAAAAATTAAAATATATATATGTAAATAATACTTTCACATTTTAGCATGTGAATCAGGATGCATCTTATAATTGTTACCAATCACATAGTAGAGTTATTACATTCTTGTCATTGAGTCTGCATTTGTGAATTTGGTTTTAGCCTGTCACTGTGGCACATTACCACTTTAAGTTGTGTATTGTTGGTACCCCATGTGTTGAGTTTAATTGCGGTTTAAAAACTTCTCCAAAAAAATTGCGCTGTCATTAAGAATTGAAGGGAAAGTTGTGTATACAGGAAAAGCATGGAAACAGTGGCAAAGTATAAATTTATGATTAGTGAAGAAAACATCTCACCATTGGAGGAAAGACCACAATTCTGTTTTTCAAAATTTTATTGCAAAGCTACAACAAAATGCTTTTTGGACCTAAGAAAGAAAGAAACCCACAAGTAGAAAATCTATACTACCTGTTGTTAATGATGCATACACAAAAGAATTGCCTATGATACACCATACATTGTAAGTGAAGGCAAAAGAAACTGCCAAATCCCTCACAGAGGTAAAATAAAGTTCAAAGCAATGAGGATGGACATCAGACATCAACTTGTCAAAATTTCTTGTTAACTTTAATTGCACCAAAAAGAATGAAATGGGAATAAATTTAACCAAAGAGGGAAAAAATCTGTGCTCTGAAAACTATAACACATTGGTGAAAGAATTTGAAGATGACACAACAAACAAATAGAAAGATATTCCATGCTTAGGGATTGGAAGAACAAATATTGTTAAAATGTCCATACTATCCAAAGCAACCTACAATTCAGTGCAGTTTACCAAAAGCGCGTTCTACAAAACTAGAAAAAATAAGCCTAAAATTTGTTTGGAACTGCAAAAGACCCCAAATAGCCAAAGTAATCTTGAGAAAGAAAAACAAAGCTGGAGATATCACAATTCCATATTTCAAGATCTACTTCAAAGCCATACTAATCAGAACAGTATGGTGCTGGCATAGAAATAGACACATGGATCAAAGGAACAGAACAGAGAGCCCAGAAATAAACCCGTGATGATATGGTCAATTAATCTATGACAAAAGAGGCAAGAATATACAATAGAGAATAGACAGTTTCTTCAACAAATGGTATTGTTGGACCATTTGTCCAGAAAACTAGACAGATACATATAAAATAATGAAACTGGACCACTCTTTAATACCATACACAAAAATAAATTCAAAATGTATTAAAAACCTAAATGTGATGGGGCGCCTGGGTGGCGCAGTCGGTTAAGCGTCCGACTTCAGCCAGGTCACGATCTCGCAGTCTGTGAGTTCAAGCCCCGCGTCAGGCTCTGGGCTGATGGCTCGGAGCCTGGAGCCTGTTTCCGATTCTGTGTCTCCCTCTCTCTCTGCCCCTCCCCCGTTCATGCTCTGTCTCTCTCTGTCCCAAAAATAAATAAAAAACGTTGAAAAAAAAAAAAAAAAAACCTAAATGTGAGACCTGAAACCATAAAAGTCCTAGAAGAGAACACAAGCAGTAATCTCTTTGATATCAGCTGTAGCAACATTTTTCTGGATATGTCTTCTAATACAAGGGAAACAAAAGCAAAAGTAAACTATTGGGACTACCTCAAAATAAAAGCCTTTTTGCACAGTGGTGGAAACTATCAACAAAACAAAAAGGCAACCTACTGAATGGGAGAAGATATTTGCAAATGATATATCCAATAAGGGGTTAATATCCAAAAAATATAAAGAACTTATACAACTCAACACCAAAAACAAAATCTGATTTTTAAAATGAGCATAGGATCTGAATAGACACTTTTCCAAAGAAGTCATACAGATGGCCAAAAGACACATGAAAAGATGCTCAGTATCGCTCATTATCAGAGAAGTGCAAATAAAAACCACAATGAGATATCAACTCAGACCTGTCAGACTGGCTAAAATCAAAACAATGAGAATAATAAGTGTTGGTGAGGATAACAATTGTTGGTGAGGATGTAGAGGAAATGAACTCTTGTGCACTACTGATGGGAATGTAAATTGGTACAGCCACTATGGAAAACAGTATGGAGGTTCCTCAAGAAATTAAAACTAGAAATACCATATAATCCAATAATTCCACTAATGAGTATTTACCCAAAGAAAACAAAAATACTGATTCAAAAAGATAGATGCACTCTATGTTTATTGCAGCATTATTTATAATAGCCACAATATGGAAGCATCCTAAGTGCCTATCAATAGATGAATGGACAAAGAAGACACACACACTGGAATATTACTCAGCCATATTTGTCAAGAAAGATGAAATCTTGCCATTTGGGACAACACGGATGGACCTAGAGGGTATTATGCTAAGTGAAGTAAGTCAGAGAAAGACAAATATATCAATTCACTCACACGTAGAATCTAAAAAAAAGTCAATAAACGAACAAAAAAACGATCAGACCTGTAAATACAGAGAACAAACTGATTGCTGGAGGGGTGGGGATGTGAGTATTAGCAAAATGGATGCAGGGGAGTAGGAGATACAGGCTTCCAGTAATGGAATGAATAAGTCGTGGGAATAAAAGACACTGTATAAGGAATATAGTCAATGATATTGTAATAGTGTTATATGGTGACAGATGGTAGCTAGACCTGTGGTGCTATGGCATCACGTGTAAAAACCTATCAGATGACTGCGTTGTACACCTAAAACCAATGTAGCCTTATGTGTCAACTACTCTCAAAAAACATTTTTAATTTCTTGTTAGCTTTAAATAAAAAACTCTAGTGGAGCCCTCATCTAAGAAATGCTGTGTCACCAGTGCTGTTGATAGCACACTGGACAATATTTTGGAGACAAAAGCAGACACCAGTGATTCTGAGTTGAAGAGCTGAATGGCAATTTAAAAGAATTAGATTCTAAATATGAAATTATAGTAATTGCAAGTTTATCTCGCATATTTTTATGTTTACATAAGCATGACATTTTAATTTTTTTTAATTTTTAATTTTTTTTAATGTTTCTTATTTATTTTTGAGAGAGAGAGAGACTACAAGGAGGGAAGGGGCAGAGAGAGAGGGAGACACAGAATCTGAAGCAGGCTCCAGGCTCTGAGCTGTCAGCATAGAGCCCGAGGTGGGGGGCTTGACCTCACAGACTGCGAGATCATGACCTGAGCCGAAGTCGGACGCTCAACCAACTGAGCCACCCAGGCGCCCCTGCATAAGAGTGATATTTTAAAAATCGGTTTAACTCTAAACATCATTCAATGATATAAAATAAATATTCTAAATTATAAGGAAAAAAAGCAAGTTAGCCAATTTCCAGGCCTAGATGATTTTCATATTCTTCTTACAGTTTGTAATCTATCTTTTACAATAGGACATATGTATATTTAAAATACTTTGCTTAAAGGCAACAACCTCTTTGACCTCAGCCACAGCAATTTCTTGCTCGACACCTCTCCAAAGGCAAGGAAATTAAAAGCAAAAATGAACTATTGGGACCTCATCAAGTTAAAAAGCTTCTGCACTACAAAGGAAACAATCAACAAAACTAAAAGGCAACCGATGGAACGGAACGGGAGAAGATATTTGCAAATGACACATCGGATAAAGGGCTAGTATCCAAAATCTATAAAGAACTCGCAAACTCCACACCTGAAAAACAAATAATCCAGTGAAGAAATGGGCAGAAGACATGAATAGACACTTTTCCAAAGAAGACATCCAGATGGCCAATGGACACATGAAACGATGCTCGATATCACTCATCATCAGGGAAATACAAATCAAAGCCACACTCACGCTGAGATACCACGTCACACCAAGTGATCAGAGTGGTCAGAGTGGCTAAAATGAACAAATCAGGTGATTATAGATGCTGGCCAGGATGTGAAGAAATGGGAACCCTCTTGCACTGTTGGTGGGAATGCAAACTGGTAGAGCCGCTCTGGAAAACAGTGTGGAGGTTCCTCAGAAAACTAAAAATAGAACTATCCTCTGACCCAGCAATAGCACTGCTAGGAATTTACCCAAGGGATACAGGAGTGCTGATGCATAGGGGCTCATGTACCCCAATATTTTTAGCAGCACTTTCAACAATAGCCAAATTATGGAAAGAGCCAAAATGTCCATCAATTGATGAATGGATAGATCAAATATGGTTTATATATACAATGGAATACTACTTGGCAATGAGAAAGAATAAAATTATGCCATTTGCAGCAACGTGGATGGAACCAGAAGGTATTATGCTAAGTGAAATAAGTAAGTCAGAGAAAGACAGATACATGTTTTTACTCATGTGGATCTTGAGAAACTTAACAGAAGACCATGGGAGATGGGAAGGGGAAAAAAAAGAAATAGTTACAAACAGAGAGGGAGGGAGGCAAACCACAACAGATACTTAAATACAGAGAACAAACTGAGGGTTGATGGAGGGTGGGGGAGAGGGGAAAGAGGGTGATGGGCATTGAGGAGGGCACTTGTTGGGATGAGTATTGAGTGTTGTATGTAAGCCAATTTGATAGTAAATTATATTAAAATATATATATAAATGAATAAAATACTTGGCTCAACAATAATAGATAATAATCTCCTAATTTAACTTGTTATTTATGGAAAAGGAAAATTACTATGTGGTGTATATGGGAAAATTTCAGGCAATTTGATCAGAGTCTTCCATAAAAGTACACTATCTCTGAATTTTATTTACTTAGCATACCAGTTTTTCTAAACTCTGAAGTCCTTGAAAGTAGAAAGTGTACTTTAATTATCTTTGTACCCTTAAGACCTAGCATATTTCAAATATTAGATATGTAATTTGAGGGAAATGGTTCTTCTCTAACAACTTTGCACATCTCCACCTAGGCCACATAAATATATCTTGACCACAATCTTACCAAAGTCTTTCTTGAAAGCGTCACAATTCCTCCTGGAATAAGGAGAAGTAGACAGCCTTGTGAAGAGCTGCCACCAAGCAGTGTCTCCATCTGTTTCCCTATCTACAGGAGACGGTCACAAGGTCATTTCTCATTCATCTCCCTAGTTTCAGTTGAACACAACTTTCCGCCTCTCTCCCTTAGGATACAGCTGCAGATTTCTGTATAAGTCTATAAAACTTGCTGCGTACCATTTGAGTGAGCTCCCCAGCAGCAGAACAACTCATCGTATGTCCCACCAGTCCACTGTCCAGCTGGTTCCGTGTTGTACTCTGGGACTAAAGTGTCAGAGATCCAACACCATGCTGATCTTACTTCTTGGGTATAAGTAATAAACTATCTTAATCCATTTGGGCTCATTGTCTCATTACCATCAAAATCTGTGGAAATGTGACGAGCCAACCTAGCAGTTTCAGTGGCAATCTTTGTGATCCTGTTAAATACCATACCTCTTCTTAGGAACTTCTTGACCACTTGTCAGTAACTAATGTATGATGACTAAGTAAATAAAACTAGTGGAAAATAAGAAAAAAAAAAAGGGAAATTTGCCTATAATGAGATGAATGAAGTTTTTTAACAATTGCTTCAAAAATACACCAGTCATATGTCACTAGCCATTCCATGATTATCACAGTAATTGAAAAGACTTTTTAAAAAAATTATATTGGGAATATATGAAAGATTACTTCATTTTTCCTTTTATTATACAATGATAGGTAGGATTTATGGATATACCATAATTGAGGAGGGTCATAGAACATGGCCAACATCAATAATAGTTTCTTCCAGGTTTATAAAGTAGGGTGAATCTAAACAATTCAGGAGTATAAATTGCCTCTGAGTGGACTCTATCTTCTAGGGCAGGGTCAGCAATATTTCTATAAAGGGCAAATAATAAATATTTCAGGCTTTGTGGATGATGTCATACTTCTCAATTATGTTGTTGTAGTACAAAAGCAGCTGTAAACAATGTGTAAACAAATCAGTGTGGCTGTGTTCCAATAAAATTTTATTTATGGACACTAAAATTTTAAATTTGTGTAAGTTTTATGTGTCACAAATAATATCCTTTTGGGTTTTACAATCATTTGAAAATGTAAAAATGATTCTTAGCTCATGGGCCATATAAAAATAGATGGTGAAAAAATAAAAAGATACGTGGCAGTGGGCTGGATTTGGCCAATGGACGATAGTTGGCTCACCTCTGACAGGGAATAGGGCACGTCTTCTATCATAGAATTTCTGAAGAAATGGATTTATAAGTTGAGGATTGACATAGAGCACAACGAAGAGAAGTGGACTTTCACAATATAAGGTTTTCATACTCTGTTTTTCTGAGTCTGCATCATTTTGTTATTTTTATCTTTACCTTTTTTTTATAGATAATGGGAAGGTTGATCTTGATAAATTGATGGATGGAGTGAAAACTCTTACAGGTGAGAAGTTAATATAATCTAAGAATATAAGTTTTACTCAAAATTATATTTCAAAGACTTTTATTTCTTTGCTTATTCTACCATTTTATCCTTCATTTGATAGATCGCTTTTTATCTAATTTCTTAGAGTTAGACTTTTAAATCTCTACATGTTAGTAATAAAATTTAAATTCTGGGGTGCCTGGGTGGCTCAGTTGGTTAAGCAGCCGACTTTTGATTTTGCCTCGGGTCATGGTCTGAGGTTCATGAGATCAAGCACCACATGGGGCTTTGCCCTGAAAACATGGAGCCTGCTTGGGATTTCTGTCCCTCTCTTTATCTCTGCCCCTCCCTCACTCATTCTCTCTCTCCCTCTGTCTCTCTTTCTCTTTCAAAATAATAAATAAGAATAAATAATTTCAATTCGGTGTCTTGGTAGCAAATCCTTTTTTTTTAATTTGACATTAATATATGACACCTCTTCTATGTTGGGGAAAAATATTCTGTATTAAATCAGTGAATAGTAGAGTTAGGACGGAGAGGAAGATGGCGGCGTAGGAGGACGCTGGGCTCACCACGTCCTGCTGATCACTTAGATTCCACCTACACCTGCCTAAATAACCCAGAAAACTGCCAGAAGACTAGCAGAACGGAGTCTCTGGAGCCAAGCGCAGACGAGAGGCCCACGGAAGAGGGTAGGAAGGGCAGGGAGGTGGTGCGTGCTACAGACTGGCGGGAGGGAGCCCCGGTGGAGGGGCAGCCCACCGGCCAAGCAGAGCCCCCGAGTCTGGCTGGCAGAAGTGGAAGGGCCGGACGGAATGTGTTTTGACAGCAAGCGGGACTTGACATCTGGGAGGTTATAAGCTAACAGCTCTGCTCGGAGAATGGGAGGGCTGGAGGACAATGGGAGGGAGAGTTGCTGAGCCCCGGGACGACAGCTCAGTTTGGCAGGGAAGAAAGGCGCTCGCCAGTGCCATCTCCCTCTCCCACCCCCCAGCCAAGATCCCAAAGGGAACCAGTTCCTGCCAGGGAACTTGCTTGCACCACGCAAACACCCAACGCTGTGCTTCTGCGGACCCACACCTCCGGCAGCGCGCCTGACTCCCTCCAGCTGCCGCAGGGCCCCTCCCAAAGTGGATCACAGAAGGAGAAGCGAGCTGAGCCTGCCCCTCCCACCCCCATGCACCTTGCCTATCTACCCCAGCTAATACGCCAGATCCCCAGCACCACAAGCCAGGCAGTGTGCAAGTAGCCCAGACGGGCCACGCCACCCCACAGTGAATCCCACCCCTAGGAGAGAGAAAGAGAAGGCACACACCAGTCTGACTGTGGGCTGGGGGCAGACATCAGGTCTGACTGCAGCCCCACCCACCAACGTGAGTTATTCAAGACAGCACAGGGGAAGTGCCCTGCAGTTCTGCACCACTCCAGGAACTATCCAAAATGACCAAACGGAAGAATTCCCCTCAAAAGAATCTCCAGGAAATAACGACAGCTAATGAACTGATCAAAAAGGATTTAAACAATATAACAGAAAGTGAATTTACAATAATAGTCATAAAATTAATTGCTGGGCTTGAAAACAGTATAGAGGACAGCAGAGAATCTATTGCTACAGAGATCAAGGGACTAAGGAATAGTCAGGAGGAGCTAAAAAATGCGATAAATGAGCTGCAAAATAAAATGGAAATGACCACGCTTCAGATTGAAGAGGCAGAGGAGAGAATAGGTGAACTAGAAGATAAAATTATGGAAAAAGAAGAATCTGAGAAAAAGATAAAAAAAATCCAGGAGTATGAGGGGAAAATTAGAGAACTAAGTGATGCACTGAAGAGAAATAATCTACACATAATTGGTATTCCAGAGGAGGAAGAGAGAGGGAAAGGTGCTGAAGGTGTACTTGAAGAAATCATAGCTGAGAACTTCCCTGATCTGGGGAAGGAAAAAGGCATTGAAATCCAAGAGGCACAGAGAACTCCCTTCAGACGTAACTTGAATCGATCTTCTGCATGACATATCATAGTGAAACTGGCAAAATACAAGGATAAAGAGAAAATTCTGAAAGCAGCGAGGGATAAACGTGCTCTAACATATAGAGGTAGACGTATAAGACTCGTGACCGATCTCTCTTCTGAAACTTGGCAGGCCAGAAAGGAATGGCAGGAGATCTTCAATGTGATGAACAGAAAAAATATGCAGCCGAGAATCCTTTATCCAGCAAGTCTGTCATTTAGAATAGAAGGAGAGATAAAGGTCTTCCCAAACAAACAAAAACTGAAGGAATTCGTCACCACTAAACCAGCCCTACAAGAGATCCTAAGGGGGATCCTGTGAGACAAAGTACCAGAGACATCGCTACAAGCATAAAATATACAGACATCACAATGACTCTAAACCCATATCTTTCTATAATAACACTGAATGTAAATGGACTAAATGCGCCAACCAAAAGACATAGAGTATCAGAATGGTTAAAAAAACAAGACCCATCTATTTGCTGTCTACAAGAGACTCATTTTAGACGTGAGGACACCTTCAGATTGAGAGTGAGGGGATGGAGAACTATTTATCATGCTACTGGAAGTCAAAAGAAAGCTGGAGTAGCCATACTTATATCAGACAAACTAGACTTTAAATTAAAGGCTGTAACAAGAGATGAAGAAGGGCATTATATAATAATCACAGGGTCTATCCATCAGGAAGAGCTAACAATTCTAAATGTCTATGTGCCGAATACAGGAGCCCCCAAATATATAAAACAATTACTCACAAACAAAAGCAACCTTATTGATAAGAATGTGGTAATTGCAGGGGACTTTAACACTCCACTTACAGAAATGGATAGATCATCTAGACACATGGTCAATAAAGAAACAAGGGTCCTGAATGATACATTGGATCAGATGGACTTGACAGATACTTGACAGATTTAGAGCTCTGCATCCCAAAGCAACAGAATATACTTTCTTCTCGAGTGTACATGGAACATTCTCCAAGATAGATCACATAATGTGTCACAAAACAGCCCTTCATATGTATACAAGAATTGAAATCATACCATGCATACTTTCAGACCACAATGCTATGAAGCTTGAAATCAACCACAGGAAAAAGTCTGGAAAACCTCCAAAAGCATGGAGGTTAAAGAACACCCTACTAACGAATGAGTGGGTCAACCAGGCAATTAGAGAAGAAATTTAAAAATATATGGAAACAAACAAAAATGAAAATACAACAATCCAAACGCTTTGGGATGCAGCGAAGGCAGTCCTGAGAGGAAAATACATTGCAATCCAGGCCTATCTCAAGAAACAAGAAAAATCCCAAATACAAAATCTAACAGCACACCTAAAGGAAATAGAAGCAGAACAGCAAAGGCAGCCTAAACCCAGCAGAAGAAAAGAAATAATAAAGATCAGAGCAGAAATAAACAGTATAGAATCTAAAAAAACTGTAGAGCAGATCAACATCAACGAAACCAAGAGTTGGTTTTTTGAAAAAATAAACAAAATCGATAAACCTCTAGCCAGGCTTCTCAAAAAGAAAAGGGAGATGACCCAAATAGATAAAATCATGAATGAAAATGGAATTATTACAACCAATCCCTCAGAGATACAAGCAATTATCAGGGAATACTATGAAAAATTATATGCCAACAAACTGGACAACCTGGAAGAAATGGACAAATTCCTAAACACCCACATGCTTCCAAAACTCATTCCCATGGTATATATACTCCATATATACCCTCATATCCCATTGTATATATACCCCACATTTTCTTTATGTATTCCTCCATCAATGGATGTTTAGGTTTTTTCCATGTCTTTGCTATTATAAATTATGCTATAATGGATGTGAAGATGAAGTTATCTCTTCAAGACAGTGGTTTTGTTTACTTTGGATATATACCCAAGTCATAATTTCTGGATCATATGTAGTTCCATTTTTAATTTTTTGAGGAACCTTCATACTCTTCACGTTGGCTGCACCAATTTACACCTTCACCAGCAGTGCACGAGGCTTCCCTTTCCCCCACATCCTTACCAGTACTTTCTATCTCTTGTCTTTTTGATGATAGCCATTCTAACAGGTGTGAGGTGATACCTCATTGTGGTTTTGATTTACATTTCCCTGATGATTAGTGAGGATGAGCCACCTTTTAATGGACCTGTTGGCCATTTGAATATCTTCTTTGGAAAAATGTCTTTTCAGATATTTCACCCATTTTTAAATTGTGTTATTTGGTTTCTTTGTTATTGAGGTGTATGAGTTCCTTATATAGTTTGGATATTAACCTCTTATATATGGTTTGTAAATGTTTTCTTCCATTACATAGGCTGTCTTTTCATTTTGTTGATTCTTTTTTTATTATTATTATTCTCAAGTTAGTTAACATACAGTGTAGTCTTAGCTTCAAGAGTAGAACCCAGAGATTCATCTCTTACATATGACACCCAGTGCTCATCCTGAAAAGTGCCCTCCTTAGTGCCTGTCACCCATTTACCTCCCCTCCAAACCTCATCAACCTCAGTTTGTTCTCTGTATTTAAAGGTCTCTTATGGTTATTTTGCCATGCAGAGAAGCTCTTCAGTTTAATGTAGCCCTAATTATTTATTATTTATGTTGTTGCTTGTGCTTTATAGGAGTCACATCCAAAAAATCATTGCCAAGAGCAACATCAAAGAGCTTTTTTCTCCATTTCCCTTGGGAGTTTTATGTATGATTTCAGGCCTTACATTTAATTCTTTAATTCATTTTGAGTTGATTTTTGTGAACAGTATAAGACAGGGGTCTAATCTCACTTTGTCATGTAAATATCCAATTTTCCTAACACCATTTAATGAAGACACTCTTTTCTCCATTGAGTATTCTTGGCTTGCTTGAATATTGTTGGCTTCTGTGTCAAATAGAAGTTGGCCATATATGTATGAGTTTGTATCTAAGCCCTTGATTCTCTTTCATTGGTCCAAGTGTGTGTTTTTATGCCAGTGCCATACTGTTTTGATTACTATAGCTTTATAATATAGTTTGAAGTAAAAATTGTGATCCTCCAGCTTTATCCTTCTTTTAAGGATTGGTTTAGCTTTTGTGGTTCCAAATGAATTTTGGGATTATGTTTTATGTATGTGTAAAAAATGCCATTGGAATCTTAAGAATTACATTGAATCTATAGATGGCATTGCCTTAGTGTGGACATTTTAATGTTATTAATTCTTCTAATCTATGAACACAGGATATCTTTCTATTTGTGTCTCTTCCAAATTTACTCCTAAGTACTTTATAGTTTGTGATGCTGTTGTAAGTGAGATTATTTTCTTCATTTCTTTTTCTGATAATTCATTGTTAGTATATAGAAACACCATTGATTTTTGTATGTTGATTTTGTATCCTGCATCTTTACTGAATTCATTCATTAAATTTAACAAGTTATTATTTTTTTTTTTGGTTGAGTCTTTAGGATTTTCTATACTTAAAATAATGTCATCTGCAAATAGACACACTTTTACTTCTTTCTTTCTTTCTTTCTTTCTTTCTTTCTTTCTTTCTTTCTTTC
>NC_064814.1:15452373-15498963 GCF_023721935.1 Panthera uncia
TTCTTTCTTTCTTTCTTTCTTTCTTTCTTTCTTTCTTTCTTTCTTTCTGATTCTGGTGACTTTTATTTCTTTTCTTGCCTAATTGTTCTAGCTAACACTTCTAGTACTATACTGAATAGGAGTGGTAAGAGTGAGCACTTGTCTTATTTGTGATTATAGAGGAAAAGCTTTCAACCTTTCACTGTTAGAGTATGATGTTAAGTATTGAGTATTGTCATACATGGCCTTTATTATGTTGAGATTCTTTCCTTCTATACCTAATTTAGTGACAGCTTTTTTCATGAATGGATGTTGAATTTTGTCATATGCTTTTTATGCATCAATTGAGATGATCATGTGATTTTTATCTTTCATTCTATTAATGCAGTATGTCACATTTATTGATTTGCACATGTTGAAATACCTTTGCATCCTAGGGATGAATCCCACTTAATCATGCTATATTATCCTTTTAATGTGCTATTGAATTGGTTTGCTAGAATTTTGTTGAGAATTTTTGCATTTATATTCGTCAGGGACATTGGCCTATAGTTTTAATTTTTTTGTAGTATCTTTGTCTGGCTTTGGTATCAGGGTAAATGCTACCTTGTAAATGAGTTTGGCAGTGTTCCCTTCTCTTAAATTTTTTGGGAAGAATTTGAGAAGGATTGGTATTAATTCTTCATTAAATGGTAAAAATTCAGCAATAAAACCATTTGTCCTGGACTTTTGGGGAAGAAGATTTTGATTATTGACTCAATATCCTTACTTGTTTTTGGTCTCTTCAGATTTTCTGTTTCTTCATGATTCAATCTCAGTAGGTTGTATGTTTCTAGGAATAATTTATCCGTTTCTTCTAGGTTGTCAATTTTGGGGCCTCTGCTCAGGCACCATTATAACCAGATCTGTAGGATGGACTATGCAACTTCCCAGGTGTTCTGGTTAGGCTTCTTGGTCAGATAAGGCTGGAAGCTATATTCATCCCTGGTCAGGGCTTTGAATTTCCTTCCCAGCCCCGTCTCTATATCATAGGCTCCTTTGCTGATAAGGCTTATTGGCTGGGTGCCTGAGTCAGGCAGGAGTATCCATCAATATCCCTGGCCAGATAGTGCCACTAGCTCAGTTCTGCAGAGAGACAGAGCCAATGAGTGGGCTCTTCACTCAGGCACTGCTGTAAGAGGGGCTGTAGGGTAATGTACACAGTCTCTGGGATGCTCTCAATAGGTTTTCTGGTCAGGCAGGACAGAGGACTATCTATACTCAGCAATAGGCAGGAGCCATGAATTTGCTTCCTCATCTGGATGGGGTGATAGAAGAGGCTCCAAGGCCAGAAAGGCTTATTGGCTGGGGACCCAACTCAAGCAGAATGGTTCCCTGGCCAGAGGGACCACCATCTTGGCTCTGCAGATGGGCAAAACCACTGTGTCAGATATCTACTCAGGCACTGCTGCTAGGAGAAACAATCTGCCAAGATCCAAGTGCTGGTTAATGTAAGCCATGTTTCCCTTCTCCATCTCATTCTGATCTCAAATGGTTAAGACCCACGGATACCTCCCCCCCCCCCAATACCTATGGGACAGGACCCAGGTGGGCCTTCCAGGAAGCAACCCCCAACTCTGGAGGAGCTGGATGTCTACCTTGGGCTCTCTTTTTCCCACCAGAGAAACCATAGCTCTGGGAAGCCCTCTCAGTGCAGCACTATACTAGCCTGGGAGAGGGGCAGTGCAGCCAGAGCATAGCTAATTGTCTTACCCTTCTAATGTGGTCCTTCTCAGTCTCTGTGGTTCAGGGAGATTCATCAGCCTCACAACCATATCCTGGGATTTTCACAATGGTGTCTTGTCTGTGGATACTTGCAAGATGGTCTTTTTGTGAGGGGGACTGAAGTCAGGAAAAACTTATGTCACCATCTTGATGACATCACTCTCTATATATTTCAATATAAATGTAATTTTGTAATAATAAAATTAATTATAATTTAAAGTTAAAGAAAATTAAAATAAAATGCAAATTGGTCCATATCATTCCTGAACTTATAACCACTCAATGATTCTCTATAACCTAGTAGATAAAGGCTAAGCTTCTTAAAATTACTTACAAATCCCTTAATAATCGGAGTCCAACCTACCTCTCTTGTATGAACTTTCCTTTCCCAAATCCATACTTTATTCTTCTGCAGTGCTGAACCGACTATAGTTCTCCATGCACTGCATATGTATATGTTGTATATGTTGTACCCAGGTGTGGTTTTACTTTATATTTCTCAGCCCCTCTTCCATGTAGAAGACTCTTTCTATGCATTCCCCTTTCCTTTAGTTAAAATCTGATATTTTAACTTGTCCAGGCACTACATACTCTATGATGTATACATTTAACACTCTAGTTTGAATTAGTGGTTCCTATATGAGCTATGGCACTCATGGCTCACAGCAGTACCTGAAGTGCTACCAGAGAGCTGATAAATACCAATGATCCAGAAACACTGGAAAAATAGATCAGCTTAAATCCTTGAAATTCACAGATTTAATATAAGTATGTATAAAATTATGACATTAATGGAATTTATGTGGAATTTTCCATCAACATATATCCTTTGTATATGTTTTTTGGAGCTCATGACATTGATTACATGTCTCAATTGTCCCTTCTCTTCATAGCTAATGGAAAAGTTGATCTGAATAAAGTGATGGATGGCGTGAAAGCTGTCACAGGTGATTGAGAAGTTAATGTAAACATAGGATCCTAATTTTTACAGTACTGTTTTTCTTCATGCCTTAATTGCTAGGCTAATTGTATCATTTTTACCTCCTATTTGTTTAAGGCTTTCATAGCCAGTAGCCCAGAAATTGGAGAATTTTCTGATGTATTCTTCACGAATACACTTCATTTTCCTTATTTTAAGACAGCCAAAATGTACAATAAAGGGTGAAATGAATCTTTGGAAAAGACCCTGGTAATTACTTAAAGGAGAGGTGATACATTCTTCATGTCAATAGAATTATGAAGATAAGCCATCTGCAGCTTGAAAATTGACAAAAGAGATCTATAATACCCACTTTGTGTCATTGTCATTTTGAGTATGTTAGTCCAAGCCTCCCAAGAAGCAAAAGCCGGGGCAGGGTAAAACATGCCAGGACATTATCAGGGGAAATGCCTGCGTAAGAGAAAATAAGGAGGATGCCTGAAAGGCTGGGAGGCTGTCAGACTGCAGGGCAAATCTGGCACCAGGTGAAGGAAAGAGGAAGAAATGTTTGGGCGGAAGCATCCTAGATTGTTGTGCAGTCTGAGGAGGGCCTGGCAAAAGTGCTTTCAAGAATCCTCTGGTTAGAATCACCATCCTGTATCTTCCAGGAACAGGGCTCCCCTAGTATCTTGGCTGCACTTATGATTGGCCAGTGCCAATGATACATATGGCATTAGTGCAAAAAAACACAGGTTAATTTCAAAGCAGAAGGTGGGGCCCTTGGTTAATTATGTTCTCCATAGTTGGAACTCCTGTGGATACATTCTCATCACCGCCGTTGAGAGTGCCATCTCTCTCTCTCTCTCTTGTTTTTTTATTAAGTATAATTGATTGTCAAATTGGTTTCCATACAACACCCAGTGCTCATCCCAACAGGTGCCCTCCTCGATGCCCATCACCCACTTTCCCCTCTCCCCTACCCCCAATCACCCCTCAGTATTGTTCTCAGTATTTAAGAGTGAGAGTGCCATCCCTTATTAGCCTTTAGAAAGCTGGGGCACCTGGGTGGCTCAATCGGTTAAGCGTCTGACTTCAGCTCAGGTCACGATCTCATGGTCCGTGAGTTCGAGCCCTGCGTCGGGCTCTGGGCTGATGGCTCAGAGCCTGGAGCCTGCTTCTGATTCTGTGTCTCCCTCTCTCTCTGCCCCTCCCCCATTTATGCTCTGTCTCTCTCTGTCTCAAAAATAAATAAACTTATTTTAAAAAAGGCAATTATGTTTCCATAAATGACATTATCTCCATGTATTTGGGCAGAGCTCAGTGATCATTACTTTCCCCAGCTCATAATCCTATTGTTTTAGCATCATAATTTAGTTTAATTATTTGCAATAATTTGATTGTACTTAAATTCCATGTATGTCATTGTTTTAATCTTTTTGTTAAGGAGAAAATGTTGATGTCAATAACGTTAAAGCTGTTCTGGGAAACATGGGGATCGAGCTCAAAGGTAAAGAATGCTTGGAGCTGGTGAAAACTCTTCCTTTTAAGGGTAAGCATTTTAAATATTGATGTATTCAAAGAGTGTTTTTTTTTTAAGTTTATTTATTCATATTGAGAGGGTGAGAGCATGTGTGAGTTGGGGAGGAGCAGAGAGAGAGGGAGAGCGAGAGAATCCCAAGCAGGCTCCGCACTGTCAGCACGGAGCTGGACTCGGAGCTTGACCTCACAACCCATGAGATATGACCTGAGCCAAAACCAAGAGTTGGATGCTTAATTAACTGCGCCACCCAGCTGTCCCCAAAAAGGAGTTTTAGATTTCTGTGTCTGCGAGAAGCTCTAAAATTATCTCCATTTCCTAAGTTCTAGGATATAGAAAATCCATTTCAAAAAAAAAAAATGTTTTTTTAGAAATTCCACTTATACCTGAAATGAATCCCTAAGTGGTTTTACTTTTAGATTAGGAAGCAGCATTTCCATTATGATGGGTCTTTTTATCAATAGGGAAAAACAAAAAAGGAAAACACAAAGGTTAAACTGGGATTTGTGAAAGAAGAAAGGGTTAATAATTGGAAGTGAATAAAGGCAGGATTGGGAAGAAGACTAGAGGTGTGCATGATGTGCTAAATTTCACCCAATTTTCTCTCAAATTTTATTAAAATAAGAGAAAACTCTCGAAAAGTCATTTTTCCTAATTTCTCTGTGATTTTCCACATTTCTCTGTGACTTAAATTCTGCCTTTTCTTACAGATGATGACAAGATCTTTCAAAACAGGTTGCTAGAAGTTGTGATGTCTCTAAAAGGTACGTGAGCGGCATAATGAGAGTGTAGACCAATATGGGATCCTTGCTTTTATACTGTTTCCAAGGTATTAGTGGTTGCTGCTATACTGATCATATATACTGATTGCAAATTTATGCTCCCACTGAAGATCAAGCTTCACGGTAGCTGCTGATCTTTTACTTTATATCTAGGAAGAAAGCCTTCTACTTTCTCAAGATTCTTTTCAAACTTTTCAAGAGAAAAAATACCAGATTTCAAGTTTGCATAGCAAAATGTGACAGACAAGAATTAGTACTGATTCAGGGAATTTAATCAGCTGCAGATAAATACTAAACTGGGAATTCAGTCATCAAAACCTATTGTTTAGAAGTAAAAAATGTTTGCCTCCAGAACTAGAATTCACTTAGCATTTATTCAATGATATTTAAAACTTTGTATTTTGTAGTCTGATCCCCAAGACAAATCTCACGAGAAGTGACCTTCGTTCTAATGTCATAGTTGACTTTCTCTATAGGCATAATAAGGTCCTTAGTCTCTTGTTCTAAAATTGGTGTGGTTTTTTTTTTTCCACATTTTAGAACAAGGATTATTAACCTTACTACTAAGGGGGGTCTGTGAATAGGCTTTAGAGAATATATGACCCCCCCTGAAATGATATGTAATCTTTGTGAACACTAGCATATAGCTCATGAAATTCACAACAGGGCATGTGTCTCTAAAAGGTTTATGAACCTCTTTTTTGAAGTTACATAATTTTCTTCATGGACTCTCTTTCCTTAGATGGGAAAGTCAATGTCAACGACTTGAACGCAATACTGGATAATATGGGAATCAAGCTCTCAGATAAGGAACTTGAGGCTCTGACTCAAAATCTCCCTGGTGATGGTGAGCAAGTTTCCAGATACCATAGTTCCATTCTGGGAGAGCTTGGACAATAAAGGTTGAGGGGAAAGGGCCCTTAGGAATGGTAATCTACACTGATAGTAAGAAGCTATAAATATGGGCAAAGCATGTAAACAGCATATAAGCAGCCAGCTACCAAGTCACCGTGAAAACATTGCCCTTTGTATGAATGTCTTTTATGTTCTTTACCCATATTATGGTCACTAGAAGACAGTCTTCCACATTTTAAAAAGAAAAATGCAGGCCACTTAGATGACGGTACTTCTGAATTTCTTCCCATTACTAATGCATATAGCTTTGAAATAGTATAGAACTATAAGTAAAATTAATATTTTTGAAATGGCATGTTGTTATGTTTAGGCTTTTCTTTCTAGTATTAATGAAGACAATGAAAACTGAATAAATTAATAGCCTAGAAAGATATTCTTCAGTAAATAGTTCTTAAGTAAGAATATATAAAGTACTTAAGATAATGCCTGGCACATAGTAAGTTAAGATTTATTATATTTACTCCCACATTGTCTTTCACGATATTTCATGAGTCTTTTATATCTCATTATGACTTTAATTTTCTTCTACAGTTGATAGGAGGACTTCTCCTAAAACACCGATGAAGGAACTGCAAACTTTTACAGGTAAATGAGAAGTTGATGTAAATCTAGGGTTTCAGTCCTTTATAATAGTTTTTTTCAGTGGTATTTCTGGTATCTTATAAATTCTGATGTTTTATTTTTAAATATATGAATCATGGATTGACATTAGGAAAGTTTCTACACTAGGATACAAGACTATATGTCAATTTTAAATCCTAAGTTTTCTGTTACTTGTGCAAGTAATATGCTTCGGGTCACAAATGTTTAAATGAAAAAAATCTAGAAATGTATAGAAAATGGCATGGTGAAGCTTAGAAATGATCAAGATAATGTATTCCTGATATCATCAATAATTCTTACCAAAGCAAATGTTTTTGAAGAATAATTTATATAAGAATCTGCATTATCTTAATTCACTCATCAGATTTTATTCTGAAAGTTGTTTTTTTCCAGCTTTAGGAAAAATGGTCTTTAATTTATAATAAATGTGGTAATTTATTACCATAAGATACCATAAGATACGCTTATAAAGATATGCTTTATTACCATAAGATATGCTCAAGGGTTCTGCAATTGAGAATATCTTCGCCTAACACCTCATCTTGAAATTAGGATATCATTAAACTTCATAGAACATATTTTACAACTTGATATAATACCAGAGTTCAGAAAGCTTATATGTCTATTGTTCCCTCTCTTAAAAGATGAGAAGGTTGATTCTAATGACCTGAAAATTTTCCTGGGAAGCCTGGGGATTGAGCTCACAGATCAGGAAAAAGAGAAGCTACTGAAAACACTGCCAATTGATGGTGAGATTGATAGAGGTGTCATGGAGGTCTTTTGTTGGTCTTTAGGTCTGTGTAAATATTTTCAACTTTGTTTCTATTTATTTTTCTCCAAAAGTATAGAAGAAAAAATATTAAATTGAGTTCTAAGTATATAGCAACCTGTCACTGTCGCTTAGAATTTATATTGGAAGTTAAATAACCCTTTAGATAAGAGTTGACATTAACAGCTAAACATATTGTTACCTATCAAGCTACTAATTTGTTCATATCATGAGAAGAGAAAAAAAAGATAAAGATTTGAGATCCATGACAAAAAAATAAAGATGGGAAGCAGAAATTTAAAAGCAAAGGGAAGCTATACTCATGTTTGAGCAAGGAGACTTCCTCAGGTACTGGAATAAAAAGGTTTGTCATAAGGAGAGAGGTTTCTGTTTCCAAACTTCATTATATTAGATGAAATAAACTAAAAATTAGAGACAACTCTTCTTAAAATGTTATTTTTGAAATTATTTAATCATACCATTTTGTGATTTCATGTTAATTTCCCCATTGCATGAATTATGGCTTTTCTTACAGCTGCTGGAAAGGTATATCACAACAGATTGCTAAAGGGTGTGAAATCTCTCAATGGTGAGTAAGACCCAGTTAAAAGTCATACTGTCTGACATTCCCCAACTTGACACTTTTATTCCAATTATGAATCCTGGCTCCTCACTTTGGTATCATTCCTTATTTATGATTCTTGCGGTCTACCCACATTTTAACTGATAACAGCGTATATTTTATCTTGTAGGAAGTTCCATATGGAACTTGCATTTTTTTTTCAACTCTGTACACCCTATTTTTCTCTATGCACGAAAAATCACTTCACCTTAAACAAACAAACATAATAAATAAATAAGTAGAAAGTTGATATGCATGCAGAATTTTGGCATAATACACTTTTTTTTCATGTTCCTACCTTCTGTCTTTCCTAAGGGGGAAAGGTTCATATAAATAACCTGGACAACACCCTTAAAAAATTGGGACTTGAGCTCACGGAAGAGGAACTTGCAAAGCTGTCAAAAAATCTACAAGTTGATGGTGAACACTACAGATGTCCTCAGGCCGTTTTTTAATTTTTCCTTTATGTCTGATATGTTTGAAAATAGATTTAATTGACAGATACATGTTAGAAAGCTTGGAGGAGAGCCCAATTTTATTTTTTTTACTTAAGTCTTTAATTTTAATTCCAATATAGTTAACATAGAAAATTATATTATTTCAGGTATATAATATATCAACAATTCTCTATATATGTGATAAGTATACTCTTTAGTCCCCATCACCTGTTTCACCCATTCCCCCACCCACCTCCCCTCTGGTAACTACCAGTTTGTTCTCTATAGTTAAGAGTCTACTTCTTGGTTTGTCTCTCTCTTCTTTTTTTTTTTCTTTGTTTACTCATTTTGTTTCTTAAATTTCACATATGAGTGAAATCATATAGTATTTGTCTTTAACATTTCTCTTAGCATTATACTCTTTAGCTCCATCCATGTTGTTGCAAATGGCAAGATTCCATTCTTTTTTAAGGCTGAATAATACTCCATCATACACACACACACACACACACACACACACACACACACACACACACATATGTTCTACGTCTTTATCCATTCATCTATTGATGGACACTTGGAGGAGAGCCCAATTTTAAAGTCAGAATAAATCTTGGATCTTCATTACAATTAACCTAAAACAGCATCACCTTTCCGTAAATATACCAAAAACTGCAGAGGGTGCTGTCAGGACTCTAATAGTCTAAACAATAAGAAAGCAAAATAATAGGGATCTGAAAATCTATTTATAGAGAAGTCAACAAGCCATTCTTCTATCTATCCTCCTGTCTAATGAAATCTTCATTCGAAAACGTGTTCAAAGATTTTTATCATAGTGCATGAGACCTTCAAGCTCCATCTGCCTGTGTGGACATATCTTCTCTCATTTTTCTACTGTTCCAGCCATGTTGAGCTGCTTGTAGTTTCACACACATAGCATGATGTCCCTGGACATTTTTCTCAACTTCTCCTCCATGTGAAGGCTCTTCCATCCTTCCATATTTCATATCAACTGCTCTGATACATTAATGTAGTTCACACACATCTCCTGCAGGAAGCAATCTTAGAACATACCAAGCTGGATTAGTGGTCCCTTCCTCAGCTGTTTGTGGGTACATGAAGTAAAGTTACCAGAATACCTGGCCAACTCCAATAGTATCTTCAGCTATGGCTTATAATGGCATCCAAAATACTAGGAAGAGCACACTTTTCCTGACCCAGTTTCTAGTATACAAGAGACCTTTGTATTAATGGAGATCATCTTAACTCCCTGAGATCCAGGCATTTTCTAAATGGTCTCAGGTAAAATGAAGATGTAAGGAATTTTTAATGGAATTGTTTCCTTAAAATATATGTCTTAAATTTGTCTTCTGGGCTTCTGACATTATTTCCATTGTGCCTTTTCTTGTAGCTAATGGAATGGTTGGTCTGAAAGAGGTGATGGATGGAGTAAAAGCTACTACAGGTAAGAGAGAAATTATGAATCTAAAACATTTAGTATTTATAATAATTATATTTCATCATTATTCTTCAATTGCCATATTAGTTATGGCATTTATTTCTTGGTTCATTAAATTACTAGCAACTCATTTGTTTTCTGGTATATTTTTTATTTGTATATTTTGCTCTTCTCTTTTTTAGAATGGCCAAACCCTGTACTAGTGAAATAATATATGAAGTAAAATTTTGATAAAGACTACAGATAACTGACAAAAAATGAGACTAACAGATCTTACCTTATTTTATACATTTATTTGAATAAGTAATTTATAATATTCCAATTGAATAGCAGATACATAATGTAAATCTCACAGGGTTCAGAGTTGCCTTGCCATTGTCATTGTGACTGTGACTTCTTTTATTAGCACTTAGAGATCAAATTCTTTTTCTGTGAAAGTCATCGTCAGTATATTTGGAGAGGTCTCATTGGCCTATGCTCTTTATTCTGTACCGATTCAATCTATATAGCCATAGATTAATTTTCCCTGTTTGGAGTCATTAGATGATCCTTTAAATTCGTATATGTAATGATGTCTATTTTTTTAAGGAGGGGAGGTTGATGTCAAAGATGTGAAAGCTATTCTGAAAAACATGGGAATAGAGTTCACAGATAAGGAACGTTTGAAGCTGCTGAAAAATCTGCCTTTCAATGGTAGGCATTTATATACTGATGTGACCTTAAAGTGTTCTTTGAAGCTCTTAAAGATTTTTTAATTTAAATTCCAGTTAGTTAACATACAGTGTAATACTAGTTTCAGGTGTACAATTTGGTGATTCAACACATCCACACATCACCCTGTGCTCATCACAAGTGCCCTCCTTCATCCCCATCACCCGTGTCACCCTTCCCTCACCATCTTCCCCTCTGGTGACCATCAGTTTGTTCCCTATAGTTAGGAGTCTGTTTCTTGGTTTGCCTTTCTTTTTTACCCCGTGTTTGTTTTGTCTCCTCTTAAGCTTTTTTTTTTTTTTTAGAAACTCAAACTATCCCCATTTGCTAAGATGCAACAGTAAATAAACAAGCAAATGCCAAACAAAATAATTTAAATGTTCACTTATTCTAGAGGGAAATTTCCATCTATGCAGTTTAACTCTCTGTTTTGGAATAATCATCCCCATGATGCTGACTCATGCCATCAAGGGGACTACATTTCTGAGGCTACCCTTACCTTTTTAGATACCTATAGGCAATTGTGGGAAGCAACCAAGGGAAAGAAGTGGTGTTAGACCGGAAGGGGATAAAAGGTCAGAGGTGATATTTTCCAAAAAAGCTGTGCATGTTATAGAGTGCCTTGTATGCTAAATTTTAGATAGACTTACCATATTATAAACTTTCCCTAATTTTCTCTCAAACTTTATTTTAATGAGGGAAGTTTCTAGGGCAAATCATGAAAATCTCAGTTTTACTAGAGTTTTAGTGAATAGCCACATCATTTCTCTATGACCTTAATTGTGTTCTTTTTTATAGATGATAACAAGGTCTTTAAAAACAGGTTGCTAGATGGTGTGAAGTCCCTTAAAGGTGAGTGAGAAACATAATAAGAATACAAATGAATATGAGATCTTCATTTTATACTGTTTCCAAGATATGAATTTGAATGCTGCCATCTGTCATATGTACTGATTGCAAATGTATGCTTTTTTGGACCTCAATCTTTATTTTAGCAGTTGAATCTGATGTTCTATCTTGGAAGTAAAGCACCACACTTTCTTGTCATTTTCGAAATTTTCAGGAAGAGAAATATCAAATTTCATGTTTACATGGGAAAAAATATAAATGATTAGCAGTGATTCAGAGAACTTAATAAATAGAAAAAACTAAATTGGAAGTTCATTCATCAAAAGTCAACCTACTATTGTTTAGAACTACATAATGTTTGCCTCCAGTACCAGAATTCCCTAAGCATTCATTGAACATCATTTTTTTCAACCAGATTTTTTTTAATTCATTAAGAAAATTGAGGCTGGCAAGAGTGATAGCCCTCAGCTTTACATCTTCAATCCCTCCCTATTCAGGTATCTTTAAGCACACCCATGTTAGTATAAAGGATGAGTGAGAAGTCCCTCTTCCTCCTCAAAGCTTACCAGGATGCCCTTGACTCCACTGTCTCCCATATCTTTTAAGACCTTGCCCCACTGGCCATTTTCAACCTCTTCAGCCCATTTACATGTTCAACGTACACCATCCTATAAAATAAGCAAACTAGAACTCTCCACACCCCTTTTTGGCCACAACTCAATCTCTTTCTTCCCTTTTTCATCCATTTCTTGAGAGACTTTTCTGTACTCTGAGCCCATATTTCTGTACCTAATTCTCAAACTAATTTCAGTATTAAATGCCATTTAAAACCTTGTGTTTCTGTAGGCTGGTCCCCAAGACAAGTCTCAAGGGAAGTAGCCATAGTTCTAAATTTGTAATTGACTGCTTAAAATATTTTGTCTCTGTGCTAAAATTGTTGAACATTAATTTATTTTTTTCACTTTAGAGCAAACATTTTCTGTTTGGTCCGAAGCAAATTTTGTGAATAATGATCTACTGCTTAAGAAATTCACAATGGGATATGTGTATCAAAAAAGTGTAAGAACTTCTCTTTTGAAGTCATTTAATATTCTTTGTGGACTGTCACTTTTCTTAGGTGGGAAGGTCAATATGAACAACCTGGGCACTGTTCTGAACAACCTGGGGATAAAGCTTGCAGATACGGAACTTAAAGATCTGGCTGAAAACATGCATGTTGGTGGTAAGCATATTATCATATATACTAGTTAACCCTAGAGAGAGGTTAGTTACAAGAAACTTGGGTGGGGGGGGGAAATGCCCTTTTTCATAGGGAAAAGGGAAGGCCCAAGAGCAGTGTGAGACACCATATCAATGACTAAAACACAGAGAATGTCATTTGAGGTTATGAGTATCCAGTTAACAAAGTCAAAATTAAACCAGTTTTTTATATGTGTGATATGTATGACTTTTATGTTCTCTGTAAGTATCATGTTTAGTAGTTGAGTCTTTCCAGTTTTGAATACAAGAATGCAGATTCTTTAGACACATTCACTTCTAAGTAACTTCCCCTTACTAACACAAATAAATTTGAGATATTATAGGCCAAACTGCACCATTGCGATAGCGTGGTTTTCATGTTTAGAATTTTCTTGTTATTCATGCTTGTCTTAGAATAAAAGTTGAGTAGAATAATAATCTAAAAAGTGTGTTCAAAAATATTTGTTTAAATAAATGTTAGCAATTATGATGGGGCCTGACACATAGTTAAGTGCAACTGTTATAGTTCTTCCCATGTTTTCCCACAAACTTTTGTATTATATTTAGAATGTAATATTTGAAGTCTATATAATATATGAGATCCATAATATATGGGATCTATAATATACTGCGATTTTATCTTCTCTTATAGTTGATGAGAAAATTCCTCTAGAAACACTGATGGAAAACATCACAGATTTTACAGGTGACTGAAAAGTTACTATAAAATTAGGATTCCAATTATCTACATTAAATTTTGGTTTTTGCTAATATTTCCTGGTACTTCATCACTGACTTGTAAATTCTGGCATTTCTCTATATTTATTAATGAAATATTTGCTTCTAGTGTTACATGTATTGATATAAAATTATCTGATTTTGCAATGAAATTACCATACTATTTCTTGCTTTCAAATTCTACAATCTCTGTTGTTTATGCCAATAATGTAATTCACTTCGCCAGTGTTTAATAACCACAGTATAGAATGGCACAGCAAATTAGAGAGTGAAGCCTAAAATTGATGGAAGTAATGAATTTATTGTATTTATCATATAATTCTTATTTTTTAAATTAAAATACTTTTTCAAAGAAAAATTCATATAAGCATCTATTTTTTTAATTAATAGATCAAATTTCAATCTGAAAGTAGTCTGTCCTGATTTTAGAAGACTCTCTTGTTCACATTAAGAAAATAAATTTGACCTATCATCTACATTGATTCTGTAGTTGAAAATGTTTGTTTGTTTTTATTACTGTAGTTTTCAGTCTGAAAACAAGGAGATGGTATTAATTATCCTAAAATAACTTTTTTCATTAGAAATAATTACTATTATCTGGAGGCGCCTGGGTGGCTCAGTCGGTTAATCGTCCGACTTCAGCTCAGGTCATGATCTCGCAGCTTGTGAGTTCAAGCCCCGCATCAGGCTCTGTGCTGACAGCTCAGGGCCTGGAGCCTGCTTCAGATTCTGTGTCTCCCTCTCTCTCTGCCCCTTGCCCTCTCGCTCTCTCTCTCAAAAATAAGTGATAAAACATTTAAAAACTTTAAAAAAAAAGAAATGATTACTGCTATCTGAAATGAAGATGTATACCAAATTTCTTATTTTCAAAGGTGAGAAGATTGAATCTAGTGAGCTAAAAAATGTTCTGGGAAATCTCGGAATTGAGCTCACAGATAAGGAACTAGAGAAGCTGCTGAAAATACTGCCAATTGATGGTGAGTCATACAAGTGTCTGTGGGAGCTTCCAGGGAAATTAGATTTTTACAGATCTGCATGAAAATTTTCACTTCTTCTCAAACATGATGGAACATTTTTAAAAAACTAAAATGTAAGCTACATCTTAAAACAGTAAGTGTCGTTTAGAGTTTATTTTAGAAGCCAAGCAACTCCTCAGATGTAAGTTGCCATCAGAGCCAACAAATGTCTACTGTCACCCTTCAGGGCTTATACCATAAGAAGGAAAAAGAGAGGGATAAGCGGGCAATGGAAGAAATTAAAAATAAAAGTCAGAATTAAAAAGAAAGGAAAGAGATATTTGTACAGTACAGTAGGCCCACTCAAGGGGACCAGCTTATCATATTGAAAAAGCCTTCTCTTCCTTAATTTCACTGTTCTATAAAGATGAAAATTTTAGGTGAAACATTTTTAAAAAAATTTTTAATGTTTATTTTTTTTTGAGAGACACAGAGTGATAGAGCACGAGCAGGGGAGGGGCAGAGAGAGAGAGGGAGACACAGAATCCGAAGCAGGCTCCAGACTCTGAGTTGTCAGCACAGAGCCTGACGCGAGGCTCAAACTCACAAACTGCGAGATCACGACCTGAGCCGAAGTCAGACGCTTAGCCACCTGAGTCATCCAGGCACCCCATAAGTGAAATATTTATAATGGTACTACTGAGTTATCATCCACATATTGTACAAGTGACCCAATATATCAATTAAGTGAATTCTGATGTATTCACCACATTCATCACAACAATCAATTTTAGAACATTTTTATTATCCCAGAAAGATATTCCATACCTATTAACAGTCACCTCCCAATTTCTCCATCTCCCTCAGCCCTGGGCAACCACTAATCTATTTTCTGTCTCCATCAGTTTCCCTATTCTGGATATTCCACATAAATAGAATCATATAATATGTGGTCCGTAGTGACTAGTTTCACTTAACATAATGTTTTCCAGGTTTATCTCTGTCCTGTTATGTATTAATACAGTTGATGCTTGAACAACACAGGGGTAAAAAGCGCTGACTCCCTGTGCAGTCAAAAATCTGTGTATAACTTTTGACTCTCCAAAAACTTAACTACTAATTGCTTACTGATGACCAGAAGCCTAACTGATAACATAAAGTCAATTAACATACATTTTGTTGTTATATGTATTATATACCCTATTCTTACAATAGGTAAGCCAGAGAAAATAAAATGCTAATAAGAAAATCATAAGGTGGGGCACCTGGGTGGCTCAGTCAGTTAAGCGTCTGACTTGAGCTCAGGTCATGATCTCATGGTTTGTGGGTTCGAGCCCTGCATCAGGATCTGTGCTGACAGCTCTCTCTCAAAACTAAATCAACATTAAAAAAATAATTTAAGAAAATCCTAAGGAAGAGGAAATACATTTACAGTGCTATACTATAAAAAAAAACCACGTATAAATGGACCTGCACAGTTCAAACCTCTGTTTTTCTAAAGTCAACTGTACTTTGTTTCTTTTCACTGCTGAAAAATAGGCTATTCTATGGATATAACACATTTTATTTATCCATTCATCGGTTGATACGCATTTGGATTGTTTCCACATTTTAGGCTATTATGAATAATTCTCCTATGAACGTTCATGTACAAGTTTTTACATGGGTATATATTTTCATTTGTCTTGGGTATATACCTAAGAGAGAAATTGTTGGGTCATATGGTAATTCTGTGTTTCACCTTTTGAGGAAGTGCAGGCTGTTTTCCAAAGAGGCTGCATTACTTTCCATTTCCACCAGCGGTGCATCAGAGTTCCAGTTCCTCCACATCCTGGTCAACACTTGTTACTTCTGTCCTTTGATAATATCTTAGTGGGTATGAGGTGGTATCTTATCTGGTTTCGACTTGCATTACCCTGATTGCTAATGATGTTAAGCATCTTTTCATGTGAATATTGGCTAAACGTATACCTCCTTTGGAGAAAAATCCACTCATAACCCTCATCCGTTTTTAAATTTGGTTATCTTCTTATTATTGAATCGTAGAAGTTCTTTATACATTCTAGATACAAGTCCCTTATATTTTCTAGATATAAGTTCCTTATCAGATACATGATTGCAAAAGTTTTCTCCTGTCCTGTGAATTATCTTTTTACTTTCTTGACAGTGTTCCTTGATGCACAAAAGATTTTTAACTTTGATGATGTCCAGGGTATAACTTTTTCTTTTGTTGCTTGTGTTTTGGTGTCATATATTTAAAAAATGTCTAATCTAAGGTTAAGAAAATGTACAGTTATGTTTTCTTTCACCATTTTTATAGTTTTAACACTTATAATTAGGTCTTTGATCCATTTTGAGTTACTTTTTGTATAAAATGTGAGATAGGGATCCAAAAGAATATTCTCTTTGCATGTGACTGTCCAGTTGTCCCAGCACCATTTATTAAAAACACTGTTCTTTCTTCATTGAATGTGCAAGTACCTTTGTCAAAAATCAGCTGACCAAACATTGGAAGGTTTATTTCTGGATTGTAAATTCTATTCTATTAATCTATATATCTAGTTTTATGCCAGTACCTCACTGTCTTGATTACTGTCACTTTGTAGTTTAAACTGAAAAGTGTGAGTCCCCTACTTCTTTTTCCTTTTTCAGATTATTTTTGCTTTTTGGAGCCTGAGCTTTACCATATGAATATTAGGACCAGCTCATCAGTTTCTGCAAACAAACCAGCTGGAATTTTTTATAAGAATGTATTGACTCCATGGATCAGTTTAGGGAATATTGTCACACTCACAGTATTAAGTCTTCCAATCCATAAACATGGGATGTCTTTTCATTTATTTAGGTCTTAATTACTTTCTTTCTATAATGGTTTATAGTCTCCAGAGTATAAGTTTTGTACTTCTTTTGTTAAAATTATTCTTAGGCATTTTATGCTTTTCATGCTCTTGTAAATGAAATTACTTTCTTAAGTTTTCTTTTCATTTGCTTGTTGCAACTCTATAGCAATACAGTTGATTTTTGTATGTTGATACAAGACTGCATTTTCTGCTTCTGAAATTATTCAGTTCATGCTATTTTTGTGAAACTCGTATTCATTCTACCATTACATGAATTATGACTTTTCTTACAGCCAATGGAAAGTTATATCGTAATAGACTACTGAAGGCTATGAAGTCTCTCAAAAGTAAGTAAAAAACAAAATTATAAGGCATGTTATCTAGGTCTCCAGATACACCATCCAAGCATGAATCTTGGCCCTATATAAGCTTTTATTTATAATTCTTCCAGCATAACTACATCTTACCTGCTGTTAATATACACTTTCTCTTGGCAGGAAGTCCACTGTCTTCTTAGATTTTTTTCAACTTTTTCTCAAGAAGAAAAACCAACCCTGGCAAAAACAAACAAAAAACCCTGGTTGTTATTGAAAAGCAATGGTCAGCTACAATAATAACTAATAAGTCAAAACATAACCCTACTTTTTATGCAGAGTAATTCAGTTAGTGGTCTGCAGTTCTGTTTGTTCCAGCACCTTAACCTTGTTTTACTTTGTAGCCTTGTCCACAAGAATAGACTAAAGGAAATACAGTTCTGACTCCATTGACTTTCTATTTGAGTCTTTAAGTGGAAAAGTCTATTTGGGATTTCAGCCTTGTCAAAGTGTAATAATAACAGAGGCATGAAATATATTTTATCTTTTGTTTCTTTTGTTTTAATAATATGTGTTCATTAAAGTTAATAATAGTTTTCCTAAAAAACATTTTTACATTTTACTATTATACAACTTTTTTTTTCAAATGTTGCTTTACTGTCTCTTTCCTAAGATGGGAAGATTAAAAAGAATTACCTCCATAGTAGTTTGGGAAATATGGGAATGGGGCTCACAGACGAGGAACTTGCTGGATTGTCAGGAGACCTACAAGTTGATGGTGAGTACCAAAGATAGCATTCAGGATCTATTTATCTTGATCTTCAATTTAAAGGAGTATCAATTAAAATTCTGTTGTGAGACAAATTTAGCTGGACTTTATTATACTCTATAAACAAAGTGTATCT
The DNA here is from genome assembly GCF_023721935.1 of Panthera uncia. Taxonomy (NCBI): domain Eukaryota; kingdom Metazoa; phylum Chordata; class Mammalia; order Carnivora; family Felidae; genus Panthera; species Panthera uncia. The sequence continues at coordinate 15,470,712 of NC_064814.1, forward strand.
TTTTCTGAGCTCATGTCATTGATTACATGTCTCTTTTGGACTTCTGTAGCAAACGGGAATGTTGATCTGCATGACGTGATGGAAGGAATGAAAGCTATTACAGGTGAGCACAAAGTCACTATAAACCTAAATTCCCATTAGAACACTAACTATATTTTACCATTAACCTTAAATGCCATGTTGATTCTGTTACTGTGCTCCTTATTATAAATATTTGTCCAGAGTTGGGCTTTGTGGTATTCGTGTTTTGGTAATAAAATTTTAGCTTCAAGTCTTGGTAGGAAGACCCTTACTCTCTTAAAAAAATAATCTAAAAATAACTTTTTTAGAGTCACTAAATTTCCCTCACGAGCCTTTCTCTTTCTGATTAAGGGAAAGTTGACATCAAAAACCTGGAAACCGTTCTAGGTGACATGGGAATCAAGCTCACAGACCAGGAACTTGAAGATCTGAAAGAAAACCTGCCAGTCAGTGGTGAGCACATGAGATACCATTGGATTTTGAGCTTTCGGTGTTATGTACCGTTAGAAATGAAAGGAATGGAACGAGGGAACTTTCTACGCAGAAGAGGTCCAGATTGTAGATGGGACAAGAACACTGACAAAGAAGTTGAGAATGTAGTATTTGGACACAGGTGGCATGGCCACTAGAAGAGTCTGCGAAGTTCTGAGGACAACAAAGTTTGCCTTTACAAAATGGCCGCTTTTGAATCTCATCTTTTTGTTATCAAATTCAAGAGTTGATATTTTATGAAATAGAAAGTCAAATTTACATTTTTTAAATAAGTATATTTTTAATATTTTAAATCTTTTCTTCTGTTCTATACTGAAGCATATTCTGAGTAAATGTTTGTTGAATGGCTATTTAAAGTGCATAACAAAATGCCCAGTAACAAAAGGCTGTTATAATCTGAAGGGGAGGAGAGCGTTCTTACGCTATTTTATATCACTTTATGAGCTTCAAGTTATGGTTTTTTTTGGTTACAGTTGATAATACAGTTGCTCTGAAAACTTTGAAGGATGAAGTGAAAGCTTTTACAGGCAAGAATTTGTTATAAATGATTTGCAACAAATTGTGATTTACACTAAAAATTTTAATAGCATTTTCTCAAAATTCTACTGCTTTACAGATTCACATGCTTTCAGTATTCATTTTGATAAATATGTGCATCTACTGATCAACATCTTAATCTAACATTATCTGGGTTTATAAGTAAAGCAAAAGGACTATTTCTTCATTGTAAGTCATATATTCTTTGATGCTTTTTTTCAGTAAAAGTGCCTGGCTCTTATTTATAGACCCAAACCCAGATGATCACAGCAAAAGCAGGGTGGAGCTTTAGAAATAAAAGTCCATTACCAACAGCTAATTACATAGTTTTAACAAAGTAAAGTAAAATATGTCATACTTTGTTAATTGTGTCTTGTATCATACTAACCGTCTCTTGACCTTATTTCTGGATAATTACATGACCAGATTTGCTTCTGTACTATGTGATATCATTCCCAGTGTTAGGGATACATCCCATTTGCTAATATTGAGGGACAAGGTCTATTTTTTATTTAGCATTTGACTCTTTTTAGTAACAAATCTTTCACTCCATCTTTCCTTTTCATTCTGGTATCAGAGAAAGGACTAGAGCAGCAAAAGTAAATGTTTAGACCATGTTAAATAATAAGATTGTCCGTTAATAGTTTAACCTGTAACTATTCTGTCTTTTCAAAGGAGAAAAGGTTGATTCCAGGGACCTACAAAATACTCTAAAAGACATAGGGATTGAGCTTACAGACGAGGAAGCCAAGCAACTGAGGAAAACACTGCCCCTTGATGGTAAATAAATGCCACATAAATGCCACCATGCCTTCCAGGGAACCTGACTTTATGGGTCAGTGCGAGCCATTCTCAATCTTTGAGTAGTACAGTTTTGTCTTAAAATGCCATAAATTAATAGAGAAAGGCACTTCTGACTTGAAAAGAAATTCTTTCAGTACCTCTTGGAACACAATCTGAGATTCATCGCTACATTGCCATATAGTAATCTGAGTGACTAATACTATCCTATCAGATTGGTATTAGTTTTGCAATAAGAGCAAGGAAACATAATGAAGGAGAAAGAGGACATCAGTAGAATAAAAAGGAAGAAATATTTTAATGTATTTTTTAGAATTGCACCATGGGAGAGTTTAATAAATGTCTCTAATTCCAAAGAATGGCCAAGTTTGTCACTGTGGAAAACATCTATCTATCTATCTATCTATCTATTTATCTATCTATCTATCTATCTATCTAGAGCACACGAGCAGGGCAGGGGTAGAGAGAGAGAGAGAGAGCGAGCGAGAGAATCTCAAGCAGGCTCCACACTCAGCACAGAGCCTGACATGGGGTTCAGTCTCATGACTGAGATCATGACCTGAGCCCAAATCAAGAGTCAGATCCTTAACCAACTGAGCCACTCAGGCACCACAAACATTTATATTTTTAAATGTCCATATCGTATAACTATAAAATAGATGCATTTTTAAAGCAAATCATTGAAATGTATCTTTCTACAATCATATAATTTGTAATGTTGTGGTTTTCTGGAGATCCGAATTGTACTTTTTCTTACAGCCCATGGAAAGGTGTTTCAAAGCAGGTTGCTGAAGGATGTGAAGTATAATAAAAGTGAGTAAGAAGCACAAAGATGAGGCATATGAAATATCCTTAAGCATTAAATTTATATCACTAGAATATAACACCTTATTTTGCTTCTTGTACCACATCTATGTTTTTGCTGGTAGTAATCCTTACTTTATCTTAGATGAAAAGTTCTCTACTGCATTGTGTTTTTGAAGCTTTCTCTGAAGAAACAATTATATGAACAGAAATAAAGATGGAAGGAAAGGAAGGAAGGAAGGAAGGAAGGAAGGCGGGCAAGCGTGTGCAAGGGAGGAAGGTGGGAAGGAGAAAGGAAGAAGGTTTGGGACTTACTCCAAAATGTGAGCAGAAGCAGACAAAACAATCTCAGAGTAAGAGTTTAGGAAAGGACTATAATCTCTCCTTCTTGGTGGAGATTACTGGTTATTGCTCTTTAGTTACACTTGCTCAGCCCTGCCCCACCTAACTTTTTCCTGGGCCTGTATGTTTAACGTTTGAGGAAACAAATTCTAATTCTAACTCTGCTTTTAACTCTTTATTTTTTTTTTAATTTTTTAATGCTTTTTTATTTTTAAGAGAGAGACAGAGTGCGAGTGGGGGCGGGAGGGAGCAGAGAGAGAGGGAGACACAAAACCCAAAAGCAGGCTCCAGGCTCTGAGCTGTCAGCACAGAGCCCAACGTGGGGCTCGAACTCACAAACCATGAGATCATGACCTGAGCTGAAGTTGGATGCTCAACCAACTGAGCCGCCCAGGTGCCCCTGCTTTTAACTCTTTAAATTGTAACTCAGCTTGTAAAGAGTTGTACATATATATTGTAGTTTTGTTCTTTGCTTGAAAATTTTAGCAGTTATGCTAGATTGTGAAGTCATTCTCTTTTAGCAGTATATTCATGTAACAGCACCAACTATTACTATCTTAAAGAGATATTTGCACCCCCATGTTCATTGCAGCATTATCTGCAATACCCAAGACAAAGACACAACATGTCTCTTGACAGATGAATGAAGAAAATAGAATAAATATATATAAATATGTACATACATAATACATAATAGAATATTATTTGACCGCAGAAAACAAGGAAAGCCTGCCATTTACAACAAGGATGAAACTTGAGGGCATTATGCTAAGTGAAATAAGTCAGACAGAAGAAAACAAATACTATATGATACCTCCTATGGGTGGAATCTAAAAAACCAAACTCATAGAAACAGAGACCTGATCGGTAGCTGCCAGAGGCAGGGGGTTGGGGAGAGGAATAGGTGAAGGTAGTCAAAAGGATGCAAACTTCCAGCTATAAGAGGGGCAAGTTCTGGAGATACAATGTAAGGCACGTTGACTATAATTAACAACACTATCATATTTTTGGAAATTGCTAAAAGAGTAAATTTAAAAGTTCTCACCATACACACAACCAAAAATGTAACTATGTGAGATGACAGATGTGTTAACTAACCTTATTGTGGTAATCATTTTGCAGTGTATATATATACATATATTGTACACCTTAAACTTATACACTGTCATATGTCAATTATTCAATAAAACTGGGGGAGGGGCGCCTGGGTGGCTCAGGGGTTGAGCGATGGACTTCGGCTCAGGTCATGATCTTGCAGTTCGTGAGTTTGAGCCCCGCGTCGGGCTCTGTGCTGACAGCTCACAGCCAGGAGCCTACTTCAGATTCTGTGTCTCCCTCTCTCTGCCCCTTCCCTGCCCATGCTCTGTCTCTCTCTGTCTCTCAAAAATGAATAAACGTTAAAAAAATTTTTTTAAATAAGATAAAACTGGGGGAAAGGGGGAAAACATTAATGTCTGTTAGTTGAAGATAATAATATACGTTCATGAATTTTTCTAAATATTTTGTATTCATTCCATTTTTTCTTTCCTTTTCATGTTTTCAAGGAGGGAAGATTGATGTAAATAACCTGGACCCTGTTTTAGAAGCTATGGAGGTCAAGCTGACAGAAAAGGAACTGAATCTGTTAAAGGATCTTCTGCGTGGTGAGCATTATAGAAAACACTGTGATTTTAAACAGATGTGCTTGCAGGATTAATTTTGACTGTTTCGAAAGTTTAAATTATTTGTTGCCTGAAGACATTCGAATAGCTTGCAGAAAAACTCAGGGGGGAAAAAGGCTGTTCTTTTTTTTTAGTGTTTTTTTTGTTAATGTTTATTTATTTTTGAGAGAGAGCCAGACAGAATGTGAGTAGGGGAGGGGCAGAGAGGGAGACACACAACTCGAAGCAGGTTCCAGGCTCCAAGCTGTCAGCACAGAGCCCAATGCCCAGGAACCGTGAGATCATGACCTGAGCTGAAGGTGATGCTTAACCGACTGAGCCACCCAGGTGCCCCAAAGGCTGCTCATTTTTGTTGCTTTAAAACCTCTCATCTATTTCTTTATACATCTTGGACTAGGGGTGGATGCTAGTGAGAAGGGGAGGGATTTTTGTTGTCTGGTTTTACAAAAATAGGATCTGCAATGTGGTTTTTGTTTGTTTGTTTGTTTGTTTTTGCTGATCCATATATCACTGCCATTCACACCGTGGTGCAGAACATCATCCATGAGAGGCTCCACTCCTCAGTGCCAAGGCCATTGTGTGTACCTGCCAAATACAGTCCTCTCTGTGTTCTGACCATTGAGCCGGATGGCTTATTCGCTTATAAAAGAATATGAAGATTTGACAGCCACTAAGTGCACCTGTCATTGACACAGGGTTCTCAAAACTAAAACCTAGAAATGCCACACACCTATCTGTGCCTTCAGGAGAAAGCTCCATGTGTCAGATCTTGATAATGCAGTATGTCCTGTGTAAAGAGGAGCCTGTGTAGATTGGCACATTCTGAGGAATCTGTCAGTGTAAAGTGGTAACATCTGCCTTTTTTATTTACAGATGTAAATGAAATGTAATTATTCAGCCATTCCTCATTTCTCTATTCATAGATATTGAGATGCTTTCTTTTCTGGTCACTATAACAAAGAAAGTTAACAGAAAAATATGTGTAGTATTACAATTTTTAAAAAATATATGTAATACACTTTATAAACATAAGAAAGTTCTGGAAGGCTATACACAAAACTGTTAGTAATAGTGAGGAGAGGTACTGAAGCTGAGGAGAGGTAAAAGAAGGGACATTTACCTTTTCTTAAACACTCTTTTTTTTTAGTCTGTTACACAAAGTATGTTTTAAATTCTACTTTTTTAAGCTTAATTTATTTTGTTTTTAATTTAAGATGAATACATGGGGTGCGTGGGTGGCTCAGTTGGTTAAGCGTCCAACTTTGGCTCAGGTCATGATCTCATGGTTTGTGAGTTTGAGCCCTGCATCAGGCTCTGTGCTGACAGCTCAGAGCCTGGAGCCGGCTTCGGATGCTGTGTCTCTCTCTCTTTCTGCCCCTCCCCTGCTCACATTCTGTGTGTGTGTGTGTGTCTCTCTCTCTCTCAAAAATAAATAAACATTAAAAAATTTTTTAAAAAGATGTATACAAATGGTGTGGTAAAATGACTGGCTTTTGGCTGTGTTTTCATCTACCAGTTAGGTTCAGCGGATCACTAAATTGACCACTTAAGTAACTAGTTCCTATCAAATATCCCCCACTGCTTGACACTGGTCTCTACCTGCCCATTGCATCAACATGTGGTAACACAAGATAACAATCCTAACGAATACTGAGAGATACATAATTTTAAAAAGTGAGGAAAGTAAGATTGAAGGATTACTCAAATCACACAAAGCCACTAACGAATGTGGACCTGGCAGAGTTAGAACATTTAATAATTGAAGAAGAAAAATTGTACATGAATGATATGTACATGAATAATATGATAGGACATTCAACATACAGTGTTTTCAATCTCAAAAGATGTTAAAGGACCTCTTGGAACAAAGTCAATCTTTTGGTAAAGGTTATTTTTATACGTCTCATTTCAAAGTTCAAAAGCTGTGGAGTACAATAACCTAATTTGCTCAGAAAAAAATCACATCCCAACACACTTGTAACAGTCGGCATTGAATTCATTGTTTCTTCTAAGAATCATGGAATAGTTATAACCTGAATTTTCTTAAATATTAGGTGAAATAAACTTTGACAGTTTTCATCTTTATTATTTAATGAAACCATTTAAGATCTTTTTTTTTTCATTATTTATTATTAAATCTTGGTCCTCATTGCTAATGAATTATTTTCCTTGGTCATCTTCTGGAACCATAAATCTTAGATTTAAAAAAAAAACCTCCTGTCCTATGTATCTTTTTGCTGAGTCCATGTTAATTGTTCTTCTCTGATTAAACTTTGTCTTACAGGCTCTAAGAAAGTTGATCTGCAAAAACTTATGGAAAAAGTAGAGGCTGTTACAGGTGAGGAAAAAGTTACCAAATACATATGGTTCTGATTCTTTACACATATTCTTCCCTGTTACTTTATATTCCTTTTAAATTATGATATTTTGGGGCACCTGGGTAGCTCGGTCAGTTAAGTGTCTGACTCTTGATTTTGGTTCAGGTCATGATCTCACGGTTCGTGAGATCAAGCCCCGCATCTGGCTCTGCACGGAGCCTGCTTGGGATTCTCTCTGTCCCTTTCTCTCCCCTGCTTACTCTCTCTCAAAATAAATAAGCATTAAAAATAATAGTAAATAAATCAGGCATAATTTTTAATAAACTGATTTCCTGGACTTTGGTTTTTCAGGGTTTTCTTTTTTTTTTAAGTTTTTCTTTAAATTCTAGTTAGTTATCATATAGTGTAATATTGGTTTCAGGAGTAGAATTTAGTGATTCATCACTTACGTAACACCCAGTGCTCATTATAACAAGTGCCCCCCTTAATACCCATCACCCATTTAGCCCATCCCTTGCCCACCTCAGTTCGTTCTCCATCAACCCTCAGTTTGTTCTCTATAGTTAAGAGTTTGCCTCCCTCTCCCTTTTTTTTTCTCCTTCCCCTATGTTCATCTGTTTTGTTTCTTAAATTCCACATAGACTGAAATCAGAAAGTATTTGTCTTTCTCCGGTTTGTCAATGCTTTAACAACAAAACATAGTGCCATATTTTGTTAGGCCCTATAATCTCATTTTTTCCAGATTTTTACTAAAAACATATTAGTGCAATAAAAAGAGACTGAAGTTTTATTACCTACTAGTAATCTCCCACAACAGAATATTATGAAATGCATTACTATGCACTCTGTTATTTTGTCTCTATTATTACTAAAGTTATGGAAATAAACACTTTAATATTTTACCATAACTACAGTCAAACAGGACTCATTTGACTTTATTATGGATTGAGTAGTTGGTGCTAATAATTAAACAGTAATAAGAGATTTCATTATTATTTAGAATAATTAGATGGTTCTTTAAAATCTCACATGTTACCATTTCTGTCCTTTTAAAGGAGAGGAAATTGATGTCAATGACATGGAAACAGTTCTAGGAAACATGGGAATAGAACTCACAGATAAAGAACTCTCACAACTGGTGAAAAATCTGCCAGTTGATAGTGAGTATTTAAATAAAAATGTAGTCATACAGGGAAGTGTATTGTTAACTTGTGAAAACTTGTAAAATTGTCTCTATCTTATTGCTTGTCAGAAATAATTTTATGATTCATGTTACATAATTTTAAATGACTATTATATGTTAAAATTTTCTCTGTGCCAAATTTGTCTTTAGTTTGAGAAGTAACCGTTGTATCATCATGACTCCTAGCATCAGGATTCAGTTATATTACTTATAACTTTTGAGTCTATCAAGAGATGTAAAATTTAATCCAGAATAAATGAGAAAAAGAGAAAGGAGTGATCTAATAGGGGAAAATGAAAATATCACAAAAGAAAAGTAAAAGATATTTTTCAGGATGGCAGAATGTCAGTATCCCCATCCCTTACAATTTCATTATTTGCCACTAAATCAGAAAATTTCTAAGGCAGTTCACAAAAGATGTCTTACTGAAATTGCTGATTTCTTACTAGACAGTAATGAAATTCCACATTGCTCTTCTGTGATCTGAATAGTCCTTTTCCTTACAGATGGAAAGGTCTATCGAAGAAGGTTGCTGGATGGTATAAAGTTTCTTAAAGGTAAGGGAGAAACTTAACAAAACACAAATCAGTCTGAGATCATCACGTTTGGCATTTAGACTAATTCCTTGTGGTTAAATTGTCAACTCTGCCACTTAACACATTATTATATACTTTTGTTTCTTTTGTGGATGATCGTGTTCTTTAGGAGATCATCTTTTATGTTGTAACTTGGAAAGAATTCCTATGCTTTCTCGGGATTTTTCAAACTTTGACAGAAGTAGAAATTATCAGAGCCCAGGCAACATAGCAAAAGTAAAGGGAAAATTAGCACCTCTTCAGTTAGTTTATTCAGCAACAAAAGACTACTAATCTGGCATTTAGACCAAGAGAGCAAGAGAGTGCTAGAAAGTCTCCAAGAAACTGAAAGAACATGGGACTGAATAGATAGACAGGGAGCAGGCCAGGAAAAAGGTCATGTCTAAGCAAGGTTCCGAATACCACCTTCATGATTTCTGCCAAATCCACACACTATTTGTACTACTATTAATATTTTCACTGATACTGATTTACTTTTTACTTAAATTTTAAAAAATTTTAAATGGTAATGGAAAAACAGCATGCCTTAACATAACTAGACATTAATTGTAAAAACGAACACAATGAAAATGAGACAATAGTGGTTAGAAAAGCTGGAATTGTTATCACCCTACTAGAATTCTCTGAGAAGTCATTCTGTCACCTTTCAGTTTTTATACTGGGCGTGCTTATATTAAGATTAAAATTAAAACAATAAACTCAAACTCGAACTCTTATTATGGACTCTGTCCTCCTGTAAAGATCTCATCAGGCTTTGGTTTTTTGGAGGAACATGATAACCATAATCCTCTGGAGGTGAGGGTTTATCCCACATTTTAGGGACATTAACTGTTACCTGTATACTTCTTTTTCCATAAGGAGGGAAGATTGATTCCAGTAAAGTGGATGAAGTTTTGGGAGCTATGGGCATGGACCTCACTGAAAAGGAGCTTAAAGACATAATGCAAAATCTGCCAGTTAATGGTGAGCATTTTGGATGCCACTGAACACTCCAGAAAAACTACTTTTGTAAGCCTATTTATAACAATCATTCAAAATGCTTGTTTGACATCAAGAAGGCATTCTGAAAAGCTTGGGGAAAAAACTCAGGTCCAAAGAAAGAACGCATCCTGTCTGTCGCTGGTTTCACACGCACACTAGAGAAAGATTTCAAGATAACTCGACTTTTTCACTCAACCTTACCTTTTTTTCCCTACAGAGTAAGGGAGGATTGATAGGTATTGCTCAAATTACAATTGAGCTCTTTGGCCACATTTGCTAATGCGTGACATCAGTATTTATAAAAAGGGTACTTAGTATAGCTGTGGCTATCTGTAATGTTGTTGTTATTTTTCTTTGTTAATATGGCCAGAATATCCCTGCACTACATGGCCGCCATCTCAGTGTTTGTCTGTGTCTCACCTTCACATGGGTCCTATGGGGAAAAGTCTATTGCAGGCAACTTAAAGCAGTTCTTCTCTAAATCTGTAGCCGAGTGAAGTCACAGAAGTCACAGAGCCTCCCTTCCACCAAATGCTGTTACTGAAGCAATCACAAGACCCTGCCCAGATTCAGTCTAAGCTTTTGGTGGGAGATGTATCAGTCACACTGTAATAAGATCGTGTGGGGCGGGAAATCTATGTCTCAGCCATCCTTGAAACATATGTTCTGCCACAGCTCCTTTTACTCAGCATACGTGTTTTAGATTCATCTCTGGTATTGTCTGTGTCAGTGATTTGTTTTGGTGGGAGTTAAGACGGTGGAGCAGCATGGGGACCCTGAGCTTGCCTCATCCCTGAAGCGCAGCTAGATCAGCACCAAACCATGTCAAGCACCTAGGAAACTGAGCTGAGGATCAACACAACAATCTGCATAACTTGAGCCACAGAATTCAGCAGGTACACAGTGTGGAGAGGTGGACTGGGGGAGAGAAAAGCCACGGAGGGTAGGGAGCTGTTTTTGCTGAGAGAGGACAGAGAAAAGGGAGGAAGAGAGCGCGGTCCATCACGATCATGGAAGAACAACACTTCCCTGAAAGTAGCTGGAGAGAAAGAGAAAGAGTGAAAACACTCTCAGGGGACTGAACAAGAAATCTGCCCCCCCAAATCTATTGATGGGAAGAAAGGAGAGGGTGTCAGTACCACCAGGATTCTATAAACAGTGGAGCACAGAGCCTGAAGTTCTGGAGGTCAGTGCCTGGTGGTGCTCTGGTGAGGAAGTAGGGCAAATCCCCAGGGGCAGGTAGTGGGGTTTGACGGGTCCTTGTGCCAATAGGGAGAAGTAATTCTCCTACTTGGGGTGCATTTGGTAGAGGCCATATGGCCTCCCCATGGGCAAAAGTCCCATCAGACCCCAGAGAGCAGCCACGTTTGCTGGTATTGGACGTCAGAGTACGATGAAACCTGGAACCGGCTGTGTGTTGTGGTTTGCCGTAATCCCTGACCCTCTGCCACTGCACGATCGCACAAATGTCTTCTGGGGCAAGTCAGCACCTGGCCATTGCTCAGCAAGACTCTCCCCAGAGTTGGCACGGGTCCCAGCCTCAGGGGTCTCTCAAGTGTCTGGGGTTTTGAAACACAGCTCCATCTGAGATAAACTCTAGAGGGAGGTGCCACCTGGCAGGTGGACAGCTTGGACACAGACCGCATAGGGACAGGGAGTCGAGGAAGGCCTGAGACAAAGGAGGGGTGCTTGATTGTGTCAGTGAAAGCACAAAGTTCCTATGCCAGAGACTAGGGAGCTGGGCGAAGCCACCTCTCCCTTGCACGCACATGCTCAGCACACTGATCCACCCCAGCAAGCTAAGCAGCGCCACCTAGTGGAGAACAGACTGTTACACCAAGCCCCACCCAACTGCGCTTCCAGGCACATCTCCTAGAAGACCAGCACAAGTCACTCCACCTGTTTAGTGTACGGACTAAAGAAGACTTCATAGTTCCAGTTCTAGGGGAAACTGGATATAACTTCATTCAGGTTTCATTCCACCTGATGGTTGATTTATTTCTTCATTTTCTTTCCTTCTGTTTTTGCTTAAATTGTTTTCTGTTTTTCCTCTTTCTTGGATACAGAAAGAGAAAATTTTATTTTTATTTTTTATACCTTATTCTTTATTTTTAAAAATACTTTCTTCCATTTCATTTTCTTTAATTTTATTATATAAATTTTCTTACCTTTTTTCTCCCTTTTCTTCCCCCTTCTTGCTTCTATTCTATCAAGCTTCTTTTAAGAAGCAGACCAAAACACATATAGGATCTAGTTTCCTTCATTTGATATTTTGTCTTCAATTTTTTAATTTTTATTTTTTATTTAATTAATTTTTCTTCCTCTAAAATGACAAAGCGAAGGAATTCACCCCAAAAGAAAGAACAAGAAGAAATGACAGCCAAGGGCTTAATCAACACAGATATAAGCAAGACGTCTGATGTAGAATTTAGAACCATGATAATAAAAACACTAGCTGGTGTTGAAAAAGTAGAGAATCCCTTTCTGCAGAGATAAAAGAAGTAAAATCTAGTCAGGACATAATTTAAAATGCTATAACTGAGATGCAATCTCAAATGGATGCCACAGCGGCAAAAATGGATGAAGCGGAGAAGCAAAGAGCGATATAGAAGACAAAATTATGGAGAATAATGAAGCAGAAAAAAAAGAGAAATATAGGCAAAAGAGCATGATACAAGACTTAGAGAACTCAGTGACTTATTAAAAAGGAATAACATCTGAATCATAGGAGTCCCAGAAGATGAAAAGAGGGGAAAGGGGCAGAAGGTTTATGTGAGCAAATTATAGCAGAAAACTTTCCTAATCTGGGGAAGGACACAGACATCAAGATCCAAGAAGCACAGAAAACTCCCATTAGACTCAACAAAAACGGACCATCAACAAGGCATGTCATAGTAAAATTCACAAAATACACAGACAAGGAAAGAATTGTGAAAGCAGCAAGGGGGAAAAAAGTCGTAGATCTATAAGGGAAGACAGATCAGATTCACAGCAGACCTATCCACAGAAAATTGGCAGGCAAGAAAGGAGTGGCAGGATATATTCAACATGCTGAATAGGAAAAATAAGCAGCAAAGAATTATTTATCCAGCAAGGCTGTCATTCAAAATAGAAGGAGAGAGAAAGGGTTTCCCAGACAAACATAACTAAAGGAGTTTGTGACCACTAAACCACCCCTGCAAGAAATTTTAAGGGGGCTCTTTGGAGAAAAGATAAAACAAAAAAAGACCAAAAGCAACAAAGAATGGAAAGGACCAGAGATTATCACCAGAAACACCAACTCTACAGGCAACACGATGGCTCTAAATTCATATCTTTCAGTACTCACTCTAAATATCAATTTAGATTGGATATCTAAATTGGATATCTGAATTGGATATCTAAATATCCAATCAAAAGACATAGGGTATCAGAATGGATAAGAAAAAAGATCCATCTATATGCTGTTTATAAGAGACTCATTTTAGACCTAAACACACTGACAGATTGAAAGTAAGGGAATGGAGAACCATCTATCATGCTAATGGTCATCAAAAGAAAGTTGGAGTAGACATACTTATATCAGACAAACTAGATTTTAAAATAAACACCATAACAAGAGATGAAGAAAGTCATTATATCGTAATTAAGGAGTCTGTCCACCAAGAAGATCTAACAGTTGTAAATATTTGTGTCACCAACGTTTCCACCCAAATATGTAAATCAATCACAAACATAAATTCATTGATAATAATACCGTAATAGTAAGAGACTTCAACACCCCACTCACAACAATGGACATATCACGTCAGCAGAAAATCAACAAGGAAACAATGGCTTTGAATGACACACTGGACTGAATGGACTTAACAGATATATTCAGAACTTTTCATCCTAAAGCAGCAGAACACACATTCTTCTCGAGTGCACAAGGATCATTCTCCAGAGTAGATCACATGCTGGGACACAAATCAGCCCTCAATGAGTACAGAAAGATCAAAATCATACCTTGCATGATTTTACACCACAATGCTATGAAACTCAGAGTCAACTAAAAGAAAAAATTTGGAAAGACCATGAATATTTGGAGATTAAAGAACATCCTACTAAAGAATGAATGGGTTAACCAGGAATTTAAAGAGGAAATTAAAAAGTACATGGAAGCCGATGAAAATGAAAACACGACAGTCTAAAACCTCTGGGATGGAGCAAAGGCAGTCACTCGAGGGAAATATATGGCAATTCAGGCCTTCCTAAAGAAGGAAGGAAGGTCTCAAATGCACAACCTAACATTACACCTAAAAGAGCTGGGAAAAGAACAGCAAAAACAAACAAACAAAAACAAAAACAAAAAAATGAAAAAAAAAACCCTAAACCAGCAGAAAAAGGGAGATAATAAAGATTAGAGCAGAAATCAATGATATTGAAATAGAAAAAAAACAGTAAAACAGATCAATGAAACCAGGAGGTGGTTCTTTAAAAGAATTAACAAAATGGATAAAACTGTAGCCAGACTGACAAAAAGAAAAAGGAAAGGACCCAAATAAATTAAATAATGAATGAAAGAGGAGAGACCACAACCAACACTGCAGAAATACAAGCAATAATAAGAATATCATGAGCAATTACATGCCAACAACTTGGGCAATCTGGAAGAAATGGACAAATTCCTAGAAACAAATAAACTACCAAAACTGAATCAGGAAGAAAAGGAAATTTGAACAGACCCATAACTGGTAAAGAAATTGAATCAGCAATCAAAAATCTCCCAAAAAACAGGAGTCCAGGGCTGGATGGCTTTCCAGGGGAATTCTACCAAACATTTAAAGAAGAGTTAACACCTATTCCTTTGAAGCTGTTCCAAAAAAAAAAGAATGGAAGGGAAACTTCCAAACTCATTCTACGAGGCCGGCATTACCTTGATTCCAAAACCAGGCAAAGCCCCCACTAAAAAAAGAACTACAGACCAATTTCCCTGATGAACATGGATGCAAAAATTCTCAACAAGATACTAGCCAACCAGATCCAACAATACATTAAAAGAGTTATTCATTCACAATCAAGTGGGATTTATACCTGGGATACAGGACTGGTTCAATATCCACAAATCAATGTGATACATCACATTAATAAATGAAAGGATAAGAACCACATGATCCTCTCAATAGATGCAAAGAAAGCATTTGACAAAATACAGCATCCTTTCTTGGTAAAAAACCCTAAAGAAAGTAGGGATAGAAGGATCATACCTCAAGATCATAAAAGCCATATATGAGAGATCCACTGCCAATATCATCCTCAATGGAGAAAAACTGAGAGCTTTCCCCCTAAGGTCAGCAACACGACAGGGGTGTCCACTCTCACCACTGTTATTCAACATAGTATTGGAAGTCATAGCCTCAGCAATCAGAAAACATGAGGAAATAAAAGCATCCAAATCAGCAAGGAGGAAGTAAAACTTTCACTCTTCAAAGATGACATGATACTCTTATGTGGAAACCCAAAAGATTTCCCCCAAAAAACTGCTAGAATTGACCCATGAATTCAGCAAAGTCGCAGGATATAACATCAATGCACAGAAATCACTTGCATTTCACTACACAATAATGAAGCAGCAGAAAGAGAAATCAAGAAATCAATCCCACTTACAGTTGCACCAAAAACCATAAAATACTGAAGAATAAACCTAACCAAGGATGTGAAAAATGTATACGCTGAAAACTATAGAAAGCTTATGAAAGAAATTGAAGAGAACACACACACAAAAGGAAAAATATCCATGCTCCTGGATTGGAAGAAAAAATATTGTTAAAATGTTGATACTACCCAAAGCAATGTACATATTCAGTGCAATCCCTATCAAAATAACACCAGCATGCTTCGCAGAGCTAGAACAAACAATCCTAAAATTTGTATGGAACCAGATAAGACCCCAAATAGCCAAAGCAATCCTGAAAAAGAAAACCAAAGCTGGAGGCATCACAATCCCAGACTTCAAGCTGTATTACAAACATGTAATCATCAAGACAGTATGGTATTGGCGCAAAAACAGACACATAGATCAATGGAACAGAATAGAGAACCCAGAAATGGACCCACAAACGTACGGCCAACTAATCTTTGACAAGGCAGGAAAGAATATCCAATGGAATAAAGACAATGTTTTTAGCAAATGGTGTTAGGAAACCTGGACAGTGACATTCAGAAGAAAAAACCTGGACCACTTTCTTACACCGCACACAAAAATAAACTCAAAATGGACGAAAGACAGGAAGCCATCAAAATCCTAGA
This sequence comes from Panthera uncia, assembly GCF_023721935.1. NCBI lineage: Eukaryota > Metazoa > Chordata > Mammalia > Carnivora > Felidae > Panthera > Panthera uncia. Next base: position 15,486,718 of record NC_064814.1, read on the forward strand.
GGAGAAAGCGGGAAAAAAACCTCTTTGACCTCAGCTACAGCAACTTCTTACTTGACATGTCTCCAGAGGCAAGGGAAACAAAAGCAAAAATGAACTATTGGGACCTCATTAAGCACGGCAAGGAAAACAGTCAGCACAACTAAAAGGCAACTGACGGAATGGGAGAAGATATTTGCAAACGACATATCAGATAAAGAGTTAGTACCCAAAATCTACAAAGAACTTATCAAACTCAACACCCAAAAAATAAATAATCCAGTGAAAAAATAGACAAAAGACATGAATAGACATTTTTCCAAAGAAGACATCCAGATGGCTAACAGGCTTAAAAAGATACTCAGCGTCACTCATAATCAGAGAAATACAAATCAAAACCACTATGAGATACTACCTCACACCTGTCAGAAGGGCTAAAATTAACAACTCAGGCAATGACAGATGTTGGTGACGATGTGGAGAAAGAGGAACCCTTTTGCACTGCTGGTGGGAGTGCCAACTGGTGCAGGCATTCTGGAAAACAGTATGGAGTTTCCTCAAAAAAAAGAAAAATGGAACTACCCTACAGCTGAGCAATTGCACTACTAGGTATTTATCCAAAGGATACAGGAATGCTTTTTGAAGGGGCACATACACCCCAGTGTTTATAGCAGTGCTATCAACAATAGCCAAAGTATGGAAAGAGCCCAAACATCCATCGACAGATAAATGAATAAAGAAGATGTAGTACGTGTGTGTGTGTGTGTGTGTGTGTGTGTGTGTATAATGGAGTGTTACTCAGTGATCAAAAAAGAATGAAATCTTGCCATTGCCATTTGCAATAACGTGGATGGAACTAGAGTGTATTATGCTAAGTGAAATTAGAGAAAGACAAATATCATATGACTTCTCTCATATGTGGAATTTAAGATAGAAAACAGATGAACACAAGAGAAGGGAAGCAAAAATAATATAAAAACAAGGAGGGGGACAAACCATAAGAGACTCTTAAATACGGAGAACAAACTGAGAGTTGGTGGAGGAGTTGTGGGTGGGGGGATGGGCTAATCGGGCAAGGGACATTAAGGCAGACACTTGTTGGGATGAGCGCTAGGTGTTATATGTAGGGGATGAATCCCTGGAATCTACTCCTGAAATTATTATTGCACTATACATTGACTAACTTGGATGTAAATTTTTAAAAAATTAATAAATTTTAAAAATGAAAACGAATACGATTAAATACTTAACCAGAAAAAAAGAAAATTGAATCAGACCATAATCCATATTCAAATTCTAAATAAATGTTGATAAAATATTAATCTTTGTTTATAGGTTTATGACTGTTATAATATTATTCATAAACTATACCTTTTGATGTCCCCCTTTATATCTGTTTAATGATTTGACTCTAAGTTATACTTTGATATTAATAACTGATGGTACGGGTTTCTTTTTGCTTGTATATATGCCTCATATATCTTTGCCCATTCCTCTGTTTTCAATCTTCTTATCATTTGGTTGAAATATATTTTGCGAAATCATCATATAGCTGGGTTTTTAAGGAACCCATCTGACAATCGTTCCTTTTTTATTTTTTTTATTTAAAAAAAATTTTTTTTTAAGTTTATTCATTCTTGAGAGACAGAGAGAGAGAGACAGAGCACAAGCATGAGAGGGGCTGAGAGAAAGGGAGACACAGAATCCGAAGCTGGCTTCAGGCTCTGAGCTGTCAGCACAGAGCCTGATGTGGGACTCCAACTCACGAACTGCCAAGATCATGACCTGAGCCAAGGTCAGACACTTAACCAAGCCACCCAGGTGCCCCTATCATTCCTTTTTTTTTTTTTTTTTGTAATGTTTATTTATTTTTGACAGAGAGAGAGAGAGAGAGACGGAGCATGAGCAGGGGAGGGGCAGAGAGAGAGGGAGACACAGAATCTGAAACAGGCTCCAGGCTCTGAGCGGTCAGCACAGAGCCCCACGAGGGGCTCCAACTCACAGACCGCGAGATCATGACCTGAGCCAAAGTGGGACGCTCAACCGACTGAGCCACCCAGGCGCCCCTATCATTCCTTTTTTAATGAGAAATTTCAGTTTGCTCAGATTTGGTGTAATACTGGATATATTTAATTTTATTTATTTAATCTTATGTTTATTATTTATTTTCTGTTGTTTTTTTTTTCTTTTTTCTTAGGCTTATTATCACTGGTTTGTTCAAGTTGTCATTCATTATGTTTGTTTTCTTCCTAATTCTGAAGTTTCAGAGGAGGATCACATTTCATCAAGTCTTACATTTCTTTTCCTCCCATTCACTGTCATACTTACATATAATAACTATTACTGGCAATAAAATACTACTTTATTCTCCATCAAGATAGCCTTTCCGATCAAATATTTCATTTCACTTTTATCCCTTCCCTCTCACCCCCCACGCAATCACAATAAGTGATTTAGAAGACTCTTATTCCTCCTACCATTTCCCCCACTCCCTACCATGAGACCTTGGGAATGTCTTTTACTTCCCCAACCATACAGTTTTAACTCCCACAAACAAACAACTCATAAAATTTCTCTTAGGGGTGTCTGGGTGGCTCATTCAGTTAAGCATGCAACTTTCGATTTCTCCTCAGGTCATGATCTCACAGTTGTGAGATTGAGCCCTGCATTGGGCTCTGCACTGAGCACAGAGCCTTCTTAAGATTCTCTCCCTCTCCCTCTGCCCCTTCTCTGCTTGCTGTGTGTGTGTGTGTGTGTGTGTGTGTGTGTGTGTGTGTGTGTTTCTCTCTCAATAATAAAAAAAATTTCCTTTCTATTTCAAGATTCTTTAGCACTTAATATTACATATTCCATAAAAGATTACTTTCAAACTTCTAGAAAAGAAGGAAGCATCTGTTTTGACATCTCTGTGTTTCTACCACCTCAGGAGCATATATGTTTCTGCCCACCTGTTTTCTTCCTTTGTGCTCTTTTAGGAGTCAGAGGAATTGGAATGCCCTCATGCTGGCCTCTACTGATCTTCACCAGGGTCTTCAGGATTCTAAATGCCAAGCTTTTCCCCAAATCTATTACTTTCTAGTTCTCTTCGTGCACTCTGACACCTCTCTGGTGCTTCCCTAGTTGAGAGGGGAAAGAATCCCATGCCCATTCTTTCTTCCAGGACACAACCAGAGCTGAAGGTTTGACATAGCCCTGGCAGCCTAGAGAGACCAGCAACATTTGAATTTCATAGGCAGAAAGCTTTGAGGTGGTAGTTAAAGGGATATGAGCCATGTTCCAGTCTCCATGTTCACAGAAGCCCTTCCAAAATTTTTATTAAAGTAAATACAAAAGAGTAAGAATAACATTATAAATAAAGGAAAATGATCAACTTCAGTTTTAAAAAATGCCCTTGTCACACAGATGTTTTAAATCTTACTAGTAGATTCCTCCTCTGCTGAGAAGAACTTGGAATATTTTAATGGAACAGAATTCCCTCCCAATTAGACGGCCTATGGCAGAGAGCCCTTTCATCTTGGGTCAGAATTTTCCCAGTAATAAGCCAGATGGGCAAAGGAAAGGATGAACAGAAAACCACAGTGACCCATGTACAAAGCCAGGCCAGAAACTGTAATCCTCTCCAAGGATCCCATCTCTTTTTCATGACAGACTTGATTACTTGTAATGACCCAGGTAAACCAGCACACATTTTCCATTTTGCCCTGACCTGTAGTTGGTATTGACGCAGAAGTTATTAGTGGCTAAGAATACTTTAAGAGACAAAGAATAAGGTCCAAAAATTCTCACCACAGAATTAACAACATTATTGGTAATTGGTACACTTTTCTGGTTTTTCTTTGAGTATTTTGTAGGCACTCAAAAACAAGTGTGTTGAATTCATGAATAACTACATGTTACACCGTGTTTCCTATAACACTAGGTTATAGCTAGATTTTCTCATCAACATGGAGTATTATTTTACTGTGGGGAAAAAATCACTTTTCAGAAACTAAATGACGGGAATTAGCCACTTTTCTTCCCTGAGCATAATATATTGGAAATATTGGAGTATTACTTGTTTCAGGAAATAATTGTGCTTATTATCATTCAAGCTGACATCTTTCTTCTTCTACCTTCTTTTTTTTAAATGTTTATTTATTTTTGAGAGAGAGATGGAGAGACAGAGCATGAGGCAGGGAGGGGCAGTGAGAGGGGGAACCACAGAATCCGAAGCAGGCTCCAGGCTCTGAGCTGTCAGCACAGAGCCTGATGCAGGACTCGAACTCATGAACCGTGAGATCATGACCTGAGCCAAAGTCAGCTGCTCAACCAACTGAGCCATCCAGGTGCCCCTCTTTGTCTACCTTCTTATGAAGGGTGTAGCAAAGGTTAAGTTTTAGTGTGTGTGCACTTGTGTGTGATGTGCACGTGCGTGTGTGTGTGTGTATGTGTAACCAGTTTTTATATTTTTTATATTGAGGTATAACTGACATATAACATTACATTCAGGCATACTGATTCAATATTTGTATATATTGCAAAATGATTACCATATTAAGTCTAGTTAACATCCATCATAATATACAGTTACAAATATTTTTTGTTTTGATGAGAACTTTTAAGATCTCTCAGGGTGCCTGGGTGGCTCAGACGATTGAGCATCCGACTCTGGATTTCAGCTCAGGTCACAATCCCAGGATATTGGGATTGAGCCCCACATCAGGCTCCATACTGAGCTTGGAGCCTGCTTGGGATTCTCTCTCCCTCTCCCTCTCTCTCTCTCTCTCTCTCTCTGCCCTTCTCCCCTTCCTGCTCTCTCTTTGTCTCTCTCTCTCTCAAAGGAAAAAAAACGTTAAAAAAATTAAGATCTACTCTCTTAGCAACTTTCAATATTAATATTTCAGTATTAAGTATAGTCATCATGCTGTGTATTATAACCCCATGACTTATTTTGTAACTAAAAGTGTGTACCTGCAAAAGGTTAAATTTTCTAAAGCAAATAAATACTGCTAAGTTTTTCTGCTCTATGCAACACATTTTCTTGGTCTCATTGTCATGTTTCCATCCAATTTATTCCTTGCCTTACAGTTAAAGGCAAGGTTGATCTGGAAAAGCTGATGAATGAAGTGAAATCTTTTTCGGGTGAGTAAGACATTACTTAAACATTTTTAATTAAATTCTAACCCTATGTTATATTTTGCATAGTGTTTTCCCAATATTATATCATAAATTTATTAATGTTGATATTTTACATATTTTCATGAAGTATTTCCATTCAACTTTACTTCTCCCTTTGACTTTGAATTATCTAGCATTTGGCTACAAAAGAAAATGGTGATATTTAAGTAATAATGATATTTTCTTGTAGTTTCTGCCAGTATTATATTGATCCTAACCAGTGTTTAAATCAGAGGTTTAACAAACGGGCCACCCATGAATTGAATCCAGTCTGCAGTCAAGTTTTGTAAGATAAGGCAACACTGGCCCTACATTTCCCCACCACAATAACTGATGTATTTTCTCTTGGGACAAGGCATGTGCTAGTTTCACTCATTCCTTCTTTGTCTAGGCTCCTATAAGCTTTTGAGTTAATGACTACTGGCTTGAGTAGCCAAATAGGTAGGCACAGAATATAGGAAGATGAATAAGTTTAGAAAATATTCTGCTTTAAATAATAATCACATGATTCAACATTAAAAAGAAAAAAACAGATTAAATATCCTAAATTACTAGCCAATTATATAACCATTTTCTTCTATGGTGTCTTGCCATTAGTCTTAGGAGGCCACTCTGTCTTTATGAAGAATCAAGGAATAAGTTTTGCCTCATTATTCTTAAACACTATTAGAATATATGAGAATATGAAAGTGAGGATGGTATTCTTATAAGTCAGCCGTTTCATTATTTTGGATCATTATAATGTCCTAAAATTTCCATGTGTCAACAATCCGTTTTTCTTTCAAAGGAGACAAAGTTGATGCCAATAGACTTGAAAGTGTTTTCGAAAACTTGGGGATTAAGCTCACACCTAATGAACATTTGAACTTGCTGAAGACACTGCCACTTGATGGTGAGTCTTATGGGTGCTATTTTGGTGTTTTAGAAAGACTAGTTTTGGGGTGCCTGGGTGGCTCAGTCGGTTGAGCGCCGACTTCGGCTCAGGTCACGATCTCGCGGTCCGTGAGTTCGAGCCCCGCATCGGGCCCCTGTGTTGACAGCTCAGAGCCCGGAGCCTGTTTCAATTCTGTGTCTCCCTCTCTCTGACCCTCCCGCATTCATGCTCTGTCTCTCTCTGTCTCAAAAATAAATAAACGTTAAAAAAAAAAATTTTTAAAGAAAGACTAGTTTTGTAGAACTATATGAAAAATTACAAAATAAACTAAAAATGCTTGAAAACTGTTAAAAAGCTAATGCAAATACACAGAAAAATCTCACCACTTGGATTTTGATTTAAAAATCATCTGTCTAAAAATAAAAAATAAAATAAAATAAATTTAAAAATAAAAAAAAATAAAAATCATCTGTCTAAGCCTTTTCAGTTATAAGTTGCTATCAAAGGAAAAATTCATTACTCAGCCCTCAGGTTACTGATCAGCTGGATTTGTAAAAAAAAAAAAAAAAAAAAAGCATTTAAAAAAAAGAAAAAAGAGAGAGAGGAAGGTGTCCAATTTTCCCAGCACCAACTAATAATGTAGTTGTGTGTTTCTGCAGCATCGAATATATAGTTTATCAATAAGTGGGTAATATGGTACATTGAGAAAAGGCCATAGTTCTTAACTACACCAAAAAATTTCATAAAAAATGCTTTTAATCCTCTAACCCAAAGATAATCATTATTAATATTTTCATACATTTCCTTCTAGTGCACAGTAGATACTAGATTGATAGATAATATTTATGTGTTATTAATTTATTTATAACTGTTATGTCTTCACAATGGTAACGTGTGTATTTATCATAGAAACCTTGATAGTGTAGATAGGTGAAAATAAAACCTCTCTATTCCCAACTCAAAGTGATAGCTACTGTGAAAAATGAGATGTATATTTTACAGTTTTCCATCTTTGAATATATGTCCTTTTTTTATTTGACAGCCTTGTGGATAAATCTTTGTAAGCATTCTGAAATCTTTTGAGATGAAATTCCTTTAAGTAGACTTACAGAATGGAAGATATTTTGTCTTCTCACTTGCCTTCCAGAATATTTATAATTTGAACTCCCACAAACAGTATTTGAGGATGTTATTGTCCCTACATTCTCAATACAGAAGAACAACAACAAAAAAGAGTATCTCATGATTATGATTTCCAATTTACTCCTTTACCCCTGAGAGCAAACATTTTGGTGTATCTATTTATCTGTTTGTAATTTGAAATGTTCCTTACTCGAAGATTTCTAAACTCTTTCTTTCTGACTCTGTTTTCAAAATACCCATTTTTTATAGCTGATGGAAAAGTGTATAAGAAAAGGTTGATGAAGGGCCTAAAGTCTCTCAAACGTGAGTAAGAAGCACTGTGAAAAGACAGAATCTGAAACCTTTAGTTGTGTCGTTAAAATCGGAATCGTCCTTTCCTATATAGTTGTGTCTTTATTTATGTTTCTTTAGTAGATCTGCATTTTATCAGGTAAACCAAGTAGTTTCCTGCACTAATACTTTACAGAAAGTGTTAAACTGTCTGGGATTTTCCTACCTTAGCCCCAAAGAAACAAAATAAAGTACGAAGCAAAAGGTGAAGAATGAATGCTGTCAGGTAAAGATTTCAATCAAAAGTAAAGGCAAATAATTTGAAAGTGCAGGCAACAAAAATACCTCTTGTTTTATAGAATATTATGTCAGTCGCCTCTAGCTCTGGCTTTTCAGAATCCTAACATAAAAGTGAAAGGAAGTTTATTGTCCTATTCACTGAACAAAACTGGATTTTTGGTGTTTGCCTTGAAAATCTTAACAGTAATGCTAAGAAATATGTGAAGTGTTCCTTATTATAATAAAACATATGCTTGATAAAGAGGAATAATAACACAGTAGAGTGAATGCACGGCCCCAGTTTTAGAAAGATTGTTTTACTATATTCCTTTCCTGCTCCTTACTTAGGAGGCAGTGTTGATGTCAATAAGCTGGACACTCTTTTAGAAAACATGGGAATCAGCATCACAGAAGGAGAATTCATGGATCTGATAGAAAGATTGCCAGATGATGGTGAGCACTGACATTCCCCCTTTACTTTTTAAGAGATATTTATTGTTTTCATCTTTATTGAGATGCAGTCAACATATAACGTTGTGTAAGTTTAAGGTGTAAACCTGTTGATTTTATATACTTGTATATTGCAAAATGTTTATGCCATAACTAACACCCCTGTTGCATCACATAATTACCTTTCTTTTTTATGGTGAAAACATTTATGATCTCTCTTAGGAACTTTCAAGTATGTAAGACAGTGTTATTAACTATAATCACCATTCTGTATTATAGTCTCAGAATTTACTCACATCAGAAATGGGAGTTTGTACCTTTAACCTAATATCTCCCCATTTCCCCACCTCCTCCCTCAGCCCCTCATAACCACAATTTTACTGTTTCTGTGAGCTCAGTTTTTTAGATTCCACATACAAGTGATATCATATAGTATTGGTCTTTCTTTTTCCAACTTATTTCACTTAGCACAATGCCTTCAAAGTTTATCCATGTCACAAATGGCAAGATTTCCTTTTTTTCTCATGGCTGAATAATTTTCTATTGTATATAATATACCACATCTTTCTCTAATCATCTCTTGACAGAGACATATCTTGGTTATTGTGATTAATGTTTCAATGAACATGGGAGTGCAGATATCTTTTTGAAATCCTCTTTCAAAGTGGGATTTTGAATCATATGCTGTGGGATTGCCGGATTATATGGTAACTCTATTTTTCATTACTTGAGGAACCTCTGTACTGTTTTCCACAGTGGTTGCACCAATTTATATTCCCACCAACGGTGAACAAGGGTTTCCCTTTCTCCACATCTCCATCAACATGTGTTATCTCTTATCTTTTTGATGATAGCCATTCTAACAAGTGTGAGGTGATATCTCATTATGGTTTTGATTTGCATTTCCCTGATGATTAGTAATTTTGAGCACCTTTTCATGTACCTATTGGCCATTTGTGTGTGTTCTTTAAAAAGATGGCCATTCAGTTTCTTTGCCCATTTTTTCCCTGGATTTTTGGGGGGTTTGCTACTGAATGTACAAGTTCCTTATATAGTTTGAATATTAACCCCTTACCAGAAATGCAGTTTGAAAATATTTTCTCTCATTCTGTAAGTTGCCTATTCATTTGTTTGATTGTTTCTTTTTCTGGGCCGAAGCCTTTTGGCGTGATGTAGTCCCACTTAGTAATTTTTTCTTTTCTTTTTCTTTCTCTTTCTTTCTTTTTTTTTTTTTTTTTTTTTTTTTTGCTTGTGCTTTTTGTGTCCTATCTAAAAAAATAATTGCCAAGACTCATGTCAAGGAGCTTTCTTCCCCATGTTTTCTTCTGGAAGTTTTACAGTTTTCAGGTCCTACATTTAAGTCTTTAATCCATTTCAAGTTCATTTTTGTGAGCGGTATGAGATTATGGCACAGTTTCATTCTTTTGCGTGTGGTTATCCAGTTTTCCCAATACCATTATATCAGAGACTATCCTTTCCCTATTGAATATTCTTGGCTGCCTTGTTGACAGTTGACTGTATATGTGAAGTTTTATTTCCAGGCTCTCAATTCTGTTCTCTTGGCCCATGTATCTATTTTTATGCTGTACCATACTGCTTGATGAGCCTTGTAATAATAGTTTGAAATCAAGAAGGGTAATGCCTCCAGCCTAGTTCTTCTTTCTCAGTATTGCTTTGGCTGTTCGGGGTCCTTTGTGGTTCCATATAAATTAAGGATTTCTTTGTATGTCTATGAAAAAAATACCATTGAAATTTTTATAGGAATTGGATTGAATCTATAAATGACTTTTGGTAGTATAGACATTTTAACAATATTAATTTTTCTGACCCACGAATATGAGATATATTTCCATTTGCTTGTGTCTTCTTCGATTTCTTTCATCAAGGTTTTGTAGTTTTCATTATATAGATCTTCCACCTCCTTATTTAAATTTATTCCGAAGGGGCGCCTGGGTGACTCAGTCAGTTAAGTGTCGAACTCTCAATCTCAGTTCAGGTCTTGATCTCCGGGATGTGAGTTCAGGCCCCACATTGGGCTCCGCACTGGTTGTGAAGCCTATTTGTAGATAGATAGATAAATAGATAGATAGATAGATAGATAGATACATACATACATACATACATACATACATTTATTCCCAAATATCTTGGTTTTTTTATGCTATTGTGAGTGGTATTGTTTTCTTTATATCTTTTTCAGATATTTCATTGTTAGTGTATAGAAATGCAACTGATTTCATTATGCTAATTTTGTATCCTGCAACTTTACTAAATTCATTGATTAGTTCCAACAGTTTTTTGGTGGACCCTTCAGGACTTTCTATATATAAGATGTTGTAATCTGCAAACAAAGACAATTATGCTTCTTCCTTTCCTATTTGGATGCTTTTTCTTCCCCTAGACTGATTGCTTTAGAATAGACTTCCAGTATTGTGTTGAGTAGAGGTGGTGAGAATGTGTACCCTTGTCTTGTTCACAAGGCTCATTTTCTTATAGGCTTTTCTTTCTCACTTCAAACCAGTGGGTTGAGTTTTTTTTTTAATAAAATAGAATAAAATAGTAAAGCTAGATATTGTTTCATGAGTCTTCATGATCACATGTGTGTGTGCGCACGTGCTCAGAGTTCTTAGTATGGTTTACAGTAAAAATTTTTGAAAATCACTGGCTTAAATGATAGTAATATAACAGTTCTATTTTCAGGCTCTTTCCACACTGTTCCTGTATGATTCCACTTAACCATATGTATTTAAGATTTCAAGGCTTTTATCTCAAACCTATACTTATTTCATACATTTCAGTTTAGGACACTGAAGTCTTTTTATGTACCATGGCAGGGGCAGGATCTGATAATATAAAAATTTAGTTAAAGTAAGGAATAATAAAATTTATATATATATATATATATATATATATATATGTGTGTGTGTGTATATATATATGTATACATATACATATATGCATGTATATACATATACATATCTTAAATTTATATATATACACACATGTATACATATGCATATATCCATATATATATACACATATGTGTATATATATATATACACACATACCTTAAATGTTTTGTTTCCATGAAAAAAATTGAGCCAATGCTATTTTAATTTAATGTAGCCATGCTCTTTGGAGATTTTCTTGCACAAATATACCCATTTGTCATCTACACTCCCATTTTCTGTTTCTCTCTTTTCTTAAGTTTTTTTAAAATTTATTTTGAGAGAGAGCATGCATGTGTGTGCATGAGCTGGGGAGGGACAGAGAGAGAGGGAGAAGAAGAGGGAGGGAGGGAGGGAGGGGGAGAGAGAGAGAGAGAGAGAGAGAGAGAGAGAGAGAACGAACCCCAAGCAGGTTCCACACTGTCAGCGCAGAGCCTGTTGTGGGGCTCATCCTCATGAACTGTGAAATCATAATCTGAACTGAAACCAAGAATTGGACGCTTAACTAGCTAAGCCATCCAGGCACCCCCCATTTTTAGTTTCTCTTCAGTGGAGCAAAGTGCTTTTTTAAACGTTGAGCAGAATTTTCCATCAGAATCCATCTAGATCTTAATTCTTCCCCCAATTTTTTTATAGTTCTTTATCCACACCAAATTCAACACAACTATATTTTAGCAATTTGCCTTTACATAAACTCTCTAAAACATTCAAATTTGTTTTTATGGTAATAACTCCCTTTTCCATTTATAGTTCCTCAGTTTATATAATGATTAAGTTATCAATTTAATAATAAGTACACCTCTTTATAAAAAGAAGCCTGGAAACAAGTTCAACAACTCAACCCATAAGAACACAGATGTGCTGGCTTACTAAAAGTGTAGCCTAAATGTCCATCAACTGATGAATGGATAAAGAAATTGTGGTTTATATACACAATGGAGTACTACATGGCAATGAGAAAGAGCGAAATATGGCCCTTTGTAGCAACGTGGATGGAACTGGAGAGTGTGATGCTAAGTGAAATAAGGCATACAGAGAAAGACAGATACCATATATTTTCACTCTTATGTGGATCCTGAGAAACTTAACAGAAACCCATGGAGGAGGAGAAGGAAAAAAAAAAAAAAAAAAGAGGTTAGAGTGGGAGAG
>NC_064814.1:15499063-15524227 GCF_023721935.1 Panthera uncia
TGATGGGGGGGGGGAGGGAGGGGAGGGTGGGTGATGGGTATTGAGGAGGGCACCTTTTGGGATGAGCACTGGGTGTTGTATGGAAACAAATTTGACAATAAATTTCATATATTGAAAAAAAATAAAAGAATGAAAAAAAAGGAAAAAAAAGTGTAGCTTACTAGATATAAAAGTTTAGCATACCATCAGCATCAGTATGAATGATGAATATAGTTCAGGTCATCAGGTTGATTAAACGGAGATCAATTAAGAGATCTCCTATATCAACAAATCCATATTGAGACATAGATTTCCCAGTGGAAATCCAAATTCAACATATGAAAAGTAAACTATTTTCCCTGTTAAATTCATTCCTAGTTATTTTCTTATTCCTCTGCTGCTGTCATCTACCCACAATTGCCCATGAAATAAGCCACAAACTATCTTTGACTTATGTTCCCTCATTTTCCCTCCTAAACATATCCCAAAGACATATTCTCTGACTTTGCTACCCTACTGATGAATCTTCATCATCCTTCACTTACTGCTACAGAAGGGTCCCGATTGGTGTAACAGCCACTGGTCACACTGCCTTAAATTCATTCTGAAAAAAATTTAAAAAAAAAAATTCATTCTGTATACACTAGCCTGAATGACTTAACCAGAGTGAAAATCTGACTTTGTCATTCCTCCGATTAAAACCTTTCAATGGGGGTGCCTGGGTGGCTCAGTCAGTTAAGTGTCTGGCTCAGGTCATGATCTCACAGTTCCTGAGTTCAAGCCCTGTGTCAGGCCTTACACTGTTAGCGTGGAGTCTGCTTGGGATAGTCTCTCTCTCTGCCCCTGGTCTGCTTGCTCTCTCTCTCTCTCAAAAATAAATAAATAATAAACATTAAGAAATTTTTTAATTAGAAAAAAGACTTTCAGTGAACCCCTCTTACCTTATATGCATCAAGTCTTGCAATATTCCAGACACAGTGCTAAGCATTTTTATGATAAATTAATTTATTCATTCATGTAACAATGTCTATTGAACACCTAACACCTAGCAGTCTCTATTTTAGCCTTAGGAATACAGCCATAAACAAAACAAATTAATGTAAATTTTGTGGAGCCAAGATTTTTATCTTTTTTTTCCCCACTACTCTATTCCCAAATCCAGGAAATCTGATGTCAGTGTCTAAACTGTTGGTTCCAACCAATCTCTTTCAAATCATCTTTCCACTCCCTTCATGACATTTTTCCCTCAAGCAAAATTTAAAAGCTTTAGTTTTACCACACACTTTGCTCTTCATTGATCCTTTTCCTGAAATTTTTTGTCTTTCTCCAATGATAGAAAGCAACATAATACCACAGACAATAGTTTTAAATGTATACCAGTCATGTGTTATCAGCCATTCCTAAAGAAACATGGAGTTCGAAACAGAACGAATCCAAAAGACTTAAGAGAACATTTTACCTAAGATAAACTGTATGATTCAAACAATCTTAGTGTCCCTTGCAGATAATGGAGCTATCTATCAAAATCCAAGAATTATAAATTTAAAAAAGGACAAGATATAGTGAATGGCTCTCATCTAGGCTCTACTCTAGTTCATAATTTAAGTGTTTTATGCTTTATTTTTTTTTTGAGTTTGGATTTTTCAGTGTGTAAATTTTGTCTTGACTTGTAGATAAAGGGAAGGTCAAACTAGATACGTTGATTGAAGAATTGAGTTCTGTTTTAGGTAAGTGAAAAGTTACTTAATTCTTTACACGGTTCAAATGATATTTTCTACCATCCCTTTATTTGTTAATTTCACTATTTTAACATTTCATTGATTAAATATTTCTGCTTGCTTTGATAACCTATTTATTTTTGATAATCTGTGCTTTTGCAACAGAGGTACTAGGTCTTTACCTATGAGAAGAAATTTCAAAATTTAGGTTATAACTGAGATACTACATGTAGACATAATTATTTGAATAGGTCATCAACAACATAGTTTTCTGCGCAGTGATATTAGCCTTATATTATTATATGTAGTATTTTCCTCCAACATGAAGATGTGCCTTTTATTATAAATAAGGAACAATATATATTTTTAAGTCTGGTATTCACTCCGCATAATACAGCAGGTGACCTTAGGTCTTTGTTTTTCATCTGGCAATAGAATATGGTACTGTCCAAATACATTTTGTTCTGTCTTTCACAATTTGTATTCTTTTGATAATGTTGTATTATAGCAACAGACTTTTCTTAATAATGTGAGAATGTTTTTATTCCTAATTCCACCATTTGATCCTCACTCAACCATAGCCCTAGGAGAGATTACCAGGAACTGTCCAGACCTTCACCATTATTGATTTTCTTTGAGATGAGCTGACATCTGAATGTCAGGATAGTTTCGTCCTGGTTTTGTCTCTGAATCATTTGTTTAATTATCTGTTCATACAGCAGCTACATAGAAGCATTTAAGACTCTGAAAAGCAGAACTCAAACAGCTGTGAGACAAACAAAACTAGCTGAAGGTGTTATAAGAAGGAAATGGAAGGCAGTCTAGAATCATGGTCCAGTATTTCTTAGGCCTGAAAGAAAACTAGTCCCAATAATGCCTTAAGTCTACCTTACATGATCAAGTTATCTTTTCTTAGATAAATTGGTCTATGGTATGAATCTAAGTACAATACGCACTATTAACAATGGGGCAAATCCCCTCTAGTCAAAAGAAAATTGAAGGCAATTCTATCATTTATCCCGGGAATTTTACCTGGCTTATTGTACTGAATAATAGGGCATGGACTGTATGATATGCTCAGTCAGCCACAAATTTTTTTTATTACTGTAGATGGAATACATTATACTTAGGAATCTGTTCCACTAGATATTATTTATTTCCCCAGAAAAGTTTCTAATCTCATGGACTCTTTATAAGAAGGCAAGGTCCATCAAGAGTATTGGAAAGTCATGCACAATTCATACACATAAATTGTCACTTAACCCCACAGCAGTTCTTTAAATTGATTTGCTAGTAAAAGGATGAGTTATAGAGTTAGGATTGTCCTAACTGTAGCAAACTGATCGTCTCTAGTAAAACTTAAACTTTAATAAGTTATTGGTAGTAGTAAGGGAGATCATGATAGGCTAAATCAGAAGTATATAATTAAGTAATAAAAAGAATAAATATGACAAAATAAGAATAAAAATACGTGAAAAGTATACAAAGCACTGATAATCAGTGTTTTCTTATTCTCATGATCTTACATGGAAGCTGTCTACTTCATGCAGTTTTCCGCTTGTTCTGAGGATCTCGGATTTGGGGTCAGCAGGTGAATTATATGAACCACCTGCTTCTTGGACTCTCTGAAGAACCTCAGTTTGAGGTCTTTAATGTAATTTTCCAATTCTGATAATGTCTCTTAAATATTCCCAGAAGTTTTTGTGTTCAAAAGACAGTGAAATTTCTGAATAATAGGCAAAACTTCTTGTATAATCATGAATAATTACCAAAAGAAAATATATTGCCCTACAATTGAATAGATAAGATGGAATGCTCTAGGTAGGTAACAGGACATCTAAAAGTTTGTTAACCACTATGTGTGCTATGGATTTTTGACAAAAGAGTGTTTCAACCCATCCAGAAAATAAACATAATATTATTAGTACATATTCATAACTCAGAAGCAACTATATAAAATCCATTTGGAAATGCCCAAATGGTCCCTCAAGGTATAGTTCTAATTCAGGGCTCAAGGTTACAGATTTTCCAGAGTTATTTTTATTTCAGAGGAGGCATGAATTGGTGATGTCCTCTAATATAATACAAAATATCTTAATCAGTTTTTAATAATGTGGCAAATTTGGGGCACCTGATTGAGCGTCTGACTCTTGATTTTGGCTCAGGTCATGATCCCAGGGTCATGGGTTTGAGGACCACATCAGGCTCCATGCCTAGCATGAAGCCTGCTTGGGATTCATTCTCTCTCTCTCTCTCTCTCTCTCTCTCTCTCTCTCTCTCTCTTTCTCTCCCTCTCTCCCTCTCTCTCTCAAAATAAAATTAAAGATACAATAATGTGGGGTTTTTATTCCTACAGTGATATGTTGTTTTATGTAGGATTGTGGCAAATAATCAATTTGAAATGTATGCAAGGAGGTAAAAATCCTGACTTTGCTGGATCTTATTGTCATGGATATTATAATCTGACCATTCCAAATATTTCTTTACAAAATTGAAGTCAAATTTTGTGATTCTATAATGGAATCTTTGAATCTGATCCTACACATGTTTTTCTTATCTATAAGAGGTCACTCAGAAAGAACTTTAGTTTAGGGACGCCTGGGTGGCTCAGTTGGTTAAGCATCTGACTGTTGGTTTTGGCTCAGGTCATGATCTCGTGGTTCATGAATTTGAGCCCCATGTCCGACTCTGCACTGACAGCACAGAACCTGCTTGGATTCTATCTTTCTCTCTACCCCTCCCTACTTGCATGGGTGAGCATGATCTCTCTCACAATAAATAAATAAACTTAAAAAAAAAAAAACAAACACGAACTTTAGTTTTTAATATGAAAAAATGAGCCACAGACGGGAAGGACATATTTGCAAAACACATATCTGATAAGGGACTTATATCCAAAATATTCAAAGAATTCTTAAAACTAAACAATAAGAAAACAACCCTAATTAAAAAGTGAACATGGGCACCTGAGTGTCTCAGTTGGCTGAGCATCTGACTTCACCTCAGGTCATGATCTCATGGTTTATGAGTTCAAGCCCCGCATTGGGCTCTCTGCTGTCAGCCCAGACCCTGCTTCAGATTCTCTGCCCCATCTCTCTCTGCCCTTCCCCTGCACACTCTCTCTCTCTCATAAATAAACAAACATTTTTTAAAAAGTGAACAGAAGATCTGAATATTCACCTCACCCAGGAAGATATACAGATGGCAAATAAGGATATGAAAAGATGGTCAACATCATATGTCATTAGGGAATTGCAAATTAAAACAATGAGAGAATGCTACGTACCTATTAGAATGGCTAACAAGAGGAACTCTTATTCATCGTTGGTGGAATGCAAAATGGCAGAGTCACTCTGGAAGACAGTTGGGCAATTTCTTACAAAGCTAAACTTAATCGGTATTACCATAAGATCCAACAGTTGCAAATTAGGTATTTACCCAAATGAGCTGAAAACATGTCTACACAAAAGCCGCACACAAATGCTTATAGTAGCTTTATTCATAACTGCTGAAACTTGGACGCAAATAAGATGACCTTCAATTAAAGAATGAATAAACAAATGGTGGTACCTTCACATAATGAAATATTATTCAGTTATAAAAGGAAATGAGCTATCAATCTATGGAAAGACATGAAGGAATCTTAAATGCATACTGCTAAATGGAAGAAGCCAGTCTGAAAAGGCTACATACATATTGTGTTATTCCAACATATTACATTCTGGAAAAGGGAAAACTATAGAGACAGTTAAAAGATCAGTGGTTTCCAGGAGTTTACGGGGGGTGGCATAGGAAGGAGTGATGGACACGAGAGTCACAAGGGAATTTTAGTTCAGTGAAACTGTTCTGTATGTTACTGTAATGGTAAATATGTGACATATTGCACTTGTCAAAACCCATAGAACTGTATGATGCAAAGGGTAAACACAAAGGATATAGCTGGATCAGTAAGAGAAAAACACGTAGGCAGCTTCTAGAAGAATCTATGTGAAGGCTTCCTATGCTCTTCTTCTTATGAAGGGTCACACATAACATACTTTCCCTCCAGCAGCAAAAATGCAGTTTCACGTGTGTGCCCAGGGAAGCCCATTAAGCCCTCAGTGCCCAAGGTTTTTTATTGGAGGCTTGTCACATAGGCACCCTCTGCCTAACAACTCTCAATATACCAGACTCCCAGAAGAAAAACAAATATTCACCATAAATCGCATTGTTTGCACAAGTCTAGGCACAGTGACTTAGGCTTATCAGTTGATATTGGAGGGAACATTCTGAAATCCGAGTTCCCATATGCCAGCCAAGTACCACCTGGCAAGCAGGCTCTTGTAAAGATCGCAGACTTAGGTTTGCTGTGTTAACTCTTTTCTGCACAGTCTATTTAATAAGATGATCTGCTACAGCATTCTCTCTAGTCATTATATCATCTATTTTACTGTGGACTTCTTCCTTTATGATAGCAATTTCTTTGAGCAGCATCAAAGCACCAAGTAATAATTACTACAAAAGTATGTCACCTATCCTTTAGTTTTACCAGTTTGAAATCTCTAGAAAGGGCAATGTTCAGTCACTTGAACCAATATTATATCAGTTAAGGACTTGGATCTTTCAAGAGAAACTAAACCAATTATTGCATATTTAGCCTACTGTGTCCCTTTTCACTTTTAAGACAAGACCCACCAACAAATAATATTAAATCAGAGTGTGGTACTGAAGTTTCCAAATGATCTGTTTAGGATATGGACCCTTCTTGAACTCCAGAAATTGTAATTACAGAAGTAGAATTCTTCTCTACCGGTGAAGGAAATAGAGTCCCTGGATTGAGAGTGTTACACCATTGATAGTAATATGGGGAGAAAGTAGCAATAGTCCATTATTAGTAACCAACTAGTCAAAACGATATTGGATACTTTCAGGTAGCAGTAGAGATTATAATTGTATATAGTGCTGTCAGATTTAAATATGATCTTAATGTGAGATCTGAAGATGTTTTGACTAACTTTAGAAACGGCTGTTTCTCTGAAGCAAGGAGGATATAGCCAAGGCTACTGAATTAAGGGATAATCTATAATAAGCGATGGTCTTTGTGTATTGATGTGCTATGTTAATGCTCCTGAAGTGTCACCTGACCTCATGCACTGATAATCTAGAATGAATCAATCTGACTCTTGTCTTGAAGGGTACTCTCTTTCTCAAAACAAAAATTTCACATAAAGAGCAGTTTATAGTTTAAAATTATTATTAAACATACAAAGAAACAAGTCACCATGAGTAAGACCCCCATAATGAACAACATTTAGCAGATGAGCAGAGATTTTAGATTTTGGTTTTTTTATTTTTATTTTTTAATATTTATTTATTTTTGAGACAGAGAGAAAGAGAGCATGAACGGGGGAGGGTCAGAGAGAGGAAGACACAGAATCTGAAGCAGGCTCCAGGCTCTGAGCTGTCAGCACAGAGCCCGATGCAGGGCTCGAACCCACGGACTGTGAGATCATGACCTGAGCCAAAGTCGGACGCTCAACAGACTGAGCCACCCAGGTGCCCCGAGATTTTAGATTTTGGAATTATCAGACCAAAAATTATTAAATAAGCATGCTTAATATAGTTTAATAATCAAAGGAGAGGCTGGAACACATAAGTAAAGAGCAAGCAATTTGGTAAAGAACCAAAAAGACTTTTGAGAGGTGAAAATAGTAAAAATTTAAAACATTTGTCCGTTTCTTCCAGATTGTCTGGTGTATTGACATATAAAATTTCATAATACTCTTTTATAATTATTTGTATTTCTGTGGTGTTGATTGTAATCTCTCCTCTTTTACTCATGATATTATTTATTTGGGTCCTTTCTCTTTTCTTTTTGATAAGTCTGGCTAGGAGGCTATCAATTTTATTAATTCTTTCAAAGAACCAGCTCTTAGTTTCATTTATCAATAATAGCCAAACTATGGAAATAGCCCACGTGTCCATCAACTGATAAATGGATAAAGCAGATGTGTATATATACAGTGGAATAATACTCAGCCACCAAAAAGAATGAAATCTTGCCATTTGCAACAATGTGGATAGAGCTAGAGTGCGTTATACTAAGTGAACTAAGTCAGTCAGAGAAAGACAATACCATATGATTTCACTAAGATGTGGAATTTAAGAAACAAAACAGATGAACATATGGGAAGGAAATAAAAAAGAGGGAAGAAAACCTTAAGAGACTCTTAATGGTAGAAAACAAACTGAGGGTTGATAGAGGGAGGTGGGCAGGGGATGGGCTAAATAGGTGATGGGCATTAAGGAGGGCACTTGTTGGAGTGAGCACTGGATGTTATATGTAAGTGATGGGTCACTAAATTCTACTCCTGAAACCAATATTACAGTATATGTTAACTAACTAGAATTTAAATAAAAATTTGGAAGAAAAAAAAGACACTGGACTATTACTCAGCCACTAAAAAAATAAATAAATATAATATTTGAAGGATTTATAAATAGCTGAAGAAAGAACTAAGGAACTTAAGAAATTACAAGGCGTATAGCACAGAAAGACAAAGAAATGGAGACTATGAAAGAGAGGTTAAGAGACACTGAGGATAGATAAGAAAATCTTATATATATCTATTTGGAATTCCAGGAAGAAAAGAGAAAGAAAACAAGACAGAGGCAATATTTGAAGAGAACTTTCCAGAACAGATAAATAGTATAAATCTAATGAAGCCAAGTGACTCTTAAGCAGAATAAATAAAAAGAAATTTATACTAGACATATGCACTTGAAATATGCAACATACCTAATTTATGAACTAAAAGTTTAGGATTCTAGGCAGCAAACTTCAGAGATTCCCTTTACACTGATTTAAACAAAAGTCTTAATTAAACCAAAATTGTTTTTCCTTCTTAAAGTTACAAAAGTATAATAATCAAAAGATTATTTACCATAAAAATAGTACAAAACAAAAATTATTGTGGAAGCCTGAGGCCCTGTTTTGAAACATACTTTTTAACAAGCATCACTATGTGTGTTTTTATATATATTATACTAATTTTTAATTCATATTAAGGCATATAATCTTTGTATCTTTCTAGATTTATGTGCCTAACATTATACTGCTCCTAACATAATTACAATTTCAAACCATCAGGAGAACTACTTACATTTCTATTTTGTGAAGAAAAGACCCAAATTATTATTTTATTATTTATATATTTATAAACCAGCCAAGGTGATAATAAATTTTAATTTTGGGGGGTGCCTGGGTGGCTCAGTCGGTTGAGTGTCCGACTTCAGCTCAGGTCATGCGTGATTGGATCACATTCATGAGTTCGAGCCCCACATTGGGCTCTGGGCTGGCAGCTCAAAGCCTGGAGCCTGCTTCAGATTCTGTCTCCCTCTCTCTCTGCCCCTCCCCACTCATGTTTTGTCTCTCTCTCTCTCAAAAATAAATAAACATTAAAAAAAAGTTTATTTTAATTTTTTTGTTTGTTATAGATTATGTGATTCTTAAGTACCGATGAAATTATCTTAATGGCACATGAGTAAAAATATTGCTAGTTAGCAGCATTTGATTGTAATCAAACTCACTAATTTTGTGTTCTTCGCAAGTTCTTTTTTATTACCATTTCTGTCTTTTCTAGGAAAGCAAATTGATGTCAGTGATGTAGACAGTGCTCTGAAAGACATGAAAGTGGAGGTCACAGACAAGGAATACTTTAATTTAGTAAAAACTCTACCAGTTGATGGTAAGGATTTAAAATATATATGTATACTTCAAGGGGTTTAGACTACTTGCCTGTGAGATTTTCTTCTAAAATGCTGTCAGATTGTTACAGGTTGTTTTGTTTTATTTAATCATTTTTGAAAACTTTTAACATTATTTAGAATAATTCTAAATAATTATTTTAGAATAAAACTAAAATTTTAGTTTTTATTTTAGAATAAAAACTAAGTGACCCAAAAAACCAGGGTCATTTCATTTTCATTATGGTAATCAATAGCTATTTCACTTAATCTTGCCAATAAGATATGTGTATTGTTGTCCTTGGTTCCATTAATATTCCTGAGAGTAAGTGGAAAAATGTAAAAATGGAAAAAGAAAGAATGTAAGGAAAGAAGTCAAAGGTAAAAATAAATCAAATGAGATATGTTTTATAAGTTTTAAACCACTAATCCTTGCCTTTTATGCAAAAGTGAATAAATTTGCCTCATTAAAAATCTTTCTCCAAACCAACTTTGTCATTATTTGAGAGGAAATTAGGTACATTTCAGAAAAATCATTAACAAGTCTATTTTTTTTTTGAAATTATGGAAATAGGGAGAGAATTGTAGAATATTTATTATTTAGGTGAATCTCCCTTATTATTTTTCTCTGACCGTGAATCATGTCTTTTCTTACAGCTGAAGGAAAGGTGTATCAAAAAAGGCTGCTGGATGGTGTGAAGGCTCTTCAAAGTGAGTGAGAAGTATGATGAGAAAGCAGATATATCTGTGATATTCTCTTATTTTTCATATACACTGATTTATTTTTATTACGTTAAAAATTTCACATGTGTATTTCCCAATATTTATGGATATGTGGTATATGCCATAAATCCCTAGGAAATTACCCAGCCCCTTTCGAACTTGCACTATGTTGATATGAACAACAAGATACAGTCTGAGGATGAGACTCTCCATCTAGTCTTAAAATTGACCCTCCTTATACCGTTGACTAGCTTTTACTGGACCTTAAAGTCTTCATGAGTAAAGTGATAACCATAATATACATGAATTAGTAAGGAGTTTTTCTGCATCTTGGTTGTTTTTATGATAATTTGTCTCTCCTAAGGAGGAAAGGTGGCTATGAATAACCTCGTCCCATTTCTGGAAAATATGGGGATTAAGCTGTCACACAAAGAACTTGAAGATTTTTCACAAAACCTACCAGTTGATGGTGAGCATTGCACATAAAAATGCATTCCCTTTAGGACAGCTTGGGTTTGAGAGTATCCATAGACCAGTGATAGTGTTTATTTAGTATCAACAGGGCATTTTTTAAAGGATGTGGCTGAATTCAAGTTTCACGTGAAAGTATATCCTGTCTCTTCTTTAAGAGAGTGTTCTACTATGAATAATTAAAATTGGTGAGAGTACTGACAAACCATTCTCAGATCAAAGAATAAAGAAGAAAATGAAAACAGAATGAGAAACATTTCAAAGAAACACTAAACAATAAGAGAACAGCCTATGATGAAGAATGATTCAAATTGACTAATGGTTGGGGTGCCTGTGTGCCTCAGTTGGTTGAGTGTCCGACTCGATTTCAGCTCAGGTCATGATCTCATGGTTCATGGGTTCAGGCCCTGCATCAGGCTCTGTGCTGACAGTGTGGAACCTGCTTGGAATTCTCTCTCTCCTGTTCTCTCTGCTCTTCTGCTGTTATCTCTCTCTCTCTCTCTCTCTCTCTCTCTCTCTCTCTCAAAAATAAATAAAAACATTTAAAATGTTTTTAATAAAAATAAATATAAAAAATAAAAATATTTAAAACATTGACGGATGGTTATTTCCAGTATATATGCCTCAGCTATTCTGATATAGTCAGAAAGACTAAAAAGGGATAGAGAGAAACATACTAAGAATTTTAAAAACATACTAGATATCAAGCATAATAATACTATTACAATATGTTATATATAACATGAGATTAAGATGTTGAAAATATTAATAAAATGAACATTTTTCCAGTGTAAAATAAATAAATTACCTATGTTGAGCAAAGAAGGGAAAAAAATCGAGAGACCAATAATAATAATTGCAAAAACCTATCAAATAATTGCATCTATCAACTGTCCACCACCACCTATCACTCTAACAAAAGGTGACAGGCACAGAGAGTTTTAGGAGTAAGTTCTTTCAATTCTTCAATTTATTTTAATACTATCTAAACCGGTCCAGAGGATTCCAGTTTGAGATGATGAAAAAACCAAAATCTGTCTAGTTTTTCTTTCCTCCAATACCTAACAAAGTGAACAAGAACAAAGAGCTACAGGCAGAATTGAAGGTCTGATGGGAAGCCCAAGAATACCATCCCATGCACAGATCTGTGGTTTGGTTAAATGTCTTTACCGAGTTCATTCTACTTAACTAGAGCAACGAACCCTGCTGGGACATTAAACCAAACCTCAGATATGGGAGCAGGGCTCACATATAATGAAGACCATGTAACATATCACCACACTCTCCGATTACAATAGAAGTGAGTAGAACAGTTTTCTTTAAATACATCTAGCTGAAGAAAGCTAACTGGTCTGAGATGCTATCAAAAGAGCAACTAAACATTGTTACATTAAATCCTGAGAATAAAATGAAAATCTGAACACAACTGCTGAAGTATATGCAAAACGAAAAGAAAGGATATGGCACCAATTCTAGCATTAGCACAGCAGAGAAAAATAGCAAAAGAAAAATAAGGAAAGAAGATGGAATGGAAGGAAGATAGCATGCAAAAAACAAATAACCCCATCTTGTAGTAATATAGTCAGTTTAACCTAAGGAACAACCAAAAAGAAGTACTTGACAATTAATTCACATTACAGAGCAATTTCATGGATTCAATAAAACTAGATCTCAAAATGAGAAGGTTACATAACATGGTGGCACTAAAAGAGACAGGGGCACCCATATGGCTCAGTCGGTTAAGCATCTGACTTTGGCTCAGGTCATGATCTTGCAGTCCATGAGTTCAAGCCCTGCATCGGGCTCTGTGCTGACAGCTCAAAGCCTGGAGCCTGTTTCAGATTCTGTGTCTCCCTCTCTCTCTGCCCCTCCCCTGCTCATGCTCTCTCTGTCTCTGAGAAATGAATAAACCTTAAAAAAAAATTTTTTTATAAAAAAAAAAAGAGAGAGACAAGGGTGCCTTGGTTGCTCAGTCGGTTAAGCATCCGACTTTGGCTCAGGTCATGATCTCATGGTTCCGTGAGTTCGAGCCCCTTGTTAGGCTCTGTGCTGACAGTTCAGAGCCTGGAGCCTGCTTCAGATTCTGTGTCTCCCTCTCTTTCTGTTCCTCCCCTGCTTGTGCTCTCTCTCTCAAAAATAAATAAAACATTAAAATTTTTTTTTAAAAAAGAGAGAGAGACAAACCATGAAACAGATTCCAAATGATAAAGAACTAAGGGTTGTGTGATAGACTCTAAGTCTAAAGTTCTCTTTTGACCAGCAAAAGAGTGGACACAAGATTAAAGCAAGAGATGGATAATGTCTGGGGAAAAGACAAGAGCCCCGAATAAGGGCCCTTGCCCCATATTTATTCAGATCAGAAGGCTTACACCCAAATGTAATGGGTGTGTACAAAGAGACACACTAGGAACGTTAACTTGGGGACGTGAGGGAAAAGGGGGGTTTTGAAGATATACAGTGTTTGGGGTTTGGGTCAATATAAAACAAAATCTGGGCACCAGGCAGATGGGTAGATGGTTGTTAACAGCAGACAGGAGGCGCTCTTTATCATACCTGTTTATCTTTGCCAGCCTAGGGGATAAGGCAGATAGGGGAAATAACCTCAGGGTTAATAAGGCACCTTTTCTTACGTTAACCATCTCCCACTTCGGGCTGCTTTGCCTGCAGCACAGCGGTCCATAGTCCAATTCACCAATTTACCTAACCTGGCCCTATTCTCCTATGAAAGCAGATTTTCTGCTGTAGTACTAACTTGGGGGTGCTTCCACCCTGAATATCTAATCTTGTTCATTTCATATACCTATCAGGGGCGCCTGGGTGGCTCAGTCAGTTGAGCATCCGACTTCAGCTCAGGTCATGATCTCACGGTCTGTGGGTTCAAGCCCCGTGTCGGGCTCTGTGCTGATAGCTCAGAGTCTGGAGCCTGCTTCGGATTCTGTGTCTCCCTCTCTCTCTCTGCCCCTCCCCTGCTCATGCTCTCTCTCTCTCTGTCAAAAATAAATAAACATTAAAAAAAAATTTCATACACCTATATATTTGGCACCTTTGCACCTTACCTATTTTAGGCCTTTGCCTCTCCCTCTCTATTCTGGGACCTCTGCACCCCCTCTCTATTTTGGGGTGCCTTTGCTCCTCCCTATTCCTGGCACCTTTGTGCCTCCCTATTCTCAGGGTGTCTTTGCACCCCCCTATTCTTGGAGTGCCAATCTAGTTTACCCAAACTTGGGTGTGAGCATTTTATGACTTTGTATTTCTTTATGCCTTGTTAACCCATTGGTGTAAACCTGGGGGATTCCTAAGCTTATCCCCACAGGGTTGCTGGAGGGAAGGTGGGGAGGGTGGGCTAAATGGGTGATGGGGATTAAGGAGGGCACTTGTGATGAGCACTGGGTGTTGTATGGAAGTGATGAATCACTAAATTCTACTCCTGAAAGTAATATTACACTATATGTTAACTAACTGGAGTTTAAGTAAAAACTTGAGGGGCGCCTGGCTGGCTCAGTTGGTTTTAAGCATCCGACTCTATTTTTTTTAATTTTTTTTAATGTTTATTCTTTTTTGAAAGACAGAGAGAGACAGAGCACAAGCAGGTGTGGGGTGGAGAAAGAGGGGGACACAGAATCTGAAGCAGGCTCCAGGCTCTGAGCTGTCAGCACAGAGCCCAATGCGGGACTCGAACTCACGAACCGTGAGATCATGACCTGAGCCGAAGCCGGACGCTCAACTGACTGAACCACCCAGGCACCCCTTAAGCATCTGACTCTTAATTTCAGCTCGCACCATGATCTCACAGTCCTGAGATGGAGCCTGGCTTCAGACTTAAGATTCTTTCTCTCCCTCTCCTCTGCCCATCCCCCTCTCATGCACACTTTCTCTCAAGATAAATTTTAAAAAACATTTAAAAAAATTAATTAAAACTTGAAACCATAAAAAATAAAATTAAAAAATAATTAAATTTTAAAAATAAAACAAGGGGAATTGCCTAACTAAAGAAACAAAGTACTAAGCAATCATTATAGAATTACTAAATAAATTATAAACATCAAAGTAAAAAATAGATGTGGCTGAAATCTTATTGACAGACTAAGAGAACTTAAGATAATCACAGTAAAAGCAGAGGGAAAAGATTAATGCTATCAGGAATTTAAATTTAAAAAAAAAATTTTTTTTAACGTTTATTTATTTTTGAGACAGAGAGAGACACAGCATGAATGGGGGAGGGGCAGAGAGAGAGGGAGACACAGAATCAGAAGCAAGCTCCAGGCTCTGAGCCATCAGCCCAGAGCCCAACGCAGGGCTCGAACTCGGAGATTGAGAGATCGTGACCTGAGCTGAAGTCGGATGCTTAACCGACTGAGCCACCCAGGCGCCCCAGGAATTTAAATTTTTTTAATGTTTATTTATTTATTTATTGAGAGACAGAGAGAGAGCAAGTGAGCAGGGGATGGGTAGAGAGTTAAAGAGACAGAGAATCCCAAGCAGGCTCTGTGCTGTCAGCACAGAGCCCTATGAGGGGCTGAAACTCACAAACTGTGAGATCATGACCTGAGTTGAAATCAAGAGTTGGACATTTAACCAACTGAGCCACCCAGGCACCCCTAATGCTATCTGGAATTTAAGTGAAAACTTAAAAAAAAATATTAATGCTCTCTGGGAAGATCTTTTATGAAGACCAATCTTTTTAATGTAATTTACCTGCCTAGTATGTGTCCTAAGACGTATGTAAACCTCCAAATCTGTTTTGTCAGTGTATTTAGAAAATACACAAGAATCGTTATCAAACCTAAAAATATAAACTTGTGAGCACTAAAAAAATTTTTTTAATGATTAAAAGTCAGTCCTACCTCTAAATTTTAAAAGCTGTCAACTGGTCAGGAAAATACCAATGGATTTGCAGTCAGGCCATTCAACAGAGATCTAATGACTGCACACCTATTAAGAATACATTTCCCAAAATCCTCTCAGAAAGGCAACTGTAACGGAATTAGTTCTAACAGAAAAGATTCAAGAGAGTTAAGTGCAGAGTAGGATTTTTTTCCTTAACAGAAAAGTGAGTGGAGCAGGTGAGTGAAATAGGTAAAGAGGATTTAGAGTAGAATTATCTTGATGAGCACTGAGAAATGTATAAAATTGTGTAATTAGGATATTGTACATCTAAAACTTACTGAATGTTAATTATACATGAATTTTTTAAAAGGAAGGGGAAAAGTAGAAAAATGACCCCCCCCAAAAGTGATGGCTTCTCATTTTCTGTCCCCTAAAAAGAATACAAATAACACCATCTAGAGTCTAACATAGTGGCTTCATTTTCAAAATGCATCACTGTATTTTCCTCACAAGGCAGTTATACATTATAAACCTTAAGCATATAACAGTCACGTGATTTTTTCCGTAAGCCCGCAGACTTCCACAAGCCTCCAGGAGCTTACAGCCAGACTAGTCCCGAGGTTTCACATATTAAAGCTTTCTCCACAGCCACAAGTTTCTTTTCTTGTTGGGGTTGTTGAACACAGACTCTTCAACTTAGACCAATTCTGTTCCTAAAAGTGTTAGCTGTGCTTTCTTTTTGATGAACACTCTGACTCCATCTTGAACAACGTCCCCATCGGAATCTACTTTTGTTTTGGTATATTCTAGAATATAAGAAAAGCTATTACAATCCCTGGTTTGAACACAAACTTTCCCACCTATGTGTTCAAACTTATTTTTAAGAAGTTGTTTACTGCTGAAAGTGTCAGAGTAGGGGCAGGTGGGTCGGCCTGCATCTTCCTTTTCCTCACAGTCCAAACAGTGGCTTGGACTAACAAAGTTAACATCATCTTCTTGGTGTTCTGGTGTCCTGGGCTGGCTATTGTATAATTTTCTAGGTAAAGTTTTGCATTTAATGCAATGGATTTATTTTTAGGTATTTTTTATACTATTGAAAATGGTATATTTAAATTTTTTTCTTTTTCAGTTTGTTGCTGATACATAAAAAATATTATTGATTTTTGTGTAATGACCTTGTACCCAGCAACCTTTCTATACTTTTATAAATTATAATTATCTGAATATTCTCCTGAGTTTTCTACATATATAATTATGTTTCCAAATAATGGCAGTTTTCTTTCTTTTCTATCATTATGCCTTTTATTTCTTCATCATGCCTTACTGCTTCAGTTAGAATTTCCAGTATAGTATTGTAAATGTGATGATAGCGGACATCCTTACCTCATTTCTTTTCCTTTTTTTCTTTTAGAGAGAGAGAGAGAGAGAGAGAGCACAAGTGGGGGCTGGGCAGAGGGAGAGGAAGGGAGAGAATCTTAAGCAGGCTCCATGCTCAGCACCACACCTGATGTGGGGGCTCGATCTTAGGACCATGAAATTGTGACCTGAGCTGAAATCAAGAGTCAGATGCTTAAACGACTGAGCCACCCAAGAGTTCCTACTTCATTTCTTTTTTTTTAATTAAAATTTTTTTAATGTTTATTTATTTTTGAGAGAGAGAAAGACAGAACATGAGTGGGAGAGTGGCAGAGAGAGAGGGAGACACAGAATCTGAAGCAGGCTCTGAGCTGTCAACACGATGTGGGGCTTGAACCCATGAACCATGAGATCAAGACCTGAGCTGAAGTCGGACACTCAACTGACTGAGCCACTCAGGTGCCCCAGCCTGCCTCATTTCTGATCGCAAAGAGAAACATTTCCATATGTCACCATTAAGTATTACCTTATTGAAGTTTTATATATATAACTTTTATCAGATTAAAGGAGTTCCCTTCTATTCCTATTTTGCTAAGAGTTTTGACTTATTTCTTTCAACAATGTTTTGTAGTGTTTGAAGTATGATCTTTGTACTTCTTTTGTTAACTTTATTCCTAGGTGATTTATTCTATTTAGTGCTCTTCTAAGTGAAACTTTCCTTACTATTATTTTTGAATTGCTTATAGCCATTACTTTTTAGTGTGTTGAGATTTGGCTTTATAATCCAGTACATGGTGATTTTTGCTTAATATTCCCTATGTGAAAAAATATGCATTCTGAAATTATTGGGTACGGTGTTGCCTATATCTCCATTAAATCAACTTTGTTAAATTTCTTGTTCAAATATCCTAAAGTCTTAATGATTTAATATCTTAATATCTGCTTATTCTATTAACTACTGACAAAGATGTATCAAATCTCCCCCTGGGTGCCTGAATGGCTCATGACTCAGGTCATAACTCATAATTTGTGACTTTGAGCCCCACATCTGGCTCTGTGCAGACAGCATGGAGCCTGCTTAAGATTCTCCCTCTCTCTGCCCCTGACCTCTGCTCGCACACTCTCTATCTCAAAATAAATGAACTTTAAAAAATTTTGCTCAGTGTAATTTTGGATTTTTATTTCTAATTATAATTTTATATTTTTCTTTGTTTTTTTTGACACCATGTTAATACGAGCATACAAGTTTGGAATTATGACATCTTCATGGTGAATTAAACTTCTTTTTGTTATTACTAGAAAAGCTTTTTCTTAAAGCCTATTTTGTTTGATGTTAATATTCCTACTCTACCTTTGCTTAGTGTTTGTATGGTCTATACTTATCCATCCTTTTACTTTTGACTTCTCTGAATCCTTAGATTTCAGATATTTTAAATTCTTAAATTTTAGAGGCTTAGATCACTTCCTTGATGAATTTTACCTAGCATATAAGTAAGAAATAATTTCCACGTTACTCAACTCTTCAAAAAACATAAAAACAAGAAACACTTGCCAGTTTGATTTTTGGAACTATCATAATCTTTATACCGAAGTTTGATGAAGACAACACAAAAAAGGAAAATCACAGGCTAATCTTTGTATAAACAAACAATGCAAAAATCCTAACCAATTACCATGCAAAAACCCTAAACAATTAGCAATCTGAAAATCGTTTTTGCAATATTAGTAGTAATTATAAGATTACTGACATATTTGTGTTTAAATCTACTTTTACTGAATTCCTGTTTTTGTACATGTTCAACTTTCTGTTTCCTTCCATTCTTGCCTTCCTTTTGGACTAATTATTTTTTATTTTTCTTGTTAATTTAGAAGCCTCAAAGGTTATTGTAGAAATTACAATATGCATCCTTAATCTATCATAATCCGATTTTATTTTGGACTTTTATCCTCATTCAAGATGATACTGTTTTTGTTTTATACAATGTTTTCCCAGAATTATTTATATATTATCATTTCATTTCTTCTTATCCTTCCTTCCCTGTTGTCCTATATTGAAAGGGAACACTGAGAGCTAAGTCAAATAAAACAATTTTTTTCAGGCATCTGGATGCCTCAGTTGGCTAAGTGTCTGACTCTTGATTTCAGCTCAGGTCATGATCTCAGGGTTTGTGAGATCAAGGTCTGTGTCAGGCTCTGTGCTGCCAATGTGGAGCCTGCTTGAGATTCTCTCTCTCCCTCTCTTTCTGCCCCTCCCCTGCTTGTGTGTGTGCTCTCTCTCTCTCAAAATAAATAAACTTATTTATTTAATTAAAAAATTAAAAAAATATATTTTCAACCTGTACCTAAACAGTCATATAAAATTTTATAGCATCAGGAACCAAAAGAAATGTATAAATAGTTAACAGGAGAACAAAAAACCGACTATAAACAAAATAACAGAATCTGAATACAGGGGAAAAAACTGAGATGCATGAAACAAAGTGGAGGAAAAAACTTTAAAAAGCATTCTTATATCTAAGTAAATATGATGAAAAATGTAATATAATAGTCTGGAACTAAAATTCAAGATGATATCAATGTTCTAGTTGGGGGACAGGTATCATAAGTAGAGAAAGCAGAAGGAACAGTCTCATTGTTGGTCTGTGACTGCTTTTTGTCCTACAGGTGGTGGGAAGGTTGATCTGAAAAATGTGACAATGAAAATGAAAGAGTTTACAGGTGAGTTTCTATGACACTGAAATCCTAATGCTTTATAATAAATTATATTTAAATTTTTATATTCCTAGTAGTCTATTGTCCATATTAATTTTGCCATTTACCCAGTTATTATAAAATATAAAATATTTCTGCCTGATAAAATCCATTTGATCTTGGATTATCTGTTTGAAAAATAAACTATAAGACTTGCTTTTGATAACATGTCCTATGTACTGTACAGATTTTTTTCTCATATATGTATATGTGTCTTCACCTACATGTAAACAGCTAAATTTTAGGTAAGCACATGAATAAATAAGGTAAAGTTTTGGAAAGCTCAAGATAATGTGGTTTTGTCAACGATCAATTACATAAGTCAGTATAAGATCTCCTGCTATAATCATTTCTTTTGGCAATTCACTATCCAATTTGGTAACTAGATTTTATTCTGTTCATTATCCCCCAAATTAAGGGAGCCTTTATTATATCAATAATTTAGGAACAAATTTGCTTTGACTTCTAATGACACACTGTATTTCCACATTCCATTTTACTTTCACTCTTTAATCCCCAACTGGGAATGATGCCATATAAGCTATTTTAAGTATATTTAAAAGTACATATCATATAGGTTAATAACATTTTCTTATGAACCTCTTAAACTTACATAATACTGAGTAATTAATTTCTATAATTTTCACCTATAAACCTTCTGTATTTTCAAAGGAGAAAAGATTGATGCCACAGATCTGAAAAACATTCTTGGAGACATGGGGATAGAAGTCAATGATAAGGAATGTCTGGAACTACAAAAATTACTACCCACTGATGGTGAGCTGCATCTGTGACCTCCAGAGTTCAGTTTAATGGTTCTATTTATGATCTTTATATTTTAAAGTGACACATGTTCAGGTATTTGTTACCTGCACCCATCCTCCAGCTCTTGCTTGAACAGTCTCTTACTCTGTACTATTCAAGTACAGAGTTCAGCTGTGAAAAAGAATCCTTTCCCACAAAATCAGTATTGAGGAAAGATGTTACTGATGATTTGGGAAGGGAAAGGACAGAGGGATTTATATCTTGTCTCAGTAAACATTGCAAAAGTCCTCATAAATTCCTGATCTCTCCCAGAGTTACTGTTCCTTACATTGTCCCTGGGGGATTCCCTTTTCCTAATCCTTATCCCTCTAAGAGCTGAACCCTCAAAACTCCCCCCTCTGTTAAGCTCAATTTCTTTTTTATTAAGTTTTTATTTTAATTCCAGTGTAGTTAATATACAGTGATATATTCATTTTAGGTGTACAGTATAGTCATTTCAACAATTCCATACCTCACTCAGTGCTCATCACAAGTGTACTCCTTAATACCCATCACCTATTTCACGATCACCCCACTCAGCTCCCCTCTGGTAGCCATCAGTTTGTTCTCTATAGTTAAGAGTCTATTTCTTGGTTTCTCTCTCTCTCTCTCTCCCTCTCTCCCTCTCCTTGTTTTGGTTCTTAAATTCCACACATCAGTGAAATCATATGGTATTTGTCTTTCTCCGACTAACTTATTTTGCTTAGCATATATACTCTCTGGCTCCATCCATGTTGTTGCAAATGGCAAGGTTTCATTCTTTTTATGGCTGAATAATATTCTGGGGTGTGTGTGTGTGTGTGTGTGTGTGTGTGTGTGTGTGTGTGTATTTACCACATCTTCTTTATCCATTCATCTATCTATGGACCCTTGGGCTGCTTCCATAATTTGGCTATTGTAAATAATGCTGCTATAAACGTAGGGGTGTATGTATCCCTTTCAGTTAGTGTTTTTGTATTTTTGGGGTGGACATCCAGTAGTGCAATTCAAAGGGTAGTTCTATTTTTAGCTTTTTTGAGAAACCTTCATACTGTTTTTCCACATTGGCTATACCAGTTTGCATTCCCACCAACAGTGCAAGAGTGTTCCTTTTTCTCCACATCCTCACCAAAAGTTGTTTCTTGTGTTTTTTATTTTAGTCATTCTGACAGGTGGGAGATGATATCTCATTGCAGTTTTGATTAGCATTTCCCTGATGATGAGTGATGTTGAGCATCTTTTCATGTGTCTGTTGGCCATCTGTATGTCTTCTTTGGAGAAATGTCTGTTCACGTCTTCTGCCCATTTTTAAATTGGATTATTTGGTTTTTGAATGTTGAGTTGTATCAGTTCTTTATATATTTTTAATACTAACCCTTTATTGGATATGTCATTTGCAATTATCTTCTCCCGTTTAGTAGATTGCCTTTAGTTTTGTTTATTGTTTCCTTCGTTGTGCATAAGCTTTATATTTTGATGAAGTCCCCATAGTTTCTTTTTACTTTTGTTTCCCTTGCCTCTGGTGACATATCTAGAAAAATGTTGCTATGGCTATGCCAGAGAAATTAGTGCTTGTGCTCTTTCATAGGATTTTTATGGCTTCAGGTCTCACATTTAGGTCTTTAATACATTGTGAATTTATTTTCATGTATGGTGTAAGAAAGTGGTCCAGTTTCATTCTTTTGCATGCGGTTGTTTAGTTTTTCCAGCACCATTTATTGAAGAGACTATCTTTTCCCCATTGGATATTCTTATCTCCTTTGACAAAGATTAATTGACCATATAATTGTGAGTGTATTTCTGGGTTTTCTTTTTTTTTATTTTTTTTATTTTTTAATATATGAAATTTACTGTCAAATTGGTTTCCATACAACACTCAGTGCTCATCCCAAAAGGTGCCCTCCTCAATACCCATCACCCACCCTGCCCTCCCTCCCACCCCCCATCAACCCTCAGTTTGTTCTCAGTTTTTAAGAGTCTCTTATGCTTTGGCTCTCTCCCACTCTAACCTCTTTTTTTTTTTTTTTTCCTTCCCCTCCCCCATGGGTTTCTGTTACGTTTCTCAGGATCCACATAAGAGTGAAAACATATGGTATCTGTCTTTCTCTGTATGGCTTATTTCACTTAGCATCACACTCTCCAGTTCCATCCACGTTGCTACAAAAGGCCATATTTCATTTTTTCTCATTGCCACGTAGTATTCCATTGTGTATATAAACCACAATTTCTTTATCCATTCATCAGTTGATGGACATTTAGGCTCTTTCCCTAATTTGGCTATTGTTGAGAGTGCCGCTATAAACATTGGGGTACAAGTGCCCCTATGCATCAGTACTCCTGTATCCCTTGGATAAATTCCTAGCAGTGCTATTGCTGGGTCATAGGGTAGGTCTATTTTTAATTTTCTGAGGAACCTCCACACTGCTTTCCAGAGCGGCTGCATCAATTTGCATTCCCACCAACAGTGCAAGAGGGTTCCTGTTTCTCCACATCCTCTCCAGCATCTATAGTCTCCTGATTTCTTCATTTTGGCCACTCTGACTGGCGTGAGGTGGTATCTGAGTGTGGTTTTGATTTGTATTTCCCTGATAAGGAGCGACGTTGAGCATCTTTTCATGTGCCTGTTGGCCATCCGGATGTCTTCTTTAGAGAAGTGTCTATTCATGTTTTCTGCCCATTTCTTCACTGGGTTATTTGTTTTTCGGGTGTGGAGTTTGATGAGCTCTTTATAGATTTTGGATACTAGCCCTTTGTCCGATATGTCATTTGCAAATATCTTTTCCCATTCCGTTGGTTGCCTTTTAGTTTTGTCGGTTGTTTCCTTTGCTGTGCAGAAGCTTTTTATCTTCATAAGGTCCCAGTAATTCACTTTTGCTTTTAATTCCCTTGCCTTTGGGGATGTGCCGAGTAAGAGATTGCTACGGCTGAGGTCAGAGAGGTCTTTTCCTGCTTTCTCCTCTAAGGTTTTGATGGTTTCCTGTCTCACATTCAGATCCTTTATCCATTTTGAGTTTATTTTTGTGAATGGTGTGAGAAAGTGGTCTAGTTTCAACCTTCTGCATGTTGCTGTCCAGTTCTCCCAGCACCATTTGTTAAAGAGACTGTCTTTTTTCCATTGGATGTTCTTTCCTGCTTTGTCAAAGATGAGTTGGCCATACGTTTGTGGGTCTAGTTCTGGGGTTTCTATTCTATTCCATTGGTCTATGTGTCTGTTTTTATGCCAATACCATGCTGTCTTGATGATTACAGCTTTGTAGTAGAGGCTAAAGTCTGGGATTGTGATGCCTCCTGCTTTGGTCTTCTTCTTCAAAATTACTTTGGCTATTCGGGGCCTTTTGTGGTTCCATATGAATTTTAGGATTGCTTGTTCTAGTTTCGAGAAGAATGCTGGTGCAATTTTGATTGGGATTGTATTGAATGTGTAGATAGCTTTGGGTAGTATTGACATTTTGACAATATTTATTCTTCCAATCCATGAGCAGGGAATGTCTTTCCATTTCTTTATATCTTCTTCAATTACCTGCATAAGCTTTCTATAGTTTTCAGCATACAGATCTTTTACATCTTTGGTTAGACTTATTCCTAGGTATTTTATGCTTCTTGGTGCAATTGTGAATGGGATCAGTTTCTTCATTTGTCTTTCTGTTGCTTCATTGTTAGTGTATAAGAATGCAACTGATTTCTGCACATTGATTTTGTATCCTGCAACTTTGCTGAATTCATGTATCAGTTCTAGCAGACTTTTGGTGGAGTCTATCGGATTTTCCATGTATAATATCATGTCATCTGCAAAAAGCGAAAGCTTGACTTCATCTTTGCCAATTTTGATGCCTTTGATTTCCTTTTGTTGTCTGATTGCTGATGCTAGAACTTCCAGCACTATATTAAACAACAGCGGTGACAGTGGGCATCCCTGTCGTGTTCCTGATCTCAGGGAAAAAGCTCTCAGTTTTTCCCCGTTGAGGATGATGTTAGCTGTGGGCTTTTCATAAATGGCCTTTATGATCTTTAAGTATGTTCCTTCTAGCCCGACTTTCTCGAGGGTTTTTATTAAGAAAGGGTGCTGGATTTTGTCAAAGGCCTTTTCTGCATCGATTGACAGGATCATATGGTTCTTCTCTTTTTTTTTTGTTAATGTGATGTATCACGATCGATTTGCGAATGTTGACCCAGCCCTGCATCCCAGGAATGAATCCCACTTGATCATGGTGAATAATTCTTTTTATATGCTGTTGAATTCGATTTGCTAGTATCTTATTGAGAATTTTTGCATCCATATTCATCAGAGATATTGGCCTGTAGTTCTCTTTTTTTACTGGGTCTCTGTCTGGTTTAGGAATCAAAGTAATACTGGCTTCATAGAATGAGTCTGGAAGTTTTTCTTCCCTTTCTATTTCTTGGAATAGCTTGAGAAGGATAGGTATTATCTCTGCTTTAAACGTCTGGTAGAACTCCCCTGGGAAGCCATCTGGTCCTGGACTCTTATTTGTTGGGAGATTTTTGATAACCGATTCAATTTCTTCGCTGGTTATGGGTCTGTTCAAGCTTTCTATTTCCTCCTGATTGAGTTTTGGAAGAGTGTGGGTGTTTAGGAATTTGTCCATTTCTTCCAAGTTGTCCAATTTGTTGGCATATAATTTTTCACAGTATTCCCTGATAATTGTTTGTATCTCTGAGGGATTGGTTGTAATAATTCCATTTTCATTCATGATTTTATCTATTTGGGTCATCTCCCTTTTCTTTTTGAGAAGCCTGGCTAGAGGTTTGTCAATTTTGTTTATTTTTTCAAAAAACCAACTCTTGGTTTCGTTGATCTGCTCTACAGTTTTTT